>NW_024426774.1:27251067-27667663 GCF_017311325.1 Ursus maritimus | reverse complement strand
TGCTTTGTTATTTAGAATTCTACAGTCCTTTTTTTTTTTCCACAGATTTCTGTTGAATTTCCATCATCAAGGCTGAAACAAAGCAGTTTTGTCAGCTACCCTTATCCCTCTCTCTGTAAAATTTTCAAAAGGTAATAAAGGTGAGGTAGAGAGTCAGCATAGGATTGAAGGCCCTTGATGAAAACAAATCGTCTGGTGCATTTGAGATAAATGTCTTAAAGCAAATGGAAGATATACTTATCCCAGCCAAACCCTGAATATCAGGGCAAGGAAATGCATTTCTAGATACCATGTGAGTAAATACATGAATTTTGTTTCCATTTCATAAGAATTCTTAATAGAGATATTTCATAAATGAGAAACCAAAGTGTAGAAAATTGTAGTAAAATAAAGGACTTGCCGCAGAAGAGGTAGAGCTTTTTCCACAACGTGGGGAGAAAGATTAACAATAATGGGAGAAAATAGACTTTAGACCTAGAACCACTCTCCAGTTGGTGACATATTTAAAACTGAAGGAAACCTGGACCTGTAATTGTAGTTGGAGGCATGTACTTTGCTATAAAGATATTAGACTCTATAAATCTGTTCAAAATGAGGTGTGTAAGAGGAGAGCAAAGAAGAGAGGGTAGATGATGGTTTCAGTTTTGGAGAGCTGCACTTAAATCTATTTAGAAATTTGTTAGGGTGTGTGTAAACAGCTGGGACCTCAGAAAAAAGTGTGCAGGTAAATGTGTAATTATGGGAATTTTCAGAACCTAGTAGTAGCCAAATCTTCCATTGAGGATGACCAAGCTCACAGTACGTCGGGTAAAAAAAGAGTACATCAAGCAGAGTAATTTATGAATACCAATATGCTAATGCAGGCCAAGAAAAAGAACAAAAGTTTATCACATGATATTTTATTAAATTTTGTCATTATTTATAGTATCAGATAAAAGGAAAATGCTATTAGTGTTATAAAAGTTATAAAAGAAAAATATTGATTGATAAAATTATAGATGTGGATGACAAATTCATGGTGGGAATGGGTTAGAGATAGGGAAAGAGACTGGAATAAGTCAGTTTATAACAGAGCAACCAGAGTCCAATATCACAACCAAAAAATTGACAGTGGTATAATCTATTATGCATGTGTGCTTAGTTCTCTGCAACGTGTAGGTTTCTCTGTCTGTCACCATAGTCCAGCTTCAGAACAGTCTCGTCACCACAAGGGGATGGAGTTCCTTCAGTAGATATTTGCTGCCAAGGCCAACCCCAAATCTCATCCCATGCTCAGTCGAAGCAAAGACCCCAAGGAAACAATGGATATCAGTCTCAGCTCAGTGAAGGGCAGTTCTTTCTCCCATAGAATTTTAGTTCGTCTAGCCTTCTTTGTTTCTACAGCTCTCTGATGTCTTCAAAAAAGTATGGTTTTTTTTTTGTTTATCAAGGCATTTCTACTTATTGTAAAAAAAAAAAAAAGTGATGCTCTTCCACTACTTATAATATAGGACTATATATAGGAGTTTCCTGTTAACATAACCATAAACACTTTTTGCTAATAATAGTTAAGTTTAATAGATTTGTAAATTAAATATATGTATGCATAAAATCCATACATGTTATTTGCAAGCCACTTTTTGTCATAAATAAGTATTGGATTTTGTCAAGTCCTCTTTCAGTACGTATTTATATGATCATGTATTTTTTTTCACCTTCATTCTGCTAATATGATACATTTCATTGATTGATTTTCTAATGTTAAACCAGCTTTGCACCACTGGTATAAACTCATGTAGTCACAATGTAATGTATTTTTTCCGTACTGTTGGATATTTATTTTGGGATGTTTCCTTGTATGTTCATGAGGGACATTGGTCTTTAATTTTCTTTTCTTGCAATGACTTTATCAGGTTTAATATTAGTGTGATGCGGCTTCATAAAACTGTCAAGCTGTGTTTCTTCCTGCCCTAATTTTCAGAAAGTTAGTATAAGATTGATATTATTTCTTCCTTACATGTTTTATAGACATTAACAGTAAAACCCCCAGGCCTGTACCTTTTTCTGAGTAGGAAAGGCTTTGATTATGAATTATACTTCATTATTAGACTTTCAAATATTCAGGTTTTTCTGTTTATTATTGAATCAGGTTTGATCAGCTGTATTCTCTATGGGATTTTATCTACTTCATCTGTGGCCGGGTTTCTTAACCTCAGCACCATTAACATTTTGGCCTGGGTAATTATTTGTTGTGGAGGACTGTCCTGTACATACAGGACATTTAGTGGCATCCCTGACCTCTATCTGCCAGATGCCATTAATACCATTAACACCTTCCCCATGTGACAAATAAATGTTTCCAGACATTACCAAATGTCCCCAGGGGGCAACCAGTTGTCAAAGTCGTAAAATTTACAGCATAAAGTTCATGATTTTTCCTATTCATTATTTTGCTTTGCTTTATTAATGATTTGTAGTGGTATCCGTCTTTTCAGTTCTAAAATTGGTAACTTGAAATTTTTCTCTCTCATTTTTATTTTTTATTATCTTGTGTTTTATATCAATTTTATTAATCTTTTTCCAAAAAATTTTGACTTGATTTCATTGTTGTATCATTTGTTTTATTTTCTTTTTTCTTTTCTCTTCTTTTCTTTTCTCTTCTTTTCTCTTTCTTTCTTTGTTTCTTTCCTTCTTTCTACAGTCTTGAGGTCTTTTATTTATTTATTTTTTTTACATTTATCATGCCATGACTTCCTAGGGAATGGGTTACAGCAGCTCAGGCTCCTTTCCACTGGTTCTCACAAAGTGTGCTTCTCTGAATGGAGCAGGCTGGTGCTTCAGTTGAACCCAAGTACCTTTCTCTTTTTCCTTTTTTTTTTTTTTTTTCTGATAATTTCCTGAAGGGCGTGATAGAAAATTACCTCAGCCCTTAGAGTGCTTAATATGCTCAATACATTATTTCTCTTGGCAAGAATCTTGTCCTAAACTTGGCTGGTTTACAACAATGCCAATAGCATGCTGGACCACACTGTAGACTCGTCCAGTATTGCTGTGGTAGCATTTGTGGGGCACTGCTTTTTGAACAGTGCCTGTTCCCTTGATGTCCACAGTATCACCTTTCTTGGGCACCTGGGTGGCTCAGTTGGTTAAGCTTCTGCCTTCAGCTCAGGTCCTGATCGTCCTGGGATCAAGTCCTGCCATTGGGCTCCCTGCTCAGCGGGAAGCCTGCTTCTCCCTCTGCCCTTCACCCTGCTCATGCTCTCTCTCCCTCTAATAAATAAATAAAATTTTTTTTTTTAAATCACCCTTCTTGTAGATTCACACGTATGTGGCCAGAAGAACAACGCCAGTGTTCTAAAAGGCCTAGAGAATTTATAGCAGATGCCTGTCCTCTTTCCCTTTGTGTTGGTCATTTTGGTGCATTACTGGAAGATGGGGGTTCCAGCCGAAAGGTTGTTTGCTTTCATTGATCTCTGTTCTTATTGTTTCTCTTGCTGTTTCTTCCTTCTTTCATATATTTTTTGTATTAATTCACTTTTTAAAGTTTACTTTGAATCCCTCTGACTTTTTAGGTATACTTTTTAAATTTTATAATAATTCATGCAGGGTTGATAATATACATTGCTAACTTCCTGTGGTCTGCCTAGAATTAATATTTTGCTGTTTCGTGCACAGTGTGAGAAACAATGGTGCGTTTACTTTTTCTGCATTCTTTTTTAAGCTGTTGTTGTCACATAAATCGTACAATGTAATGTTATAATCTTTGCATTAAAAATCTACTTTTTAAAGAAATTAAGAAAATACAATATAATTTTTTGTATTTATTCACATATTTATAATTTCTGATTCTCTTCTGAGTTTCCTCTGATACCATTTCCTTTCAGTCTGAATATCTTCCTTTATAAAGCACTTTTTTTTTTAAACTGGTCTGTTGTCCATATGTTAGATTTTGTCTGACCATGTCTGTATTTTAAATTTCTTTTTCTTTTTCTTTTTCTTTTCCTTTTTCGTTTTCTTTCTTTCTTTCTTTCTTTCTTTCTTTCTTTCTTTCTTTCTTTCTCTCTCTCTCTTTCTTTCTTTCTTTCTTTCTCTCTTTCTTTCTTTCTTTCTTTCTCTCTTTCTTTCTTTCTTTCTTTCTCTAAATAGAGAATTATAGTTTGAGTATTTTTTTTCTTTCATCATTTTCAGTATGTCATTCCATTGTCTAAGAGTCCATTGTTTCAATAAGCCAGGCATCATTCACCCTTTTCTTGTCTTTTGTATATTGTTTTCTTTCCAGCTGTGTTTACAATTTCCCTTTCATCTTCCGTTTTCAGCAGTTCAAATATGAGGTGCCTATTTGTGGTTTTCTTTGTATTTATCCTGCTTGGGTTTGCAGAGCTTCCTGTATCTGTATATGGTTTTTTACCCAATGTGTGAAGGTTTTGACTATTATTTCCTTGATTATTTCTTCTGCCCCATTTTTTTCTTTTCTCCTGTGAACCACAAGTCACATGTATGTTAGAATACAGGTAACTGAAATTTTTATTCCAAACTTACTTCTCTCTCTCTTTTGCATTATATATTGTCTGTTGTTCAGCCTTTGACAATTCTGCTGAGCAATAATTCTGTTCTCTCCAATCTCTTGTTTATGCTCATCTTCAGAATTTAAAAATTTTACATTGCACTTAACGCTAGAATTTCTATTGAGATTCTTTGTATGGTCTCCATTTCTCTGCTGATAGTCTTCCCCGATGAACTCATTATCATTTTTATTTTGTCTGTGAATATATTTATAATAGCTGCTTTATCTGCTCATTTCAAAATCTGGGTCATCTCAGTGTCTGTTTTACAGATACTTTTGTTCCTGTCACATTTTTGTTTTCTGTTTTGTACATGTTCTAAATTTACTTCATCTTGGGCGTGATAGATGACATGTTATAGAGATCCTTTATTATGTTTCTTTAAACAATGTTGATTTTTGTCATGTTCAGCAGTTAGTATGCTGGCTTATCACCTTGAACTCATGGAAGCTTGAGTTTTATACCTTGTTAGGGCTGGTCTATTTATTTATGTGGCATACTCTTTACTCCTGTAGCATGGCCCTTCTGATGTTTCAATGCAAAGCATGAGATATTTACCAAGGCACTCTAACTTGGCAGCATTCAAACTGCAATATCTGTCTTTTCTGAGATTGGTGACCGTTAAAACTTCTGCTTAGCTTTTTTAGTTTTCCAGCTGGTGTGTTACACCAGATTGCTTGGAATCTTCCCTTCGGATGCACAATTCATGGGACTGCCAAAAATTGGCAGGAAGTTTATAAGTAGTTTTGTGAACCCTCCCTATTGTGGCTCCTTCCTTGGTGAGATTTCCTTCCCTACTTTCTAGCTTCTTGGGCAACCTGGAATTCTATCTTCCGCTGTCAGAAGCCAATAAGACTGATGTTTTCTGCTTGAGTGTTTGATATGCTGCATCATGTGAATGAGAGTTTCCTTGGGGAAAAGCTATACAAGTAAATATTTCTTCCATTGAGTTTCTTCTTTCAAAGGACAAAATCCCTCTAGGTTGTACTTGCTTTTTTTCATATTCCAGTATCTTCAAATAGTTGTGTGTGTGTGTGTGTGTGTGTGTGTGTGTGTGTGTGTGTTTACCTTTGTATATTTTGTCTAGAGTTCATGATGATCTTCATGATAGGATCCATTATATACAAGCTACCCTACAGCATCAGAACTGAAGCTTCTCTTTTTTTCCTTGAATATTTTTTTAGTTTAAATTCAATTAGCCAACCTATAGTACATCATTAGTTTCAGACGTAGTGTTCAATAATTTGAATCTTCTCTTTTTAAATAAAAAGAATGAAAATAATTTTTATCAAATATTAGCCAGACTCTCTGTTTTCCTTAATATAAATTCTTAGAATTAGAATTATAGGCTTTGGATGCTTACTGCAAAACTTAAATATACTGGCATGCTATATTATATTCATGGATGTTTTTAATATTAATGTATTGCATTTCTATCAGAAAACCTATATGACTGATATTTTCATTTTGATATTATTGATATTTATATTTTGTATCTACATTGAAATAGGAATGCTTATTTTGTGTTTTTATTTCATTTTTTATTTAAATTCAGTTAACCAACATAGAATACATCATTAGTTCCAGATGTAGAGTTCAGTAATTCATCAGTTGCATATAACATCCAGTGCTTATCACGTCACGTGCCCTCCTTAATGCCTGTCATGTAGTTACCCCATCCGCCTACCCACCTTCCCTCCAGCAACCCTCAATTTCTTTCCCATAGTTAAGAGTCTCTCATGGTTTGTCTCTCTCTCTGATTTCTTTCCATTCTGTTGTCCCTCCCTTCCCCTATGATCCTCTGCACTGTTTCTTATATTCCTCATATGAGTGAAACCATATGATAATTGTCTTTCTCTAATTGACTTATTTCACTCAGCATAATACCCTCCTGTTCCATCCACATTGATGTAAATGGTAAGATTTCATCCTTTCTGATGGCTAATATTCCATTGTATATATATACCACATCTTATTTATCCATTCATCTGTCGATGGACATGTGGGCTCTTTCCATAGTTTGGCTATTGTGGACATTGTTGCTATAAATATTGGGGTGCAGGTGCTCTTTGGATCACTACATTTGTATCTTTGGGATTAATACCTGGTAGTGCAATTGCTGGGTGAAAGGGTAGCACAATTTTTAACTTCTTGAGGAAACTCCATACCGTTTTCCAGTGTGGCTGTAATAGTTTGCATTCCCACCAACAGTGTAAGAGGGTTCCCTTTCTCCACATCCTTACCAACATCTATCATTTCCTGACTTTTTAATTTTAGCCATTCTGACTGGTGTGAGGTGGTATCTCATTGTGGTTTTGATTTGTATTTCCCTGATGCCGAGTGATGTGGAGCATTTTTTCATGTGTCTGTTGGCCATTTGTATGTCTTTTTTGGAGAAACATCTGTTCATGTCTTCTGCCCATTTCTTGACTGGATTATTTGTTTTTTGGGTGTTGAGTTGGATACTCGCCCTTTACCTGATATGTCATTTGCAAATACCTTCTCCCATTCCATAGTTGCCTTTTAGTTTTGTTGACTGTTTCATTTGCTGTGCAAAAACATTTTATCTTGATGAAGTCTGAATAGTTCATTTTTGCTTATTTTGCATCATAATATGAATCTGTAATCTTTCGATATTTTCTATATTCAGGAATACAAAAAAATATTTACTCCTTAAACGTTTGAAATGAAATTTCCAATAAAACTGGATGATCCAAAATAGCCCTTCTAATTTTTGATATTTTTTTTTAGTTTTATTTATCAGATTATCTACTTCTTTTAGGAGTGAATTAAATATTCCCACTAAATCATCAATTTTGCTTATTTTCAAATTAACTATATGCTTATTTTATTACTCATAATTATAATTAATATTTAACATATGCAGTATACCTACATGCTTGTTTAAAATTTTATTTATTTGTGTTTTATATCATCTTAAAGCAATTTGGCAAGAATTTTGTCTGTTCTCATTATTTTTACTTTAATTCCAAAATCCATTCAAGTTATGAATTTTTTTCTCATTTTTCTCTTAATTAGAGGAGTTCCAAAAATAGTGAAGGATTTATGGTAATTCAGATCATTTCAATGGGAACAATATGCTCTATATTTTCCAATAGGCTTAAGTTTTTATTTTCTGTGCAGTTCCATTGGCCTTAATATTGGTAGAAAGTCTAGCCATATCCTGTCTTTAGGTAGAGGATCACAAATATTTTGGTATAGTTTGAATTTAATAAAATTTGAATATTAAGTGCATGGTTCAATGATTTTGGACAAATGTATGCATTCTGTTACATTCCTGAGAGTGCCACCATAATCAAATTCTAGAATATCTTCATCTCTCTAGAAAATTCCTTTGTGGCCTTTGTAATTAGTTCCTCCCACCCAACTCTCATCCCCTACAATGATGTGATTTCCATCACTAATGATTAGAGGTGATCAGAAGTAATCATCTTTATGTTATTTTGTGGATACTTTTTTACGGCAATTTCCCTGTAGAGGTGGCATGTTTTTTAAAGATTTATTTAATTATTGGAGAGAGGGAGAGCACATGTGGGGAGGGGCAAGGGGAGAAGGAGAGAGAAACTTTCAGTGACTTCTCACTGAGCTTGGAGCCCAACCCCGGGGACTTGATCTCAGGACCCTGAGATCATGGCCTGAGCTGAAACCAAGAGTCAGAGACTTAACCAGCTGCACCACCGAGGGGGCCCCAGGTGACATTTTAAATTTAGCCCAACATTCGCTGAATCAAAGTTTTAATATTCAAATAATCATCTCAAATAATGCTTTCAAACTGTTTATTGATTTTCTTTCTTTTAAATTTGAAGCCAGTGATTTTTATTCTCCAACCAGAGATATAGTTTAAATTTTAACTAAATCTCATGGGAAGTGCCCTAAGGAAAGTATGAGAGAGCTATTAACAGATCACTGTGAATCTGGACTCTACATTCCTTAGCTATGTGATTGAGTTAATTATTTAACCCTTTCAAGACTGTATTTGCCAACATTCATAAGTGTGATGATATTGCTAAATTCAAAGGCTAACTATGAAAATTAAATGAGATATTATATTTAAGTCCCTGGCATGATGTTTGGCACAATTAGGCACCATATAAATGTAAATATAAATGTTTCCTACAAACCCAGAGAAAACTGCACATTCTCAAATAATTTAGCCACATTGTAACTAACGTTAATGAATGTCTTTTCAGTGGGACATAGTTGGTGTTCAAATAGTTATAAGATAGTAGAAAGGCACATTATTTGAATATCAACTTCCTTTTAAAAAACAAAAACCCCCAATAAACTAAAAAAATATACCTACATAATATTTAAACAAAACATAGGTAGCAAAGTACCCCCACAAACCCGACAGGTGGAGACATATATTTATGCCAGTAACCCACATGTAAGATCATCAGTTCATTTCAGTCCCTACAATATCCCAGGGAAGGGTTTAGGGGTGAGAAATAGGTTCAAATACAAACAAAGGAATTCTTTGGGATGTTAGAATCATTCTGTATCCTCCCTGAGTTGATGGTCAGAAGAATCTATGCACATGTACACATTTATGTAACTGTGCACCCAATATGGTGAATTTTGCTACATGTAAAATTTGAAAAGTAGAAATAAATAAATAGAAACAAATTAATCATCTATCTAAGTACAATAGGTATAGCAAAGCAATAATTAATTCCATTGGGAAATATTGTTTTCAGCATATGAGAAAATAGATACAAATGTAAAATCATCCATGTTAGGTAAAATCTCAGAAGTATTCATTTTGATCAGGAAATAAGACTATGAACTCCTAATTTTTTTTCTAAAAATATACATATATTCTATTTTGCTGCCTATAAGCTATGAAAATTCATTAATAAGAACATGTTGTAACTGTAATATCCACATAGAATTGTAATATATTGTAATACTGTAATATCCACATAGAATTTCCACAAAAACAAATAAGGTTCCTTGGAGAAATAGCTATTTCAGGTCTATGACTGAAAAGGGGTAAAAAGAGCCCATTACATTTGAACTGGAAAGCAAGGAATCTGTCAAAACTGATGGGATTATGTGAAATGGATACCAGAACCAACTGCAATGGCCTCACTGGCCAAAGATGGGACAGTTTGCACATTGAAACCGTGGTGCTCAATGATTGCAACTCAGATATTTAAAACTTTGTGACTTCATAATGATACTCAAAAATTAAAATTAAAATACGGAAAAATCTATAGTTTTGGGTTGTTAACACCATAGCTCATTCTGACAGCTAGCACAGATATGGAAAGATAAACATTAATCCTCCTTTCTCTATATGGACTCCCTCTCAGGCTAACCACAGAGGTGATAAAGTGTGATGAAATTTTTCTTGTAGAAGAGTTCCAGCTAATAAATGTCGAGAACAAAAGGGTCTGACATTTTACCCTACTTGTAGGCTTAGAAGTTAGCCTGCCATAGTTTTGTGGATGCTGGTAGAAGACATGGAAAGTCTTGGATAACAGCAAAAGGAAGGTTTGTTTATTATTCCTTATTACTCAACTCAACAGCAGTAGCCGGTTTCTTGCACTGGTTCCCCAAACTGCAATTCCCACAGAGCAGTTTGGTGAGGGTCAGTGATGTCAGCACACACAGTGGATTATGTTAAAGGAGAGGAACCCTCAGGTTTAGGGTTTTTAAATCCGTGATCTTTCACAATGGACTGCAACAAACTTATTCGACTTTTGTTCCAGAGGAACTCATTATCTGTATTATACTGCACAGCAAACAGAACTGCCCTATGCTCCAGAGGGAGTTACCATCTCTATCTTCTGAACCTGTTCCTTATACATATATCCTTCAAGAGATATTTTGGAGCAAAGGCTATCGGTGCCACTGCTCTCAAGATATGATGAGACACCCATGGAGCACTGCAGAAGGAACATAAAATTAGAGAATCACCATTTTGAAACTTCTAATAAAATAATGTATTCAGACAGTGATTACTGGTGGTTATTGATGCTATTAAGGCAATAGTTAATGAGGAACTTCTAATGAATGGATTAGAGTGAAAACAACTAAGTTCACTGACCGAAGTTGAAATGAGTAAAAATGAAATAACCAGACATCATGTACCTCCCTGGTATGATGCAATAGGAAGAACAAAGCAACACCTACGTTGTACTGCTACAAAAATAATTTGACCTGAATATTAGCAAGCATCTTTATCTAACTACCTGGTAGGAAGAAATAGGAAAAATAAGTATGTATGTTTAAAAAACAATATGATGATACTATCATCAGAAAGTAGAAAATTCTATGGGCCAATGTCTGTTTCATTCATGGATAGATGACATTAAAAAAAATAGTGGTAGGAAGTTTTTGTATTTTTTTTAATTTAGATTAGAGGAACCAAATGTAATATATTTATAACAGAATGTTCTGATTTTTTTTTTGAGCTAACCAAAAAGGAAGACATTTTTTGAGACAATTATGGGAATTTGATCAAATCTGGGTATTGGATACTAAGAAATTATGATTAATTTTATCAGCACTGGTTACGGTTTTTAAGGTCCTTATTTTTTTTAAGATATCCTGAAGTAATTTATGGATAAAAAGATTACTGGATTTACTTTAAAATATTTCATCCAAAAAAGAAAGCAAGGAACAAAGGCAGAAAGGAGGGAATGAAGGGAGAGANGGAAAGAGGGAAGAAATGGAAGGACCAGATGATAGATAAATGCTGAAAATATAAATGGAACAATATCAGCAAAATATTGATAATTGTATGGTGTGTACAGGAATATTTAATATACTCTTTTCTCTAATTGTTTTGTTTGAAAATTTACATTGAAAACATTTTCCATAAAAGCTATCAAACATTCCTAAAGTATGACTTAACCTATTATTATTTGCTTTATAATGCACAGAGTCACCCGAGGGGTTTGGGTAGACTGTCATAACCTTGAGAAATAAAGCTGTAAAATTAGAGTGTAAGCTCTACACCCAAACTTTGTATGATTTTCAGTTTTTCCCACTCTCAGCCTGCTAACACAAATGTGAGAGACATAGAAGTGGAAAACAGATCAGATTTACAGAGATTTAACAAAACAACACAACGTATGATGATTAAATCAGGAGAAAGAAAAATGCATCAGAACTATTTTGTAAGAAGCGAAAACATGTTTAGGATTCATTGACTGTAATGAAAGCGGTGCAGATTCAAAGCCAGAGTTCTGCTTTGTTAATATATGATTGTTACATTTCCAGTATTTTATAAACTCCTCTCTTCTACAAATTAAAGAAAAGTTTGACTCATTGTTCATAATAATCTATGTCAAACTCATAGGAAAATTCAGGTGAACGTGGTGTGCCAGCCTGGGTTTATCCCTAGTAGCAGCAAGGTCGGCCAGTCATCGGGAGCTCTAACGGAGAACTGGTAACCGTGGAGGGTCCAGAGAAGGTGTTATGTGAGGTCCTGAGGAGTCAGAGCAGAGCCCACGGAAGCTTGGAAGGTTATACTGTGTGATTTGCTCCCTGCTTAGTTCTCAGCGAAGGTCCTGTGAGGACGCACTGTGGCCCTTCCTGCTCGAGGTGCGTCCTGTCTTTCTGGAGCAAACACACTCAATCTGATTGACAATCATTTGCTTCTTCCTCCACGGAAGGGACAATTGGACCAAACACTGTTTCGATTCTGGCCAGAAGATTTTTCAAGCCCGAAGAAATCACTTCAAGTCCTTGCTTCTATTTTCTGGCAGGATTTCTCTTCAGTAATTACAAATATATGGATAGCTTCTCATTTCAACGCAGCAGCCTCTGCAGTGCCGGGATGGTCCATCTCCGTGAGGCACAGTGTTTATACATAGCTTAATAAGGTGTGCTTCTCGCGTGTGCTGAATCTTAGTTTCAGAGTGATTCAGTTGATTGAAGTGCCCAATCCATCACTGAAGATTTTGCTTTTCTTCAGAAGTTCTTATTTACGGCTTCTTCAGAATATGCTTTGTAGGGTTTTAGAGTGCTCCATACTTAAATTATATATCACTTTGGTATTTAAATCAATGAATTTAAATTGCTGCATAATGATTACTTTCAATTTGTCTTCACTTAAGGAATATGATATAATTAAACATGTTTGTTTGATCCGGTCTTGCAAATGAACCTATACATTTACATTAGGTGTCTATGAGATGAGTTAATTCTCTGGAGCTTTTTAAACCACTGGAAGAGGTTGTCAGTTCTCTGGCTAAGTCAGCAATCTCTCCTCCCTCCCTCTTCTTTCCTCTACCTTTCCTCCCTTTTCCCCTCTTTCCTTACCCCTTTCTCCCTATCTCTACCCGTACCTCCCACCCCTTCTTTTACAACATGCTTATAGTGTGCCAGATACTATGCTAAATACTAGAAATAAGATACTGGATAATTTAGATGCTGACCTGATTTGCATTTCCAACCAGGAACCAATTAAGCTTTCTCTCACTTCCTGTGCCCAAGGAACTTGAGAGGTGTTGTAGAAGTTGAAGGGAAAAGCAATATTGTGAAAGGCTAGTATGTTCTAAACTACTGAAGTTGAAATGAATAAGAATTATATGCAACCAACCTGGAAGATTTCATATATGCTATTTTAGCACTAGAAGTTCAACTGAGGACTTTTAACTCATTGTCTATGCCTTAACATTCTCTTGCTTCATTGTACCTTCCTGAGTGTATGACATATGTTTATAAAAGCTATTTGATGTCCCAGTTTAATTCTATCATCTGTGTAATATCTCCATTTGTTTCTATTGGTTGATTTTTCCCTTCATTATGGGTCCTATTTTCCTGCTTCTTTTAATGCCTGGTCATTTTTTATTGGATGCCAGACTTTAGGATTTTATCTTTTTGAATGCTAGATAATACCGTATTCTTTTAATTGTAAGCTTTCAGCTGGGATGCAATTAACTTAGTTGGGAGCACTTTAATCCATTTCAGCCTTGCTTTTAAGCTTTGTTATGTGGGACAGAGCACTTTTAAGTCTAAGGCTGATTTTGCTACACTATTGAGATAAAAAAAAAAGCCTTCTGAGTAGTCTCTCCAATGGCCTATGCATTATGAGGTTTTCCACTCTATGTCACAGGAACCCTAGCTGTTCTCAGCCCTTTGTGAGCTCTAAGGACCCTGTCACCTTGTCCTTTCTGGCCGTTCTTTCCCAGAATCAGATTTTTTTTTTTTTTTTACATGCACTGATTTGTTCTCAGCTGAAGACTCAAAGGAAACCTTCTGGAAATCTCCAGGGCTCTCTCTCTTTGCAGCACTTTCTTTCATGTGGCACTCTCCTCTCCACCCAGCAGTCTCTGCTTTGTACTATAATCTTCAAGGTCTAGCCAACTTGGCTTCTGAATTCTCAACTGTATACTTCATCTGAGAGAGTCTCCTGGGCCCTATTTGGGCTCCCCCTTGCTGTGTTGTGGCCTGGAAACTGTCTTCCGCGGTGTGTGGAGGCAATCACCAACCACATCATCTGGTTTGTTTCCCTATCTCAGGGATCACTGCTTTGTGCTAACATTGTTGGGTCATATATATTTTGTCCAAATGTTTTGGTTGTTTTAGGCAAGAGGGTATATCAGTCCTGTTACTCCATATTGACCAGAAGCCTATATATGTTATTCCAGTCCTCAGAGCAAGGAGTTATTGCCAAATGCATTTTTATAAACAGAAGAGCTAAAGCTCATATAGAATTAACTTACTCAAAAGTGCATATTTAATATCAGAAGAGTCAATAGTCAAGGCTTGATCTTTCACACGGAAATTTATCTGCATTCCACCTTCGCATTTGACCACACGTTCCTGATCTTACAAAATAGCTTTGATATGGTGGGATGTAAAGAAACTGATTTCCAAGAATTCGGAAGTAGGTGGTGGGAACTGAAAGTGGTAAACGTAGACATTTATTTTTCCAAAAAGTTTGGTAGTGAAGGAAGAGAGAGAAGACAACTTGAAAGAAAGGAGAGGAATGGAAGCCTCAGAAGAATGTTAACACTGAGGGAAACTTGTGTATCGTAGATATGTACTCTCAGTCTGACTGCTCACAGTAATAAAGAAACCAGCAATGACCCCCCCTACCTAGAGCTTAAAAAGCTCAGGGGAGAGAGAGTCTTATGAAAACAGTGTCAGAAAATGCTTGCTGGAGGGAGTGAGGCTTAAGCAAGTCCATGAGATACTCACCAACATGTAAAATAAAAGGCACCAGGGAATTCATTGCTGTAGGAAAAGGATAGAGGTGGGATGGAAACATATAATCCATGTTTGCAGGGTGGTGAGTGGATGAATGCAGGTAGAGTGGGCAGGGGAGTTTCGTTCACTCTCTCCTTTCCTAAGTTCATTCCAAGAAACCCACCCATGAGATGCATAGTCTGTAGCCAGTAATGAAGGCTAGGACAGTGCATTGGCTTGTCTAACTCCCTCTCCTCATACACACATCCTCAGCTATTAGCCCATATGATTTACCATTTTGTCTTTACAAGGAAACTTAGAAAGTTTGGCTGGAAACCATTAGGAAAATAATTAGAAGGTGATCAATATATAATTGATAATTTTGTGTATGAATAGATGAGCTCAGTTTTTCTATGCTGCGAGAACTGGAAAGAGAATACTTTCCTTTTGTCTCTGTTCTACATTATTTTCAGGAGAAATGCTTCATTCTGTCATCCCTTCACAGATTTATATCGGCTATCCCTCCTCCAGACACACTTTTCACCCTTCTGCGGAAAATAGTAGAGCTCTGTGCTAAGGGTAGAGATGAGGATTTAATTCATTTTGCTTTTTGAAATTTGTACCCAGTGTCTAATTTACAACAACTTTGTGTTAACACACACACACACATATACACACACATGCACATATACACATGTCATTTTGTGGTTAACCAGTGGTCTTGTATCTATCCCTGTGTGTGTATGCATGTGTGTAAGGATCTTCTGTTTGTTTATTTATTATTTTATCATAGGGCTATTTTGGAGAGAGTATTTCAAGGACCCGAGAGTCCTGAGAAATTAGTCTGTTCTTAAGAAGTCATTTCTATTGGTTTAGGAAAAATCAATGAACATTTCTGGGCTACAAGTGACTTGTCTATAAAATAGGAATAAATTACCTGCCTTATTTACTTTATAGACTTCCATGCCCTTCCCTTTGTGACGGGGTCATGCTTGTTGCAAAGGAGTCAAGATGGTCATAGCTAGGGACAAGGAGTGTACTGAGGGGATGGGAGGACCACCAGGGGAGGTATGATTACAGACCTTGCAGAGGATTGTGCTGAGTAAGGGAAACAAAACCAGAAACAGGACAATCACACCTGAGTGAACCGAGTGCTAGCTTTTGCTGGAGGTAGAGTTAAGTGTCTGTTTTCTATGAAGATAGTTCTAATTAACTGCAGAGGGCTTTCATTGTTTTGTTTTGTTTTGTTTGTTTCTGAGTTTGATAAACATGTTGGAGCCAAAGATGAATTACTTGGTACAAAGGTCACAAACTTGAATACAGTTACCCCTCATTCAGATAACACCCAGGCTATTTTTTAATGGTGAATATTAATGAAATATAGCTTTGAAGGGCTCCAAATAAATAGCATGCTCATGGTACCCCGTGCCAATGTCCTGCTGTGCATCTCTCCTATGTAATTGTAGAAAAGGAAATAGGTCTGTGTGGGGATAGGTACAATCAAGCTTCAACTAACAGCATCTGACCATCAAGGCAAACGGTATTTCAGTGTGACAGAAGGAATGATACCTAATTCCATCCAGAGTTTTTAACCCTCAGGTCCTGGCCCCCAAAGATTCCTACTTAAAATGATACACCATAAGTCCCATTAAGAGACCTAAGCTAACAGAGGTTTGAACATGGGTGTGAGAAATAATTGTGCCCATGAGAGAAGAGGTGAATAGGAGCCAGATATTTTCCATTTATGGGCAGGAAATATGACATGATATATAAAGGGGTCTCAAAGGCATATATCAGCTGTTGCCTAAGAAATTAACTGAGTGTAATGCATTTCATTTTTGTGAGAACATAATTTTAACTTTGATTTCTGTAGAAATTATTTGAAAGAACAAGTGCATAATAAAAGAAAGGCCAATTCCATCCAAGAAAGGCAGTTCCACTCAGCTGTATATTGTATATATACCTCCTTTTCTTTAAGCCTCATTCTAATTTCCATCTTGCCTTTTGGTATTTAGCTCATGCTGAAACTTAACATGTACCTGAAGTACGTATGTCAGAGGTAGTTAAGATGGAGAGAGGGTTCAACTAGATAAAAAAGAACCACTTAAAGACATTAATGTTCATTGTTAGAATGTTCTACTTAGTATAAATTCTTTGAGGGTGTTGATTCAAAAACCTAAACTGAACAACCATTTGGAAACTGAAATTGACATATTTTTATGTAGTTTTTCTATCTTTGATTTTTAGGAAACTTTGAAAACCAAACCAAACTAAAACACAATACAACAAATTTTTAAAAATCCTACACTGATACGTGGCAATATTTAAGGGGAAAAATGAATTTTTTAGTGAAATTATTGAAAACTGCTGTCTGTCCATTTTTCTTCTAATATATAAGAAAAGAGACGGTTGACTAGGCTTATTAGAAAAATGTAATTTTTAAACTGACACTGAAAAAAAAGACACTTTGATAATATTGAGATTATGGATAGGTTTCTGTAAAGATGAAAACATGTGGCAAAGTGGTCAAGGAAGATGCTCTTTCATAGGATTTCAATACAAAATTAAAAATAATGTAAAGTTGGGGTCAGAATTATCAAACTTTTGAAGAGGCAACTTGCTGTGTGGTAATCTGAGCAATCCCTTGTCTATCATTTTTCCATGGAGTTTTAACAAAAAAATGAAATTACCCATACAAGTAGAGAGAGACTTTAGGAACAAAGTAATTACCTGATCCAGGAAGTACCTTAATATATACTTGACTCAGTCTTCTTTGTTGACAAGTGAGCTAAAAGCTGGAGAAATCATTAGTTAGGAGAGAACTTAGAAGGATACATAAGTTTATAGGGAAAATACGTTATCAGTCACTGGAGGAGCTGACATTCAGCCGTGTAGCAGGGTCTTAGAAAGTGTCCTCATGTGCCTATGGGATGGTGGAGCTGCCAGCGAGATAGGCCCAAATACAAGGCTTCAAATCTGGGTAAAAAGGTTCAAAGGCCCCAAAAGGTAAAACCGATTTTAATAAATGAGCTGATACAAATGCTAGGACAGGGAGAAATAAGAGATAAGCCTAGATTTTTAGGGTCCATGCTTCATTCATCTATCACTGCATAAGAAATCAGCCTAAAATTTAGTGTCTTATACCAGCACTTGTGATTTATTTTGCCCCCAAATTTCCCATGTAGGTAACATATGCAGGAAAGGCTTACCTCTGTTCCACATGGTGTTTCAGCTGGGAAGTTTGAATGGGAGTGGATAATTCACTGGCGAAGGCCTCTCTCACCTTGCTGACATGTTAGTGCTAATGGGGAGCTCAGCAAGGGACACAGAGCAGGGGACTTTAGTCCCATTCCATATGGATTTCTTAATGAGACTTCTGTGGCCTCCTTAAAGCATGGCAGCTGGGTTCTAAGAGTGAGAGCTCAAAAATACAAGAAGTGGAAATTGATAGTCTTAAATCATCAGCCAAAAACCTGGCAGAGAGTCACTTTGACTGTACTGTTCAAAGCAGTTCCAGGGCCCACCCAGACTTGAGGGCAGGGGACATTAACCCTACCTTTCAATGGGCAGAGTGGGCCCTGTTTGGTCTGCTACAACCCAGGAGCCATGGGAATCTCCAAGAGCATCTGAAACAGTACCTTAGTAAATGTATGGTGGACTGAATACTAAAAAGGATTACATAGGGCCAAAAATGGAGAATCTTCTTCATTACTTAGGGGTTCGGAGGAAAACACGCAGGAATATGTGCAGAAAGTACCACCCACAGAATGGACATGAAATATCACTCATGTCCATAGGTTGGAGAAGCTGAGTGGCCACAACTGGTCAGAGTGCTAAGAAGTTTCTAGATGGAATTAGAATCACTTCCTACTTAATTGGTACTACCACTGAGGATCTACCTTTACCAAAAATCTGATTTATTTGGTCATTCCACATAGTTCTTTTCTGTACTTCTGGACTTTAAATAATCTTCTTAAGTATAATAAGTCACAATAGGAAAATACTGCCTAAGACATGCAAATACACAAGTATCTTTGTCACAGTAATAAGAAATAGAGTAAGTACTAAATAGCAAGAAAATGTAAATACCTTAATACCAGGTATTTACGGATAAGCCCTAGTTACTAAATATCTGTTATAAACCAGTACTGTATAATGAGCTAGGCATATAAAAGTGGAAAATCTTGAGCTCTGCCCACAAGGAATTTTTCTACATATCTTAGAGATGATATAAGCGTTTAATCCAAGGACTACTATAAAGTGCAACAAAAGTAGCATGTATAATATACAAATGCGTGGTTGAAAATTCTGGGGTTTGGCTTGAGTTCAAAGCAAGCAAACACACATAGCCATAAAAGTAGGTGTCGAAAGTTTTGATACAATAATATTAAAGTTGTAATAGACCAGTGAGTATTCCCGTGGAGGGCGACATGCACAAGACAATATTTTTTACTACATTTTTTTGTAGTAACAGGAAAGAAAGTAAACCTAAACAGTATTTCAAAGTTATTAAATGAAGTTTTCTTAAAACCAATTAATAAAAATCACATGACCAAAACCATCATTCATGTGTATTTTGATATTATCACATAGAGGTAAGAATGAAAGATGCTTTCAAATCCTTATTTTATTTTGAGAGAGAAGAGGCAAAGAAATCCAAACTGGTAAGAAACTGATAGCAGTAAAGTATTCAGTGAAATATATAATAGTTGCTGACAAGTGTAAGCCATTAAAGAGACACGGCGTGGAATGGGAGTTCAATTTTATTCCAACTGACAGATAAATCCTGTTTTAAAAATAGCTTTTTGTGATCTGAAAAAATGATCAAAAGAGAATTCTGAGTATGCAAACACCTGTAATAAATCATCTGCATATAGAGAAACAATTTATCAGATGATGCCAGTTTAAATATCTCATGAGGAATTGAATTAAGATGAGCAGCAAGGATCTCAACTAAAATTTAAAGCAGAAGGTGAAATAAAATGCAGGCTAGTCAATGTCTGGTTCCTACTGCTCTGTAGTGACAAAGCCACACCTTAGTTTGATAGGCAGGACACAAAGCTCAGCATTCTCCTCTCCCTCTTTGTCCTTATTAGTTATGTAAGCGTGGAAAGAAATGCAGATGACCTGCCTCTACTTTTGTCCAAGTGATATATAAAAGTTATATGCTAATGTGTTACAAAGAGGCTATTGCTTCACATATATGATTTCTAAAGAATTACACTTTAGAAAAAATTGAATTCGATAAGCACCTTGTAAATAATGTATGTATTTAAAGGATCATACAATTCAATTTACTTTTTATTCTTTTTGTGTACAATTTTATAATTTCTGTATTTGATTTGTTAATGCTATGATTTTTAATGTGTGCACAGATTCATTGAGTCATTACTCTTATTGGGACAATCCCTTCACCCAAACACATTCCCTCAGACTCTGCATATACAGTCGCATGTTCACCCCACCCTTAAACCTGAGAACCAATCCGCTCTCCATCACTTAAGTTTTTATTTTCCAGATGACATATATAAATGGAACCATACAACATGTAACCTTTGAGATGGTAACCTTTTGATACTGGCTTCTGTCACTGAATATAATGCCTGTGAGTTTCATCGAGGTTGTTGCATTTATCGATAATTTGTCCTTTTTTATTAACGAATGGGATTCTATACTATGGTTGTACCATAGCTTGCTTATCCACTTACCCATTGAAGGGTATTTGGATTGTTTCTCTTTTTTGGCAATTACACACAGCCTCTATACATATGCATGAGCAGGTGATCTAAGTTTTCATTTCTGAAGGACAAATACTTAGGCACAGGGTGGCTAGGTCATGCGCAGAGTGCATGTTTAGCTCTATAAGAAACTGACAAATCATTTTCCAGAGTATCTGGAATTTAAACATTATCTCCATATCCAAAACGTCATCATTTAATGTTTTTTTTGTGTGTTTAATAGCCAAGCACATTTTTAAAAACTCAAGTAGAGAAAAATAATCTATTTATCCACATATTTATCATATCTGTTGCTCTTCTTTTATTTCTTATGTTCCAAATTTTCTTTTTTTTTAAGATTTTATTTATTTATTTGAGAGAGAGTGAGAGCAGAAGAGGGGGTAGTGTCAGAGAGAGAAGCAGAGTCCCCAATGAGTGGGGAGCCCGATGCGGGACTCGATCCTGGGACTCCAGAATCATGACCTGAGCCGAAGGCAGATGCTTAAGCAACTGAGCCACCCAGGTGCCCCTCATGTTCTACATTTTCTTACCACTATCATTTCCCTTCCTTCTGAAGAACTTTTTAGCTACCATTTCTCCAAATGATACCAGCGATATTTTCGGTATCGTTCTTTCTTTTCTCCTCCTGGACTCTGATCATTTAAATATTATATATTATTTATTTTGTTATTATCTCACAGTTTCCTGAGGCTCATCCAGTGAATTTGGGCAGTTGTCCTGGTTAGATTCAGGCCACAAGTTCTAGTCTGTCTTCTGTGCGCCCTGGCTCCACTGTTCCTGGTGTTGGTTAAGCCTTCAAAGTTTTTGCAGTGGTCTTGTTGTCTTCCATTCAGTGGTCAGTCTGGGACCTGAGTGAAAGTCTGTCCAATAGCTCAGTTCTCAGTTTTCAGAATGATAGTTAGGATCAAATGCACACATAGGCAGTGAGGGGGTAAAACCAGGGTTCATAAGCAACTTTATGGGATTGCTTTCCCAGGAGTTTCCTGTTTCACTGTGTAATCTTCCTGGTTCTCTTGGTTTTCCTTTTCAGTCCTGCATCCAGAGGCCATCCACTTGTAGTATTGTCATTTGTGTTGGAGACTAAACAGGAATGAGGGGTGTGAACAATTGAGAATGGTGGGGAGAGGCGGAGAGAGAAAGAGAAAAATCAGGGGAGTTGGACCTGCTGTCTTGGAAGGGCAATTCTGCTCAGAGTTTGGCTCGTGGTTTTCCACTGTGGCTGTTATACTGTCACCATAGGATTTCGTGAGGACTGGACCATAGAAGCTTTTAGAAATCACAAATGAAGCTGCTATAAACATTTACATATGTGTTTTGATGAGGACAAATATTTTTATTTCTCTAAGTACAGCAGCCAGGAATAAGAATGCTGGGTCAAATGGTGAATCTAAGTTTAACTTCGTAAGTTTTGTCAAACTGTTTTCCAGAGTGACAGTAACACTGTGTTTTCCCACAGCATTGCATGAGTTCCAGTTGCTCTTCATCCCACTCTACACTTGGTATTGTCTATAATCTTATTTTAGCTATCCTAATATTTGGGTAGTGGTATATCACTATGGTTTAAATTCGTATTTTCCTAATAGCTAATGATGTTGGACATCTGTTCATGTGATTTTTTGCCATCCTTATATCTTCTTATATCTTCTTTGAAGTGTCTGTTCAGGTCCTTTGTCCACTTTGTAAATCTGAGTTTTCTGTTATAATTGTATTGGGTTTTGAGGGTTCTTTATATAGTGTGGATACAATCCTTCGTAAATGTGTGGTTTGCAAATATATGCTTCCAACCCATAGCTTGTCTTTTCATTCTCTTGATAGTCTTTGACAGAGCAAAATTTTCAGTTTTGACGAAGTCCTGTTTATCATGTTTATCATCAGAAATGCTTTTGGTGTCATTTTTAAGAACTCTTGTTCTAAACCCAGGTCGTGAGAATTTTCTCCTGAAAGCTTTATAATTTTTAGTTTACATTTAGATTTAGGATCCATTTTGAGTTGACCTTTGTGTGAAGTGTGATATTTAGGTCAAAGTTTGTTTTCGCCTATGGATGACTAATTATTCTAATGCCATTTGTTGTGAAGATCAACTTTTTTTTCCATTTAACTGTTTCTTCATCTTTGTCAAACATCAAATGGCTCTGTTTGAGCCTTTTTCTGCCTTACCTACTCTTTTCAAGTGATAGTGTCTTTCTGTGTCTTGATTCCTGTAGCTTTATAGTGAGTCTTAAAATTAAATAGTATGAATCTTCCAAACTTGTTCTTCTCTTTTAAGCTGTTATAGCCATTTCATTATTCTTGCATCCACATTTTAGAATCAGTGAAGACAAACCATTTTAAGGAAATAATAACATATATCTTTAGTCTTAACCAATAATTTCTCTTATTTAAGAAGAAAGGTTAATATTTTGCCTTGTTTTTATACTGTACATTTGGTGTCCACAGAAACCAGTTTATAGAACATTAGCTATAAGAAGTTTAAGATTAAAATATATACATATTTTATATAATATAGATACATATATTAGATCTCCTACCAATTGCCTGTTATTGATTTATTTGAAATTCACTTAAGTTCCATATACTTTTGGGCTCATATACAAAGATATAAATACCAAAGTAAAAAGAAATTCAATACTTAAAATTTAAAAGCCTACAGTTGAGTTGACAAAAGTTTAACACATCTTCTAAACACCATTACCAATGACAAGATTTGGGTTTTGTAGCCCTCAAGATAAATAATGGTATGTGCTTTGAAATACTTGGTCTTCCATTTTGTCAGGCACTTTCTATGGCCCAACTACGCCGTTACCTTATGTTCTGCTGGATTCCATTAAACTTCACAGAAACAAAAATGCCAGATTGTTACTTTTATAACCTCTTTTATAATGATCCAATTCTGGAAAATGAGATTAGAGGGAATGTCCACTTCTGATTTTCTGGAAAAAAGTTTTTCTCTGACTAGACATATGGAAAAATGCTTGTTTTCATTTTGCCTGTATGTGACCATGTTTCGTAGTCTCCTGTGGCAACCATCCTGTGACAATGAGAACAGAATCATGGCCATGTTTAGGGTTGCTGATATAACAATAGAAACATGTATCACTGATTACACTTCTGAGTTGCTCAAATCAACCCTGAGACTGCCATTTGCTTCCAGGAGTATTATTTGAAATAATAAATTACCTTATTTTCTAAGCCACTTTGGGTTGGGTATCCTGTTATTCGTAGTCCAAGACCTCTGAATAGACCTATCGCTATAAATGTGCAACCAAGGCAAAATAATTTCATTAGAATCTCTTCCTTTCTTTTCTGGAGAAACGCTGATTTCTTAATAGATTAAGATATGTATTCAGGGCCTTTCAAAAGGCCATGGAATAAAAATAGTATTGTCCATGCACCCTGACTTCCTTCATCAGAAAACTATGCTACTTTACTCATGTGGAATTTCACATTTCTGATTGTGCTTATAATTAGAGTGGGATGATATGGTGCAAAAAGAGCTCTACTTGGAGTCCTAAGACCTCAGTCCTGCTGCTGACTTTGCTAGTAATTTACTCCATTGATTAGGGTGACTTATTAACCACTTTGTGCCAGTTTCCTCAACTGAAAAATAATACATTGTATGGAAATACTGTAAACTCTGGGAGAAATTAATTACCTCCCTACCACACTACCACCCCCCAACACACAAACACACTGGACTCTTAAGGAGTAGGAGCTCTGATAAGGTCCAGGAATAGGAACTGTTGCTTTTATTGTACTTGATAGAGGTTACAAATATACACTGCCATGTGGAATGCTATTTGGAATCCCTCTTTTGATTCCTGTTTTTGGAAATCACAAAATCTTCATACTCTTGGTTTGCTTCTTCCTGTCATTGGTAAAGCATGTGAAGCCTGGCATTGTCTCTCATTTGAGATCATTGGACCCACCCAGACAAGGGCTAGGCAGCTTAGGGAAATTCTGTTTAGTGGACTTCCTTCAAAAGGTTATTTTTTCTGCAATTCTCATGATTAGAGTAGAAAACAAATTAAGTCTAAGATTACTGTGTACAGATGGAGTGAGGAGGCCAAGGAGTTCCCTAAGCCAACTCTGGTCTTGCCTTAAGCCAGAGAAGAAAATAAAAGCTCCGCTTGCTTTAAATCATATCACAATTCCTTGATGAAACTCTTTCTTTTTATTCTCTTGCTGACTCCCTCAAAACTTCTACATATTCTCTAGGCCCTCAAGTAATCAAACCCTATCATCTGAATACCTGGCCTATCCTGTGCAATCACTGTGTCAGTGATTGGCACAAGTTAATGGAAAGAACAACTTTTGATTAATCTGAATGGATCTGCAGTTTCTCTTTGAATAAGACCTCAATCTTTACAATAAACCGAGGAAATTTTGCTTAATTTAGAAATGTATATCTCTTAAATACATAGTGAGAAATACATAAGAACTCTATCAAAGATAACCAAAAAATACCATAAGATATCTTTAAAAATTGGTTGCAACTGTAGAGGTGGACAGACTGGCCAAGTGGAGAGAGTAACTGGAAGAACATGTATTTGAAGGAGGCCAAATGAGTGGCAGTGTGAAATGTGTACCCAGTGGTCTCACCTATGGGTTAAGATTCTAATCAAGACTTGCATGGACATCAAAGATACTAGTTTTTATATCATAATTAGATCATATTTGAGGTAACCAAATTTCAGAGTTAACTCATGCTTTATTTAGCAAGCATGAATTTTTGTATCAAAGGCACTTTAGTAGTATGAGGATTGCAATGATTATAAGGTCATATTCTTTGTCTTAAATAGGCTTCAAGTGTAGACAAGAAGAAGAATAATCACATAAGTGCAATGAAATGTTCTATCTGATATGGAGGCAAATACCTGTTCTAAAGCTTGGCACATAATAGCTATTTAATGAGTGTTTATTTAAAAATGAATAGAAGAATTGTTACAAGTATGTGTGTGACAAATTGACTGATAGTTATGTGATCAGCGGGGTGGTTTGGGAAGGGGCTATTAGAGGAAGTTGGTCTAGAAAAAATGGTAGGAGTTGATCATGGTGAGCACAAAGGAGAAAGACATAGGCAGAGGACTTTGTGATCAAAGATTCAGAAGAACACATTATAGAATTATATTTACATTTGGCATGAAAGCCTGCCCAGAGGATGCCTAGGCATTTTGCAAATATGCAGAGCAAGTATTCTGATGACCCTCTATCTTTACCAAGATGAGAAGTATTTGTAGTCAGTTGCCCATGGAAACTTTCCTAGTTATTCACATGTGAGGAATTTGCCTAGTTAGCTTTGAGAAAGCTGTTTGTTCATTCACAAAGTCATACATTCTTGCATTTGTACACATTTATTGAGTGAATATTTATGTGAAACTCTATCACTAGTACCTCAAGGCTTTGCAGCTTAACATGTTTCCCAGGAAAAAGAAACATCTGCATCACCTAGGAGCTTGTTACAAATGCAGATTATCAGGCCAGCCTCAGACTTACTGAATCAAAATCGGCTATTTTAACAAGATTCCCAGATAGTTCATATGAATATATATGAGGGATACAAAGAAAGCTTGCTTCCAGCTTTCTAGGACTTCCCAGTACAGTAAGGGAGATAAAATACATGTGCAAATAGTTATACTTTAATACCAGTACCCACATGGCACATGCCAGTATGTGTGACACAGCCCGGCACAGAGTTTGAAATCAAATGCTAATTAAAAAAAAAAAGTTGTTTGTTTTCTGTGTGAATTTGACAAGTTACTTTTCCTTTCTCTGACTCAGTATCTTTACCTGTGGGTTACTGATGATATAACTACCTTACTAGGCTGTTTAAGAATTAGGAATGTCCCATTTGAGTACCTGGAGCAGAACAAGCACTGATGAAATAGTAATGATTGTTCTGGAGGTTTAAGAGTTAACTGTTTGCAGGTAGATATTCCATTTGTAGATAAGCTTTCATGGAAAAGTGATATTTTATCTGTCTCTTATACATAGTTTCAATGTATAAGAAGCTATACATTGAGAATGCACAGGGAACAATATATTCAACCCTCTAGTCATGATTTTCAACTATAGGAAGGTTTATTTCTTACACATACAGATACTACTTGAGAGTCGGGGACCTTTTGTGTTAGAACACCCATCATGCAACTTAGACCCATTGTATATCTGCAAATGTAATAACAGCATAAATTAAATAGGTTGTTCAAATGCATTCCTAATCTCATTGTTTCAGAATACCTTTAAGACAAAATCCTTTTCAAAATAAACTGCCTCTTATAGTTTGTTTAGTTTAAAATTAAAATTAAATGGCTTTGCCTGTTTACTGTTGGAAACAGAGTGAGGTTTTATAAAAATCATGAAATCCAATTATGGGTATTCACAGTGAATGGACAAATACAAATCATGCACCTTAGAATTTGCTGCCATTTGTCAATTTAAAGATTTTTCTTGGTAAAATATAGACTTCCATGTATTATGCATTGTTTGATTGAAGAGATTGTAGCCGAGTAAAATCATTTCATCAAACTCATCTTGATTATGAGAGTCATCACAGACAATAAAACCTGCCTTCCCAGGATTTGTTGGCAGGAACGGCCAGCTCTCTCACACCACGGACTAAGAAAGGTGAAGTATCTAATTCAGCTGATGAGACAATGATTAATCCTAGCCACTCAATTATTTCATTGTTATTTTACTAACTTTTTAGGTCAAAGTGCTAGAGTTAATGCTCATTGTTAGAATTGTTCAAATTATAAGAGAAAACAATGACAGTGCTACCCAGGGAGAAATGTAAGTAGTTATTTTCTATTCCAGCCTGTCCTTCCTCTCCCAAACCCCTGCCCAATGAAAATGAAAGTGTCTTCAGAGGGCAATAGGAAGTTGCAAGAAGACCAGACACAGGTATAGAAAATAGAACTTAGAGCCTCTTCACAAGATAATCCTGTGCCTCCCGGGTTTGTGCATTTCCATCTGGCTCAGGTTATACTTTTAATCAATGTACTGGCCTTCTTCTTTTTTTTCTCCTTTGGGGGCCTATAAGAGGTAATATTAAGGACTTCCATCTGCCTTCCTCCTGGTTACTCAAGAGAGTGGAATTTTTGCTATAAGCAGGAGGTAGACGAGCAGTTTGAGCTGCTGAAATGTTTTAGGTTTGGGGCTTGATGAAGACTCTAAAGGAAGGATTTCCAGTGTGCTTGTGTGTTCTATGGGCTATTGGTGGATTTTCAATATATAATCAATATGTAATAATACATACATAATAAAGAAATATATATATATATTTATATTTATAAGTGATCTATAAACAATTTGGTCATTTCGCAAGAAAAAATGAAGCAATTTGTCCACAATTATTTCACAAATGTTATCATATGTAAAATACAAGTGTTCACCAAAATATCATCATAAGCTTAAAAATGGCACCTCTTTTTATCAAAGACTATTTGGAGCAGTTTTTTTTCACATAGCTTTCAGTTTACAAATTGCTCCTTGTCTCAGCCTAAGCATTTTCCCTTTTTTTTTTATAATTGAAGTATAATTAACATAGTATTATATTAGTTTCAAGTGTGAAATATAGTGATTCAACAATTCTATACATTACTCAGTGCTCACCATGATAAGTGTACTTTTTAAAAAGATTTATTTATTATTTGAGAGAGAGTGGGTGGGAGACTCAGAGGGAGAGGGAGAGAAAGTCTTAAGCAGACTCTGCACTGAGTGTGGAGCCCAACATGGGGCTCGATCTCATGACCCTGATGTCATGACCGGAGCCACTTAAGGGTTTGACACTTAACAAACTGCACCACCCAGGCGCCCCACAATAAGTGTACTCTTAATCCGCTTCACCTGTTTCACCCATCATCCTACCCACCTCTCCTCGGGTAATCACCAGTTTGTTCTCTGTATTTAAGAGTCTGTTTCATTTGTCTCTTTTTCCCTCTGTTTGTTCATTTTTGTTTGTTTGTTTCTTAAATTCCACGTGAGTAAAATCATATGGTATTTGTCTTTCTCTGACTTATTTCATTTAGCATTATGCTCTCTAGGTCCATCCATGTTGTTGCAAATGGCAAGATCTTATTCTTATTTTTATGGCTGAGCATCAGGGAAATACAAACCAAAACCACATTGAGATATCACCTTACACCTGTAAGAATGGCTAAAGTAAAAATACAAGAAATAACAGTGTCAGCAAGGATGTGGAGAAAAAGGAACCCTCATGGACTGTTGGTGGTAATGAAGATTGGTGCAGCCACTGTGAAATACAATATAGAGGTTCCTCAAAAAATTAAAAATAGAATTACCATATGATCTACTATTCCACTAGTGGGTATTTGCCCCGCAAAAATGAAAACACAAATTTGAAAAAAGTATGCACCCCTGTCTTTATTGCAGCATTATCTGCAATAGCAAAAATATGGAAGCAACCCAAGTATCCATCGACTGATGAATGGATAAAGATGTGGTATGTATGTACAATGGAATATTACTCAGCTATAAAAAGGAGTATTTTCTTATCTTTTGAGTGCTAGTTTCATTTGCTAAATTGGCACTGTCATTATTTTTGTTATTTTATATCCCAAGGTGTAGTAAGACGTGCAGTAGCTCAAAAATGGTACATTAAAGCACAAAAGCAGTAATAAGCATAACGAAATGTCATAAATCCTATTAATCCAAAAAGACAACATGGATCTGTGTGTGCTCAAAAAAGTTTATCTGTAAGTAGGGTAAGTTTTACTGATATCAAAACCAAAATGTGAATAAGTATAATATAGACATCTGAATATTAGATTTTTTTGTAAAGACGACTGTTGTTCCCCTAATCCCTGTTGTCTTATCTGTTAAATATTTCACCACAGTGTCTTGAAGCCATAGATTATTTTCCTGACATTTTAAAATAAAGCAGAGTAACCTCTCTGTTGTGTCAATAGATTTTTCTGAACAAGTGCAGAGTAATGTTGTCCAGGATGATTTTGATGGATACAGTCACTAATGGTAGAGAAGATAACAAATCTGTGAAGGCATCATTTGAAGTTGTTTTCCTTATGACAAAAATTAGTCAATTGCCTTGCATGGTAGCTTATGAAAAACCACAAATCTAGTGCCCTTGTAGAGAAACTAAATAAAATTTTGTCAAAATTCTTAATCAAATTGCATTTCTGGCCGTCAAACATTAAGTGCTTTTAATAGGAAATGCAAGCATTATCTTGTGTGCAGACTTGGAGATATTTAAACATACATTTTGCTAAAACTGCAGCATATGAATCCATTCTTGGCACATATATAGTGAATATGTATTTAGTCTTTGTAAGCCTTTATGTAGCTGTACACAGTTTTATTGGAATCAAGGCTGATGGAGCAGTGATGTAAAGAAGGATGCTGTGACATGAATAAAGGTTTGCACCTGAGTGCCTGTGTCCCCACTGCTTTAATCACAGGAACCAGTTGGAAGATAACAAAATGCTCTCATCTTGGTTCTGTATTAAAGAAAATTGTGAAAATTGTAAATACAGTCAAATCATAGCCATAGAGTGGTTGTTTTCAGTGTACTCTTTGGAGAAAATTGGCACCAAACAAAAGACTTTCCTTTTCCATTGTTAAATAAGCCAACAAGTGGACATGGTATTTAAGTAAGCACTGTAAATTATGGTTAGGATAAAAATATTTTAATGCCACTAATAATGCTAGTCAAGACCATTTATATTGTTTTTAATATATTGCTCAAGTGGAATATTTCAGTAATATAATTGATTTCTTAAAGAGTTTTAACCTATTGTTTCGAATCTAAAATATAATGATTTCAATGTAGTAGATAAAATATCTGGCTTAAAAGGCAGACAAAATCTTGGTACAAGTGACTCCCTTGCTGAGAAAGGTATTCTTTCCCAGAACATGATAGTTGTTTTCATTTATCTGTGAATCACACCTGAGTGTTGAAACAGACTGTGATGAAATCCTTTCCTGAGCTGAAAGCAATAAACAGATTAAGAATCTATTCAACCCTATTACCAAGTTGAACCATCTTAACTTCCCAGTTTTTCAATATAATAGGCTTCTTAATTTAGTTTATGATGGAAACCATGAAAAGAGTTTTATATAAGACTGTCCTTTTTTTTTTCATGATTTCATGATTGATCCTAATATGAAGAACCATCTAACACAGCCATCAAATGCTTCCCTTCCAGACCACATATGATAATTATGAACTACTGTCATATAATTTACCAAAGGAAAGAATAGTAAAAAGAACTAACAGGATCATGGTGAAGATCCTCATCATGAAATCACATAAAGAGAATTTCTAAAAAGACTGAATGTTGTATCATCTCAAGAATCTCTTCCACCCACAGAAATCTTGCTCTTCTGAATTTCTAAATCATTTCTTTTCTATATCAATTGCTTTCTTATTTTTCTGTGCTTGGTTTAGGTTTTCTTCCTTATTTGATCTGTATTCATGTTACATAAGACTCTTACTATTTATTGTAAGGCAAACTGCTAGTGTAAACAGCAAAACCACACCCAATTGTTGATGTTTTGTCTATGCCTGTTTCAGGTCAACAACAGCAGAGTTTAACAGTTGTGACAGGAACCACATAGGCCAGAAAACCAAATCCGTTTCTTTTACCCTGTCTCTTTATGGACAGACTCTTATACTAGGGTATAAATTGTTCAAGGCCAGAGATTTAGTAAGTTTTTTCAAATACTTGATGAATGGGTTGTCTCAGGTTTAATACCATCTGATATTTTTACAGTGAATTTATTCAACCATCTATAATTACCCTTATGGATACTTTTACCAGAATGTCACTCATATTCAAACTATCTTCAGTCAAGTTAAAACCCAGCTGGAATATCATGAGCAGTTATGCATGAATCAGAGGTGTTATCCTATTTACTACCAGTGTGGTAAAGTAAGCCTGGTAAGTTCTCATGGGACTGGAGCAACACATTTTGACAATTTCCAATTAGCAACCCCAAACTGATTCTCCAAAATAAGACTGCAGCTCCTCAAAAGACCCAAAAGACCCATGTTCTGCCCAGGCGGAATTGAGTTACTATAAATCATAGTGACACAATGCACTCACCCATAAGACCTAACATATAAGGATAGTCACCTCAAGCACATTCCAATTCAGCCTTATCATAAAAAGCACCTTGGGGTACACTGAAAACTCTATGGCTACTCAAGTCTTTTTATCAGTTATAAGTGAATGATTTTTAAATGCAAATATTTTCTGTTAAGAGACTAAAGTAAAAACTGTGTATTTTGGAACATTTTAAGATTAAGAGTCAGCTTTGTGCATGATGCAGACTGAGTTCAGGATCATTACATTTTCAGTCACTTCCGGAACCTCCAATCTATAAGGTTAAAGGCAGTCTGTTTTTAAATTCTTGCAGCACATCCCCATACTAGTTTACTCACATATGGGGGGGGGGCATTTCTTTATTTGATTATTGGAATAACATGGTTATTTCAATCATGTGGCCATAAATTTTTTTAGCTTTGCACATATAAAAGTTATATTTCTGGTACCTGAAGCATTTCAGGAACAAAGAGATAATTCGATGTTTCAGTATTTTTAAAAATCAGACTCCTAACATATTTTTAAGCTGCAGTTTTAGAGACAGACAAGTTTTTAAGGAACATCTGGTCAAATGTATTCATTCTGTAAGTGAGGAAAGAGAAAAGCAAAGTGATTTGTCCAAAGTCAAATAGCCAGTGGAGAGACAAGGATGAGACAACTTTGCCCCAGTGCCTGATCAGACAACTACACACAGCTGTCTTCACATGGTGTTAATCCCCAAAGAAGATTTCAACTGTTTTATACCTCTTTGAGAAGAATTGGATGAGATTCCACTGAGTCTGACTGGAAGAGATAGGCACCATTGTTCACAAATGGCAGCTAACAAAATCGAAGATTAGACATGAGAAGTGATTTGCCCAAAGTCATGTCGCAGGTAAAGGCTTGAGTACCTTCACCACTGTTCTCTTTACCAGACTCCCACTGAGGTTGCTAGTTTCTGCATGAAAGCTTATATCAACAGTTTTCATTTCACAGACAATCAAATGATGTATTTTGTAACTATATGGCCACAGGTTATGATTAATTGCAGTATGCATTAATTTAGATGTTGTAGAAATTAAGAGGTAATTATGTGTCACTAAAATTATCTGCACACATCACCAATTACTGTAGACTACTGTAGTTGGCAGCAACACTCCCCTACAGAAAAACAGTGTGGAAAAATACATTTCTCTAGGACAAAATTTTCATTTTCTACTTATCAAGGTCATTACACACCACTCAGATCATGAAAAAGCCCTAATGTAGTCTTATAAAATGATAATCTGCCTTTATTTTCCACAGTTTTTATATCTAGGTGTTGACTTCTGTTGGTTTATAAGCAGTACTTTGTTGAGGAGCAGGAATTATAAAACACATGAAAAAATATATCCAACAAGTTATAAATAAATAAATACAAACCTAAAGTTTGGTATCTTATCTTAATAATATGTCCTCCAAAAACCACCTTGAATTTTGCAGAGTGGCTCCATGTGTCATTTCTCAGAATTGTCCCTTTCCCATATCTTTTTGCTGTGTTCCTCTAGATTAGAAATAATCTATGGGAAGCATAAGCAAATGGAAGCAACATTTTGACGACCTTAGATTTTAAGACTCAACTAAATCAATGAAATAAATTGGTTAAGTGTATATCTTAATACTGTTACAGTTTTTTTTTAGAAGGTCAGTTTCTATGTTGCATGTACAGACTTCCTAAAATTTTCTAGTCATTAGTAAATTTTATTCTAAGTCAGTGCTAATAATGTTTGTGTGGATGGAAGGAGAATGAATGGTGTGTGTGTGTGTGTGTGTGTGTGTGTGTGTGTGTGTGTGTGTTTGGGAGGGATGGCTACTGCTGATCAAAGCAATTTAGCTATTGTAATGTAATTAGATATTTTTTCCTTTGACATGTTTTGGCAGTTACCATGCAGTCACATAGTACACAGATTTCGTTTGCTTTCTTTCTTCTGAAATATTTAGTCGTCATAGTTCTTTTTTTCTCATAAAATAAACAATGAAACAGAAGAAAGTCAGAGTTGAGTTTTGTTCTAATTGTACATTATCAGCATTGTAACCTCAGCTCACTTGTTTCTGTGACAGATGCTAATTAAATGACCTTTAATCCAGAAAAGTCTATATTTAATTGTGTGTCATGGAGAGCGATTTTTTTTTTTTTTAATTCTAGGTGCCAGCCATGCCTGCCACCTCTTTCTGAGGAACCAGTGACAAGAAGTTATTTCTATATAGTTTTCTCTCACTTTTTTTTTTCTGTATTCTTCTGCCTGGTCCTAATAGATTGAATCTAGAGCCAGAGGCAATCATGGATTACTTGTTAATAAAACAGATCGACTACCCAGAGTGATTTGATGTAAGATCTCTCAGTACTGGCATACTATATTGGATACCCACAAGCATAATCAGGAAACATGGAAAGAAGGTCCATGTTATAGAAAATATATAGAAAATATAACACAAGGAAAATATACCCTATTCTGAAAAGGTTTAAAGAAAACTGGGTCATTAGAGCTGTTAATATACCCTGAGGAACTGTTAAGAAATTTTTCCTACCATCTTTGAAATTCTGACATGTTCCAGTCTCTACATTTCTGGGACCCAAGATGACTATGGTGTGGTGAATATAATAGTCCCGTAGTTCCTAATCCCCCATAATTCCTTGTAATAATCCTTATATCAAAGAAACAAGGCAATGGAAAAAAGTAAGTGTAAAAAAAAAGTACAATTACTACACTTCAGAAGAACACTTATGAAACTGGAAGGGAACGTAGAGGTCATCAGTGATATTTGTTTGTCTTCCTTAGTTAGTAGTGAAGGAGCACTAGAATCTAGATTTTCAATAGTCTTTCCTCTACTAATCTAACTTTCTAGATTTATTTCAGAGTACAACCCCCCCTTTCATTATTCACTCTGAAATAATTACTCAATGATCCACTTACAGGTAAGAACTCATGGCACACACTCTTGCTCCAGTTCTTTCTAGTTCTCCCTTCCTCTTATCTCTCTGACAAAATCCTACTCACCTTTTAAGATCTGGCCAAAATGCTTTGTTCACCCACAAGTCACCCAGGATACATGGCCACACACTCTTCCTCCATATGTGTGCATCCCTTATCACATATTGTCTCATATTTCAGTAGCTTCAGCACTTGTCTGCTTCTCTCAAGTGATTATCTACTTTTTAAGGAAATGACACCAATTCTACATGTCTCTCTCACCATTCCACAGGGACTAGAACGAAGGCCACCATATATTGCAGATGCTTCAGAAGTAGGGTGAGTTGAGCAGAGGTGAACTGACTCTTGATCTTTCTGTCCAGTTGTGTTGTGTTTGCCAGTGGGGTGAAAAAAATGAACTTTATCCTTTTTAGAATATCATATTTCAGAATAGTTATTTGACTTTAATTCTTTTCAAAATATGGCTTAAGGACAAAAAAAATCCTCTATTAAAACCATATAATAACTAAATAAAAATTAAAAGATTTCCCAACCAGGTAATAATACAAAACTCAGGAACTGGAATGGGTCTTGCCACTGGCATAATAAACCTTTTAATTTTATTGTGTCTCCTATTAATTCATTATCTCTTTCTGCCAACATATACCACAAGCAGATTTCTGAAACTTCCTCCTAAATAATTTTTGTGCTAAAAAAATGAATTTAGTTACTCATGAAGGGTACTAATGGTCTAAGACATAAAGAAAACAATAATTGGTCTTTGTCCGATTTAAGGTTTTGTTTTGTTTTTTATAAACAATGTACTTGCAATTATCTTAGAATTCCTAGATGCTCAGAGCTGGAATGGACTTTAGATATCATTTAGCTAATATTACATAGAGTTGGTAACTGAGCAGTAATGGTCTATGGAAACACCTCTTCATACTTTTCTTTCCCCCACTCCCCTGATGACAATGCTTTCCCTGTGTTCCTAGGGCTTTTGGTGCCTCCATTTCTCCTAGAGTTAATTTGTGGTTGTTGGCTTGACAGTCTGTTCCTTTACATTTCACTTTCCTTCAATTCAGGTACACATCTCACTAACACATGATCTTCACTATGTACTAGAAACCTACAAAGCATTCAATAAATGTTTGGTGAAAGAATGAAATGACTTGTATCAAATATACAAGATAGTCGCTGATTAACAACTATTTTCCAATGAATTGCTTAACTATTTCCACTCAATGAATTGCTTATATCCAAGTTGAACTAAGCCATAAATGAGATTTTCAAATATTCATTAGTCTTTCATCAAGCAGTAAATTACCTTAAACTGTTTTGTCTTTTCTATTCTTATTCTAATCCCCTCTTTTAGAAATCCACTCCCAATTCAGCAACTAAAGCAGAAGCAAAATGATAATATCTAAATAATCCCCCCAATTTTTTTCACTCTTAAAATTCCTGCAGAGTAGTTAGAACAGCACTATTTGATTTCTTGATTATGCAAAGCATGATTTCTACAAGCAAATTCATTCTAACCAAATTCAATAAAAACATAATTGGTGCTTCCATGATTTGCTCTTTATTTTTTTTTAATAGAGCAGAATGTGTTCTCTAAGTAGTTATTGGGTGTAAATCATATATAAAATATTTTGAATATTTTTGTTGCATTATACTAATAGCTTAAAAATAAACAGTTATTTCTAAAATATCTGCTTTGTGCTTTTATGTTTGCCGAAATGTGGTTTACCAGTTTTAAAGAATGACTGAAAGTAAAAAGAATACTTCTTTTTTCTTTTTTTTTTTTTTCTGTTTTTTGCAGTTTTTTGTTTTTGACTAAAGGAGAAACTTGGAAATTTCCAAGGAGATCTGGCTTTTAGATTTGTGCAGAATGGCCACAATGCTTGTCTACAACCTTATCTTCCCTTACATTTGTCATAGGTTGAGCATCTATTGAGGAATGTTACTGAATACTGTCTGTAATTGTAGTCTATGTACTCCACATGTAAACTTCCTAGGATGTTATCAGAGATTGGAACTGGGAGATGGGAATTACCTGACAAATGGATGCGGTCATGAAAAAGAAGGAAAGATGTCACATTTTTCTACTAAGTTCAAAAAATGAGTTAATTATTAGCTTCTCTCTATCTTTCCTCTGATTTTAGGGTTATAATTTCATCTTTTCTTCTAAACTTCATTAAAAGAGGATGTAATCTCATTAGAATAGAGATTTTTGTATTTTTTTTGTGTGTCCTATTACTACTGGATACCTAGGATCTAGAAAAACACCTACCACATAATAAGTGAAATCATATGAATTAAATGAAAGAAATGAAGGAATGATTTCAGTACATTCTTTGAGTTAAAAGGTTATACTTTGTATCATTTTTTTTCTACATTTCATTTTTGTGGCTCCATCTTCATTAAATTCTTAAATGAATGTAATTTACAAAGACAGACTTCCTGTGCTCAAGATCAATAATTTTCCTGACTTGAACAATCTCCTTTGCAAATAGCTTCTACCTCTCCATCTTCTCCGCACCCCACTTCTCTGAGCATCAGGTCTACGTTTTGTTTTGAGCTAATTTTAGATTCCCTAATGTCAACAGTCCCCAGTTGGAATCCAATCATTTTGTCTCCAAAATTGATCTTCATGAGGGTTCCCGGTTTGACTGATAGCTTACTAGGTACCTATGCTTTACATTTGGAGCTTTTGATGCTTCTTTTTTTTTTTTTTTTTTTTTTTTTTTTTTGTCTTTTTCCACATTCAGTAACTTAATACATCCCACTCTGTTCTGTTTATCTTTCTCATCTCCCTTATATTTACCATAGCTGCCCCAGGCCTTAATCATCTCTATTCTGCTCTATTGCAATGAATTATCTCTGCAATTTGTTACTCACAAGCCAACTATACTTGTATTCCTAAAATGTAAGGTAGGTAGTATCATTCCCTTCCTTAAGCTTTTTCATGTCTACTCATTGCCTAGAGAATAAAATCTAACTATTTTGACTGGCCTTCAAAACCCTCTAAAATCTAACCAATTTTCTCACTTCATTTCTTTTTATACATCCTAAAAAGTCATAAAGGATTTTCCTTTGATCTTCAAAATGGCCATCTGTTTTAATATTTCTAGATATTCAGCTAATGATTCAAGTCAAATGCCGCTTCTTGGATTAAGTCTACTCTGCATCATTCTGCTAATCCTCTATTATAGCACAAATTTCTTTCCATCGAACACAGTTCGCTATTTAAGTATGCCTTTCTCTGTATAGCTTAGGAAGCTTCTGGGGACGGATTTTGTCTTATTCAGCTCTGTGCATTGCACAAAGTATAACATGTTTTATACATGGTGTTGTCTGAAGAATTTATTTGGGTGGGCTGTTTATTTCCCACAGAGACTAGCATGTTACATTTTCAATCCACTGATTAGCTGAGTCTATGAAGAAGCTGTATATGGCCAGATTTACCTGGTAAAACTGAACTCTCTTAGATATCAGTGCAGGTCTGCTGTTCTCTGCATTAGATATCTGTTAAAACAAATGATACAATAACATCGAGCCTGCTGTAATTTCCTCATCAAGAAAAAGTATCTAGAAATAAATTTCATTTATTAATTGTAAGTTTTCTGAGATGGTACCACAATTTTAGTATGGAATGACAGCTTCTAAGTAATCATGCTCAAGGGTCCTATGGCCACGTCTGTTACTACAAAATAACCTAGTTACCCAATGGGTGGAACCACTGCTTCAACCAGTCTGTGCTACAAGAGCATTTTCTGATTCCTTATTTTATTTTAGTTTCAGTTTTTATTGTATTTCAATTTTTAATATATCTAACATGTAAAGCCATATGACAGTGCGAATGAAAAACTACCCCAGGGAAAGCAACATGTGGCATTCAGAATTTTGATTTTTTTTTAAGAATGCTGCATGAATCAAATGTAAAGAAATAAAACTATTTAACTTGCAAAAATGCAAATAATATGTGTTAGCCAGAGGCTTCAAGTATATGAAAGTAGAGTATCATTTCAGGGTCATCTGTGGAGGTTTCAAATGGTTCAATGAGCTGGAAAGCCAACCACAGTAACACAAAAATAAAAAATATATCTCTAAAATGAGGTCATTGAATATGGAAGAATTTCTGAGGGAGATTCTCAGAAAATGGAACCAAGGGGGAAAAACATTTGATAATTGAATGTGTTGCCCAGGAATCTAGAAAAATAAAATCATTAGCAGGTAGGATCAGCCTTGATTTCTTAATAATGACAATAGTGAAAGTTCAAGAGACATCTCCCTACCTACTGCATGCAGTCTATCAACCCCATAGAAGACACCAAACATAACAGATATTTCTTAAAAGCCCTGACAGAATGTTTTGGTGGTTGAAAGAGCAGCAGAAGTGTTTTGCCACCAGAATTCTCTGCATGGAAATTCCCTCCCATCCCAGGCAGATTTGTTGCCTTTTCTCCTCTGGTATCTGATACCTGGTACGATGGTAAAGCCTCTCCCATTATCATATAAGCATTTCTTTACCTGTGTGACTTCTTCACTAGACAGCTAGCAGTTTTATTCAGCTGGTGTTCAACATGAGATGACTAGATGAATAGAGAGAGAATGAATTATTTTATGGAGTAGAAGGGGCATAATTTGCAATATACTCTCTGTTGTCATTCTGTCCTGTGTTACCAATTTGGTGTGTGCATGTGCCTATGTGTGTGTTTATGATCATTATTCATATAAGCAAGCATTTACTAAGTGGTAACTACGTAATAAGCACCAGGGATACAAATATGGATAAGAAAAGTCTAAACCCTATCGAAGTTTATCTTGTAGAGAAAATAAGGTATTTCATGGAATTGAAAACAAACTTCCATACTCTACTAAAATCTAGAAGATTGTTTTTACATGAGGTGTAATGATACCTTCATTAGTACAAAATTTAAGTTGGAGCAAACCTACCTTAACATTGAAATCTGTCTTTAGGTACAGAAAAGTATCAATTTTAAATATTCTACCAGGTCTTTAATAGATTTGTAATGAGCATTGGTCTTGTGTCAAGAGCAGAGGAATAAGTATTTTGGCTCTACTTATTTGAAGTAATATTTCCATTGTGTGTAGTGTGTTAAATAGAGGATATTATATTTAAGAAATCATTTTCTCCTTTTTACTGTCTCTGAGCAATAATATGGGCAGTCTTTGAGATGTGTATAAATGTGTGTGTAACCTGTTTGAAATAATGCTTAAGTTCCTAATTAGGTGACCAAGAATATCCAGTCCCCCTCACAGTGAGGAAATACCTAAAGTAACAATGCCTATACCGAACTATTCTTTCCACTTTCTCAGATGAAATCTAGACTGAACATTTTAGGTTTGCAAAATACACTGCTGACGATCATTGCATTTCAAGTACCATAAACTGAAGGAAATGATTAGATCATTTGCATGACCAGTATTTAAGGTGGGAGGTGGGATTTTTCTAAAAGATGGTAATACTTGTTTGATAGAAGTTGGAGGGAGTCACTCTCCCAGGAGTGAAAACTCTGAGGGCACTGAATTTGTCCTAAGGTGCATATGCAGATTCCCTGCACAAACTCGGTTTGTGTCTGTGTGTTTTTACTGGTCTGTGGAAACTGTCGTGTGAATCATACATTTCTGTATTTTGTCTGTGCTGCACAGAGTCCCTTAGTTGACTCTTGAGTCTTGATTCTAGTGTATAAGGATCAAGAACCAACACAGGGACTGGGGCCCAGTCATTTCTGTAAATCCTAAGCATCGAAGTGAAAAGTGGCCCAGAACTGAACTGTGACGGCCCAGTGGGAAAGAGCAAACACTGGGTAATGACTCAGTAATAGATGTGAGAAAATGCTCCTGTTTCTTAGATACACTGAAAAAGGACTATGGCCAGACTAGAGGCAGGAGGGTTGGGAAGGGAGGAAGCATGCTCATGCTTGAGTTGCATACACATATAATTGAAAACTCTACAAGGCAGTGATCCTAGATGCCAAAGTTGTCCCAAATAGAACTTATGTAGGAGTGGTCTGGTTGGGGGAAATGTCAGGGTGGCTGTGTGAGTATATGTATAAACAAATGTAGCTATAAGAAATACAATGATAATGAACACCTTTAGTACAAACCTTATTAACCTAGGCCAACTATGGCTTTCACGACAGTCAGTAAAAATTTAAGGATGAGTCTCTTATCTTGGTTCCATATGAGAACAGAACATAAAAATAAATGAGAAATATTTAGTTAATATTTCCAGATGTTTTATCTACTCTTTAAAAGATTGATTGATTTATTTTAGAGAGAGAGAGAGAATGTGCATGTGTGAGTGGGGGGAGGGGCAGAGAAAGAGAATCCTAAGCAGACTCTCTGCTGAGCCTGGAGCCCAACACAGGGCTCAGTCTCAGGACCCGTGCATGCAGTCATGACCTGAGCTGAAACCAAGAGTTGGACGCTCAACCACGTGAGCCACCCAGGCGCCCCTGTTTTATCTATTTCATACTAGATGCTTGGATGTTAGTTCTATCGGGGGAAAATACTATAAATAAATAACCTAAATAAATGATAACAGAGGATACATTTTTCCTATTCAACACCCTATTGCCAATTCCTTACCACTGTAAATCAAGACAGAAATGGAATCCATCCTGAGTGCAAGATTTTTAATGCTGTCCAATTTTCCCTCTTTAGATTTAGACCAAGAATTGTCATACTATGCATTATTTTTCAAATGATACAATATATTCATGATGATTCTACTACCTACTTTTGAAATCTATCTCTATAAACTTTATATTAGAATATAAATTGTCCTTTCAAGTGATACTATTTACTTTGCAGCCTTTTTGCCCGAGGCCTTCTCTAAATCTAAAGTCTCTATAGAGGCTTAGGAAGGCTGCATTTGAAAATACCATCTGCTTTAATATGATATTTAGCTTTCTTCCTTAATGAAAACATTTTCCATTTATATGCAAGTCTAAAGTTTTTAAATTATCATAATTGTGCAATGTTAAGGTGCAGTATGATGAAAAGTCATTTTATTAAACAATATTTTTCCTCAGCACTAAGAATGGCATATACATTTCAGGTCTGAAAGTTTACAATATTCCCCCTCATAAGAGTATTGAATCCAGCAAAGATGGAAAGGAGGCAATCTAATTTAATGGTTTGCAATTATAGTTGATGAAGAAATGTGTTAATCAGGAAAAAATAACACAGATGACTTCCTGTTGGAAAAAAAATGAAATCAAGGAAAGTAAAATGAAAATTCTTGTCTTCAATTTGTTCTTTTCCATATTGACAAAGTGGCAAAGCCATAAACTAGACATATGTTAAGCAGAGTATCAAACTAATGGAATCCCATTCTAAAAGTGCACCTAGATTACTGGAAGTTATGCCTTTATAAAAGGAACACAACTGAAAGAAACTATTTAAGCAGTTGTGAATACAATACCAAACATGGTATCATAGCTCATGAACAGGGAAATAAAATGAACCCGTAAATCAAATTTGTCAATGAAAAGTGAGTATATTTTATATCAGTAATTCCCCAAAAGGTACAGTCAGTCATGGATTATGAAAGGTCATAAAAGGATTTTTTGGTCATACTGTGAAATATGCTATTCAAAATGTGAAGTACTATTGCAAGAGACATAATCCAACCTTCATTCATGATCTATAACTGTCAATTTCATTATGATGACAAAAAATGATATTCAATATGTATTTTCATGAAATTGCATATAGGTTGAACATGCAGAGTTAGAGAATTTTTTGACCTTGTCATCCTGTTGGTAGACTGTCTTCAGGTGGTAAATGAAACTCATCCACAGACACTGTAATAAGGCATCTGGAAAACATATTAGCTCACATTCTCAAAAAGGTAAGAAATGTTTTTTGTTTTTCATTGAATCAGGAATTGTATGACATGGAGATAGAGATGATTTGGGGCTAACAGGGAATGTAACAAGTCACTGAGCAGGACCAATGTAGAATGTTTCATAGATTGTCAAAAATGACAATGGATACTTGATAAAGAGAATAGTAAAGAATTTAAGGTACCTAAGAAAATGGTCTGGAAGAAATCTTTTCATGCTTCATGTTGGATTCACCTGATTTTGACATAGCCTTAAAGAATCAGGCATAATAGATTTTTAGTCTACTAACTTGAGTGAAATTATTAAAATAGAAATAAATGTAGCATTCAACACTCTCATTCTTGCCACAGGACTTCATTTGACCTATTATTCTAGCAGTAAGGCAGAAAGGATTATTCCCACATCGCTGGTTCCAGGATTTAAATGGAAAAGTATTGCCATCTCAAGACAATGCTAATGGTCTATTTAGGTGGTGTGAACCATACTTTTTAGGTCACACTGTGCTCCCAGAACACTGATTAAGAGCACCCCTTTACTCTCAAACATGTTCCAATTTGGAAAATAAGGTCACTCTATATTTAGGAACCCTGAGGCTGGCATTTCTATATACACTCACCTTTTCTCCAATTTGTCTACATTCTGTTTCTTGTTCTCTGCATCCCTGTTGCTCACAAGAGATGCATAATAAACATGTGTTAAATAAAAAATGTGAAGTCAGTGAAAAATGCTTAAGTTACTATAATGTGGAAAGGCTTCAACGGTTTTCAACAAAAATTGGGGGGAACATAACAAGTCCACGATATATTTTTGTTGTTAATGATAACGTTTATTTGTTTTTAGTCATCACAGATTCAGACCTAATTTCCAATAATATATCAAGAACAAATAAAATTTATAACGATAATCGTATATTATTCAGCTTACTATAAGAGATACCATGTGTGTATATGTATGTGTGTGTATGTATATATGATTTTTTTAGCTCATGCATTGTTAAAAATAATTTGAATGAGTTATGCAGAGCCCCAACTCTCCAGTTTTTCATATAACTCCCCTGTCCCTCTATACATGGTCATTGAAGATAATTACATCATCTATCTTGTTCTTGTAATTATTTGTGACGAGTGACAAATGCTTAACATTTAAATTAATAATAACAATTCACTAAAATAAGAAAAAAAAGTCTTAGACTGGAGTCTGGATTCCAGATAATTCTTCACTACCAAATAGTTTGTTGACCCTGGGTGTCTTAGTTAGAGATGATTTGACAGAATGCCACCAACTGGGTGACTTAAACAGACATTTAGACATTTATGCCCCACAGTAGTAGAGGCTGGGAAGTCCAAGATCAAGGTTTTGGCTGCATAGGTTCCTGGTGAGAACCTTCTTCCTGTTTTGCAGATGGTCTCCTTTCTGTGTTCTCACATGGTGGAAGGAGCTGAGGTAGAGCCACTTTTCTAAGGTACTAATCCCATTCTTGAGGGTTCCACCCTCATTATTTAAGCACTTCTCTAAGGCCCCACCTTCAAATACTATCATGTTGGGAATTAGGGCTTCAACATATGAATTTGGGGCAGGGGACACAAATATTTAGTCCATAGCAATAGAAATAGCATTTCTTGTATGAGTATCTCTGTTTCTTCTGTAAAATGATAATAATAGCACCCACCTTTATGAATACATCTAGATTATTGGAAATGTGACAGTGAAACTCTATAAACATCAGAGTTCCCATAGAACTCTAGAAAGATTTCTATATAATAAAACACAAATATAATGAAGTTTTCCTCTTTCTGAATAAATACTCAGTCAGATACTTGGTGACCAAGGCAAGGGTGTAGGAAGATAGAAAATTAATCCACAACTTTTTTTTCCCCTCTAAGAGTACTCATTTCATTGATTCTAGGGTTTTGCTCAATCACTCCACTTTGCAGATTGTGGTCTCATCAAAGGAACTAAAGACGAGCTGGTAGCATGTATCCTGCGTCTACCTCATTAAGGAGGTGAAATACACTACATAAATCTTTCCGAGGACATGGGTCAGTGCCCCCTAGAAAGAGAAGTGGCATCCCCCTCCCCCGACACACACACACTCCCACCTCTTCTACACTTCTCTCTAGCCAAGAGTGGATACAGCATCAGGCATCTGACCCTGTGCTCTGCTTTCCTTGCCTAGGGGCTTGAACGCCAGCGTATTCTCTCATTTGTTCTGTGTTCACCTCTGCCCGCATAGACATGGGTAGACAAAGCTTGCACAGGAGTGTTTGGGATTAAAAGGGTAAAAGACACTCAAAGATTTTAAAGAACACCTCAATTGGCCTTTTCTCCCTTTTGTTACATTTCACCCAGCAACTGAACTGACATTCACTTTCAACCACTGAGCCTCTGAAATCTCACAGCTCTCCCTGGGCCATCTGAGAAATGAGCCCGGGGTGGTGCCTCACGCTAGCTAGACTGTTCATATGATGATCACTGATGCGGCTCCCTGCTCTTCGTCTCTGCGAGTAAAACTAGCCAACTCTTTGTTAGTTAAGCTCTCCTGGTTGACTGAATGCCACAGTAATATTTCCCAACCGATGTTCAGAGGGGAATTGAAAAGGCTCAGAGTAGGAAAAGGCAAATAAAACCAGTGAAGAGTGACAGACAAGTAATCCTGAGTCTGATTGCTTGCCCATATTTAAATGTTGAAATGTAAAATTCTCAATTCTGACACAATGCAGCTACCTCCCTGAGCCCCATAAATTCAGCGGCGTTGTATGAAACTGAAATCCAAGAGTCACCATGTGGCTGAAAATAAAAAGGCCCAGGTAGTTTATAGTTGTTTGAAATTTCAAATCTCACCTTTCCCTTATATTGGGACACAAAGTGAATCGTCATTTAAAAGATACAAATTTTAGGTTAAATATTATTTATATTAACCAATGCTGGAAAATAAAAGTAAGCAATAACTAGTTAACTAAAATGAAAAATTTTAAATGCACTGCACAGTTTGATTATAGATTCTCAGAGTTAGTAGGGACCTCAAAATTTATTTAGTCTAACCTGCCATCCAATTCTGGTACTTCCGCAAAAAGTTCTTATTCAAACTTGCCTTGAAAATCTTTATGGATTCATGATCTCTGTGGGACTGTCCTTTCAATATTTGAGAAATTTTACCTGAAAGCTATTAAATGTCACCATTTCTTCAGGATTAGACAAATCACTTCTAAAATATATATATATATATATATATATTTTTTTTTTCTTATAGAACCTAGGAGTCAATAAAATAATATGACAAACATCCTTATACTCATAGCTCGGGATGAGCTGACTAACACATTGTCGTATTTGCTTCAAATTAATTTTAACATAAAAGAGACAATAGAAAAAGTGAAATTTTCTTTATAATCCCCCCCAAACCATTCTCTTCACTTATTTTCCCAGAGGAAGAGATGACCATAAATTTAATGTGTATTATTTTAGTCCATATTTATGTAATTTAACACATACATATAAATCCATAGATTATAGTTTTATTCTGTCTTTTAATGTGCATTTTGCAACTACAGTTTGTTCTCGTTTTGGTATTTATCAACAGTTTGTTCTAGTTCATTTGTTCATTTTAACTCTTGCATGGTAGTTTACTAAGTGATTATAGATGGTCTTATAGTTCCATTTCACAGTCAGTGTGAACTCAAGCGGTTTCCATATTGCAAGCTAACAATGGTGCCATGAACATCAGTGTTCAAGTCTCCTAGACATGAAATTACTGCCTAGTAGAAGTATTCTCAGTTTTATTAGAAATTGTGAAAATCCCTATAAAATATTTGTAGTAAACTATAACTCCCCCAGCAGTGTTTGAGAGTTCCTGTTACTCCATACTGTCACCAATAATAGGCAATTTGTAAGTTTTTCAGTGGTATGGATGTGGAAAAACATCTCCCTGTTGTTTGCCTGACTAATAGTGAAGTTTACAGCTTTTTATGTGTTTATCTTCCAAGTGACTTTCTTCTTACGTGAAACACTGTTTCACATGCATTGCTCATATTGAGCTGTGTGATATTTTCTGATTGATTCAAGGAAATACTGTCTGCTTTTGGATATTTACCCTTTCTCAGTGATAAGCGGTATAAATAACATCTTGCCATCTGTCACTCGTTTGGAATCTGACTATAGAGACTTCAGTATAATTAATTTTAATTTTATGTAGTTAAATTTATTATTCTTTCCTTTATGTGCAGTGTGTTCTTTATAATTTATGTTTAAGAAATTGTTTTCCTCCTAAATCATAAATATAGTCACATATATTTTGTTTGCATTGCATGTCTTTATTCTGCAGTTTTTAACCTATATTATTTTGAAATTGGGATCTTTCTCTTTTCTATTTGGACAGCAAAAATGTCCCTGAATGATTGTCTATATGGTAATCTTTCAAATGCAAAATTATCACATTATCTTGAGTGTTCTTGTAGGCCTAAAATTCTCGTTTACTTTAGCTGCTTCTCCTTACAGTTTTTAGTCCTTTTAATATTCTACTGCTCTCCTAGAGTGTGTCCCAGCTTCCTATGGCTGTTCATGAATATGCCAAATAGAACTTTGCAGAATAAATTAGGTTATGATTGATTTATTAAATGTAGAGCAGCTTTACTTTTCCTTTGCTCCAGATGTAGTATTGGTCTTAACGCAACCAAAATTCCAATATATTTCAGTAGTCATATTACACTCTTGAGGCCTTTTGAGCACCTGACAATTAATACCTCTTTGTTCCTTTCTAATGGTCTGCGACAAACAACACCTTCCTCTTCTAATACTTCTGAAGCTTGCTGGAATTTAACATATTGATATGACTTTAATTAATGTTGATTAAACTCCATTTTAAATCACAAAACACACGGTTATCAATCTGACATGGATTAGCTAAATTCTGATTCTGTCAACTAATATTTGTCCCATTGCACAAGTTGTGTTTATGAGTGCGAGTGCATGTGTTTAAGAAAGAGACACAGAGGGGCGCCTGGGTGGCACAGCGGTTGAGCGTCTGCCTTCGGCTCAGGGCGTGATCCCGGCGTTATGGGATCGAGCCCCACATCAGGCTCCTCTGCTATGAGCCTGCTTCTTCCTCTCCCACTCTCCCTGCTTGTGTTCCCTCTCTCGCTGGCTGTCTCTATGTCTGTCGAATAAATAAATAAAATCTTTTAAAAAAAAAAAAGAGAGACACAGAAAGAAAAAGAGAGAAATAATTATTTTTTAATTTAGAATTCTAGCTCACTGTCCCACCGTCTGAGAAATTTTATGAATTTGGGAAATTTTTTCATGTTTCTTCATGTTCCTGAGTATCCGTTAAACGGGGATTATAGTACCTATCTAATCTTATATATTAGATTAGGTAATGTATCTAAAGTCCCCATACACAGTGGCAGGCTGAACATGGAGAATTGTTCAGTGTTACTTTCCTTCATTCTTATACTACAAGACGAGTGTGTGTGTGTGTGTGTGTGTGTGTGTGTGTGTGAATTAATTGCTTTCAGTTGGGAAACAGATGCTGCTGTTCTTTCACATGCCTTCATTCCTCTTCCTGCACCACAGCTCTCTTCAGAACTGCCCGAAGATGCTCCCAGGTATTCAGTGTGCTTCGCTGTGCTGTCAGTGTGCTGTGCTCCAGAGATTTTCCTCTTTCCTCCCCATGAAAACTGACATGCCATTAGGTCCATTCCCTCCCAGCCCTGCGACCTCACTGCCTGCCTCATCTATTAAACTAGATCAAAACATAACTAATAGATAATAGCTACGATGATCATTTAATTCATCAAAAGTTAATGATGACTTAATTATTCTCCCAGACAACATTTTGAAATCAGAGAGACATAAAAGATTAAAGAAACTGTAGTATTTGAGGAGACATACATCTTTATGTATATATATGAGTATATACACATATTAATCATATTAATATATAAAAGTATATATTGACTTTGTGGAGCTGTGGGGAGAGACTGAAATACCCCCCCCCCACACACACACACACTGTTTCTCAGATAAAGCTAATGGACAGTTCCGGTTCTGAATACTTCAATTTAACATCCCAGTAAAGTAAAGAGAAATAGATTTTCTAAGCCAAACTGTGATTTTGACACCTTATTCCGTGAAAACAGTGTCATAAGTTGTCTGAATAGTTTCGGTCTATGTACTGAGATTAGTCATGCATCCTCACTGAAACCCTCCACTGCACCCCACCCCACCCCCCACCCCCCTAAAAAAGGAAATTTTAAAATGTCCAAAGGTTGGTGGGAAAAGAGAATCAATGAGTGCTTCAGAATCTGTGCCATTCGAATAGCCCCAGTGGCCTTCCTCTTGTCCCTCGGCAAATCTTGGTGTCTTAGGCCTAATTGGCATCTCACCCCCAGGGATTTTTATTGAATTTTTTTACTCTGCTGACACATTTGAACAGTGTTGGAACCAATATTTGAAAGGGAGCTTTAATCTCATGAAGGTGATGAAATGCTGTCATCCTTAGACAAAGTGTCTGTCACAAAAGGTTCAGAACAAAACAACAAAGGAGTCAGGTGCTGGTGAGGGACTGCCTCTTGAGTTCCCCTTTGTATTTCTCAGGTGTTCTCATCTTGTCTGAATGCAATGGAATGTGTGTTTATTTACTTTTTAATATCTGTCCAAAACTTTTGATTATGAATACTATGTGTATACAAACATAAATACATTTACACATACTTCATAGCAGATGCTATAAAATATAATACAGCTTTAAATTAATTATTAGATCTTTAATTACTCTCAGATTTGAGCTTTCTTAGAGGACACAGAATTCTGAAGTTCACTCTCTTGAAAGAGAACAAGTGTTTGTCAAATGACTGGTTTCACTTAAAGATCAAGGACTTTATGGATTACGTCTGGCATATTCATTTGCAGTGTTAGAGTTGATTGTTTAATTGATGGCTACTGTCTTTATTAAAGTCTGTTAATATATCAAAAATGTTTTGGTAGAACCGAGATAAGGATATGTCTCTGTAGATATGTGGTTTCGGCAGGCTCAATCAATGATAAATGTCACTTTAGTTTTCAAGGACTCTTCACTTCCTTTTACTTTTGTAATACTTCTAAAATGTGCTAACAGATCCTTATGAAATCAGTAAAATGAACAATTAAATTATCTTGTCAGAAAACCATCAGTGCCAGCACAGTTGATACTTCACTCATTCATTCACTCATTAAATACATGCTTATTAATGATTAGTTGATCCAAATATATTGGTATGCCGCAAGGGTAGTGTAAAAATGTGTGGGTTATAAATCTTACAATCAGGGAAATGACTCATTGGAACACACACACGCACACACACACACGCATGCACCTATGAACCTACTGTGGCTTTATTAAAAGCGCACTATAAAAGCTGAGCTTTGTGCCAAAATTTCCTCAGAGAAGGGGAAACAACTTCTAAGCTGAGGGGATCAAGGAAATCTGATGGTTAAAATTACATTTAAATTATATCCTGAATCAGAGATAGGGTCCAAGTAGCAGCAATAAGTTTTGAAAAACAAGAATATCTCTATGGTATGATCAAAGACATAATGTGCGAAAGATCAAGAAATTTCCAGAGACTGGTAAGCACTTCAATTTCAGAACTATAATTTGGTTGATTTGCAGAAGGGAAAAATATAGGTTGAGTACATACAGGAAAGCTGTGAGAACGAGATTAAAAAGTTCAGACTTCATTTGAAAGATTGAAGGGAATTCTGAAAGGTTTTGGAGTAGAAGAAACCTGATTCTTAAAAGATCAACTTCATTGCTTTGTGTGAAATTGATTGTGGGAGGGACAATGGGGTGAGGAGAGAGATCAAGTAGACAGCTGCTGAAGTAAGCTGTGTGAGAGGTTGTAAGTCAAGGTGTTTACCAGGAGTGAGTGGCCTATAAATAGGAAGCATTACTCAGGTTAAAAAAGAATAATACTGCATAAAGTAGAATTAAATGTTAACTAAGGCTTCAGGTCTTAATTACTGTGAGGCACACTACCTGAATTTAAATTCCTACCCCACTATTGGATAGCTGGGGGTTCTGGGGCAAATTATTTCTCTCTCTGTTGGAATTTCCTCATCTGTAAAATGAGAATAGTAACCTGTAATCTGTAAAATGATAATAATAGTAACCATATCATAGGTTGTTGAGAGGATAAAATTAGTATATGCAAGTAAAAGTTAGTTTGAAAAAAGTTAATAAAGCTCTTATAGTAGTTCCTTGTCCCTTGTAAGAGAAATAATGGGCAAATTGTGATCTAACTCTATTTTGTTAGTCTTCAGCATTGCCAATGAGCAAAGCCAACTTTGTGGTTAAGGAGAGGAAGCAGCTTTCTACACAGTAGTATTACAGTGTAATTTGCAAGATACCTTGTAAAATTCCATCCAAAACCTGCCCCACATGAGAACATGGTAGCCAAAATGCTTGTGGGTATTTTTTTTTTTTACACTAGTGCTCCAATGTCTAGCCATTGACATAATTATATGAGCCATATACATCAATTCTTTGACATATTTAGGCCATTTTATAGATTTAATAGATTAGCACATATACTCAACAAGGCTGTGTGATTTATCTGAGATCATGCATATTGAGAAGTGGTATGGACCTGAACTGTTTCTAATCCAGAGGCTCACAAAGTTTATTCTCTGACTTTTAGCTCTCATATTTCAGAGCTACAGAGTTGTTGAGCCATTACTTTAAATCTACTTGATAGCCTGTAATCAGAAAATCTAGAGTCAAGTCCAGCTTCTATTATTCATATCCTATCAGATAAATCATAATTGGTTAGTAATAGGATAAAGACTAGAGAGCAAGCCCCCTGACTCCTTTATAGGACTCTTCACGCTATACCTCATTTTTAATGTGAGTGTTCTTTTTTCTCCCTGTAGACAAATAGAAACTACTAACATACAAGTAACATGCACACACAAACACACTATGTCTGTGTTTACCTACATAAATGCAAATAGAGAGCTAGTTAAATTGTTGCTCTGTCTTGCCTCCTTATGGCTTTAAGAACTAACCTCTGCATACATTCAGATACAGTATCTTGTTGGAGAGTTTGCCTTCAGAATGAATTAAAGGAAGATGGTTAAGGTGGAAGATTCCCAGGTAGAGCCACTTACATTGTCAAAAAAGTCTAAATCACAATATAATTTTTGAGTAAGGAAAACAATGAGAGCATTGTGCTCCATGTGATCCTATGACCAAGCTAAAGGCGGAACATATATTCTGGGACTCCACTGCTATTCAGTCATGTAAATGGCCTATAGCAAATTGGAAGAAGCAAACCATTCAGCCACGTCAGACACCAGGGGCCTGTATGGACACAATCTTGGAGCCTGGCAACCTTTCCACCAATCTTTTACTACCTAGCCATGCCTGTGTTCAGAACAGTAATTAGCACCATCAGAAATGTTCTCAGCCAAGACCAATGCATTCATCTGTTTCTTTAATTTAACTTCCTTTGGGGCCTTGGCTTACTGAATGACAAAGTTCTATTTTTATTTTGGACAGATTACACTTGGGATTTTGTCTCTCCAGGGAAATTCATACAAGTATTTTAAGTGTAATTGTTTAGTTTGTGTATTAAAACTGCCTGACACAGTGTGGGTAACCTCATTGAAAATTTGTTGTTGTTTTGGTTTAAGATGCTAAGCACTTAATCCTTCCTTTCTCCTTCACTCCTTTTTCTCCTCTTCCTCCTCCCTCTTCTTCCTTCTTCTTCCTGTTCTCTTCCTTCTCCCCACCACCTCCTCCTCCTCCTTCTTGTTCCTATCCTCTCTCTCCCTCCCCTCTCTCTCCATCAGAAATTTTAGAATATTCCTTGGCAATGGGTTTAGGTGGTGACTGTGCTTATTACTCAGAATCAAAGATCTGCAATCCCTTATAGAGAAGATATTTTACTTGATTTGAGAGAAAATGTTTGTAAACCTGCTCTAATAACCTTGAATAATTTTAAATTTATGTGTTATTTATCAGATTTTCAGAAAATAACTGAGCTTTTTAAATTCACCACAGCAAACCCATATGCAATGCACATACTCCCCTAATGTATACTTATGCTATTTATCCTCTTCTTCTGATACAGAGGACCGTTTCTCATGAACTTTATATACAACCCTCTTAAGTGCTTCCCACTGTATCAACAAGAGAATTAACATTGTATACATTTAAAATAAATGTACAACTAATTTCAAAAGAGGTCCCTATAATTAAATGTTATATCGACTCATAAATATGGAATTTTAAAATATGTATCATATTTGCATATATATGTATATATGCACACTTACATATATATTATATATATAATTGATCAAGTATTCATAAACATAAAATTTCTAGAAAAAAGGGTTATGATAATGATAATACTATGAGAGATTTTTTTGAAACAAACTAGTAAGCAATCTATAAAAATATAAACATTTATAAATAGACTAGGGCCTAATTATTCTCATAAGTCAGACAAGACATTTTAAATAATGTACTTAATCACTAGCAAGGTCAGTGTTATGCTAAATATTAGAAAATATTTTACAGTAATTGCCTTATCACGCATCAGCTACCACTAACCTTGGGTCAGAAGACAGATGTGTAAGATACTGTTGGCTGATAATTTGGAGATTTACAGATAATTAAGTAAAAATTAATTATAAGCTGGATAAATAGCTCAAGATTTGTCTGTATCTGAGGTTTTCAGACTGGTCTCCATTTGAGCACAGAACTTCCTTGGTGTAACTTCAGAGGATGCTTTGGCCTGGAAGCATCAGTGCAGTCCTTTCTAGCTTAAAGAAGAGCACCTTGGATTTGACCTGTTTTATACATTGTGATTTCACATACGATTTTATTTGAAATAGTTGTCTGTACTACTAAAACCATGTTGAAAACCAGTGATCCAAATACAAATGATATTGACTTTTCCTTAAGCCCCTCTGAATGCTTTATATTTATGAGTAAATTCTGAACCCCTTTATCGAAGTTTCAAGACTCCACCTGTTCTCTCCCACACCTGCATTCTAAGCAACCAACAAATTGAACTAAGGTACCTGTATGTCCCCAGTGTTCTCTTGAGATTCCATTCTTTTAATATGCTGCTTTCTTTCCTTGGACTGATCATGTCTGACTTTTCCCATGGCTACTTCTCCTCCAGTTTTTCTTCTCCTTCTTCTTCTTCTTCTTCTTCATCTTCATCTTCATCTTCTTCTTCTTTTTTTAATAAAAAAAAAACCCACATGGCATCAGGTATACCCTCTTCACAAATGTTTTAGTGTGCACTATAGTAATGTTAACCATAAGCATGATGTTGACAGCTTTTCATCTTGTATTACTGGAACTATATAGCACCAAATGGGAGCTCTGCGTTTCCACCATCATTCTGTTCTTGCCTCCATAAGATGGAAGTCTTAAGATACCTCATATGAATGGAATCATGCAGTATTTTTCCTTTATGGCTAACTTCCTTCAAGTGCCCTCAAGTTTCTTCCAGGGCATAGCATATAACAGGGTTTTCTGCATTTTATGCCTAAATTACATTTCTCCTCCAGTTTTTCTTTCTTTCATTTTTTAATTTTTTTTTAACGGAAGCTCTACACCCAACATGAGGCTTGAACTCACAGCCCTGAGATCAAGAATCATAAGCCCCACCTACTGAGCCAGTCAGGCACCCCTCCTCCAGCTTTCCTTAAGTCGTGATTAACAAAGCACTTGCATTTGTCTTGTTACAGCTCCTAGTGTTTAAGTATTTATTCAGCTTTATTGTGTTTGCCTATTTGCCTATCTTTCTCCTTTTCTAATTTTAAAGCTTATTCAATTCTGTCTGTTGCTCCTAATATAGTGCTTAGCACACATTAGACAGTCAATAAATGGTGTCACATTGATGAGAACCTTAGGAACATTTTTGGAGGGAAATGTGAGCATGGGCCAGATTTCTTAAGTACTTGACAATCAAATATTTAATGAAAACCTACTGTGTCTTCACTCAATAAAGGATAATTTAGTAGGTAGTCCATGACTGTAAATACCTCTAGAGCAGGAAAAAAAAAAGTGAAAAAGAAAACAATAGGTGGGGCTAAAGTTAAAATCTCCTGTGCTCCAGGTCTCAGACTGGCCAATGTTTTCCAGAATTACCAGTAGCTTTTTTATACCCATGATAATTCCGCACTCTAGACCAATTTAAACAAGTTGGAGGAGGGGGTACGGAGCCTGAGCATCAGTTTTTTAAAAACCTCTACAGATATTTACCCTTTAAACCAAGAGTGAGAACCATGGAAACAGTGTTAACCAGATATTCAGCATCCTCAAAGCACTCCGTTCTTGCTTGAGGGGCTAGAGCTACTCCTCGTTATATTCTAGGGACTGGAGTGGCATTCCTGGCTTCAGAAAGGTTATAAAAAGCTACAGTTTACCATTGTTGGGATCAATGGCTTTAAGACAAATCTCAGCTATAGGGAGATGGGGATAACACATACGTAGCCAGTGACCAAAAACTGAAGCATATTTTTCTCCTGCTATGGGGTAAATATTGCAGCATCAGTGATTCAACAATGGGGCCCAAATCCAAGTAATCAATACAAACTTTGTATTTCTGTGATGGTAACCAGAACACACTGGTGGAGGCAGTACAGATTTGTTAGAATATGTGCAATGAAAGCAGAGAGGAAAAAAATCAAACAAACAAATGTATCTCCTGTCCAACATGAACTTATAAGTCAAAATGGAAACAAACATGATAAAATTTAATACTAACAAATATATCTGCATTATTAAGAAATATAGCTGTGCATCGTCATAACTTGAAAACATTATACATAAAATTAAAGTAACACAAGATGAAATAATTTTAATGCTTTTACATAAGTATTATACTTATTCTAATACTTTTAAAGAAGTTTAAAAATGATTTTCAAAGTGATTGAATTTAGAAATAGTACTCAACAACAAAAAGTAAATACGTCCTTTAGATACTGGTAATATAGATATTGGTCCTTAGATATTAGATATTGGTAGTTATAATAAAGAACCAAGTAAAATGTTTTACAGTGAAAAATACTGTCATTTAAATTAAAAAAGAATTCTCAGTAGATATTACTGATTTCAGACTGGACAAAAAAGGACATTTAGTGATTTGATAAATTTACTGAGGAAATCACCCAGAAGTTTACACTGAAGATAAAACTAAATGGAAAATATTAGAGAAGGGTTTAGAAATATGAAGAATAGAGAGATCAAAAAACTCACCATTTGTCAAATGGGAGTTCAGAAGTACAGAAGAGAAGGAAAAGTAGAAAAACATTATGTGAAGAGGATTTTCTAGGAGGGAGGATCACAACTTTGAAAATGAAAAGTCTACAGAATATCTAACAGGAAAAAGGAAACAGATCCACATCTAGACTCATAATAGTGAAATATATAACATAAAGAATAAAGAGAAGATATAAAAACTATCAGGAAGAGGATTGCACCTGTAATGAAATTTAAATTGAAAACAGACTTCTAATGAATGGAAAAATACCCTGAAGTGTTAAGGTTATATATCCGTCAGCCTAAAATTCTAATCAGCCAAACTATCTTTGAAATAAAATAAAATATCATAAACATGAAGATATAATATTTTCTTTGATGAAGAGACTTACTATAACAAATTTCCTTCATCTTAATCAATTTAATTCCTACATAAAATCTGCATGTTTTTTTGTTTTGTTTTTTTTACCTAATTGAACAAATTAAACTCAGAATTCAATGGAAGAATAAATGAGTAAGGAGACATAAGACAATTTTGAGGAACAAAGGTTTTGATATTTATTATGTCATTGGCCCAGGTAAAAACCAATACAATCAAGTAGAGATTTAAAATATACCCTGTTGGGCTGCCTGGATGGCTCAGTGGGTTAAGCTTCCAACTCTTGATTTTTGGCTTGGGTCATATTCTCAGGGTGCTGGGATTGAGCCCCACATTGGGCTCCATCTATATATACGCCCTGTTGTTTCTACTGTTGTTGATTTTAGCCATTCTGACAGGTGTGAGGTGACATTTCATTGTAGTTTTGATTTGGATTTCTCTGATGATCAGTGATGTTGAGCTTCTTTTCATGTGTCTCTTGGCCATGTGTATGCCTTCTTTGGAAAAACGTCTGTCATGTCTTTTGTGCATTTTAAATTAGATTATTCATTTTTTGAGTGTTGAGGTTTATAAGTTCTTTATATATTTTGAATGCTAATCCTTTATCAGATATGTCATTTGCAAATATATTCTCCCATTCCATAGGTTGCTTTTAGTTTTGTTGTGTGAGCAAGGATGTGGACAAAGGAGAACCCTCTTGCACTATTGGTGGGAATGCCAAATGATGCAGTCACTCTGGAAAACGCTATGGAGGTTCCTCAAAAAGTTAAAAAAATAGAACTACCCTACAATCCAGCAATTGCACTACTAGGTATTTGCCCAAAGAATACAAAAATACGAATTCAAAGGGATGCATGAACCCCAATGTTTATAACAGCATTATCTACAGTAGCCAAATTATAGAAATAGCCAAGTGTCCATCGACTGATAAATGGATAAAGAAGAGGTGGAATATATTTATATTGAAATATATATATATATATATATATATATATAATGGAATATTACTCAGCCATAAAAAAGAGTGAAATCTTGCCATTTTCAATGACATGGATGGAGCTGCAGAGTATTATGTTAAGTGAAACAAGTCAGAGAAAGACAAATACCATATGATTTCACTCATGGAATTAAGAAACAAAACAAATGAGCAAAGGGGGAAAAAGAGAGGCAAACCAAGAAACAGACTCTTTTTTTTTTTTAAGATTCTATTTTTATTTATTTGACATAGAGAGCACAAGCAGGGGGAGCAGGCAGAGGGAAAGGGAGAAGTAGGCTCACTGAGCAGGGAGCCCAATGTGGGGCTCAATCCCAGGACCCTGGGGTCATGACCTGAACCGAAGACTGATGCTTAAAGACTGAGCCACCCAGGCGCCCCAAGAAACAGAATCTTAACTATAGAGAACAAACTGATGGTTACCAGAGGGGAGGTGGGTGAGGGGATGGGTAGAAAAGGTGATGGATATTAAGGAGTGCACTTATTGTGATGAACACTTGAGATGAAGTGTTGAGTCACTATATTGTATGCTTGAAACTAATATTATACTCTATGTTAATTAGCTGAAATTTAAATAAAAATGCCAAAAATATACCCACAAAAATATGAAAACTTTTTATATGAGAGAAGTAACAGTACACATAATTAGAGACCAAATTGTTATAAATAAATGTTTCCAGAAGAATTGATTATTCATGTATATAATTTCAGATTCCTGGATAATAGTACATGTAAAAATAAAATTCAGATAAATTACCTCATTGTAAAATTCAAAACATTGAATATTTCAGGAAAATATTGCAAAATGTCTTCATGATATTTGAGTAGTAAATAGTTTCTTTTTTAAAAAAGACTTTATTTATTTATTTGTTAATACAGAGCGAAAGAGAGCAGAAGCAGGGGGAGTGGCAGGCAGAGGGAGAAGCAGGCTCCCCACTGAGCAAGGAGCCTGATGTGGGACTCAATCCCAGGACGCTAGCATTATGACCTGAGACGAAGGCAGACGCTTAACCAACTGAGCCACCAGGCGTCCCTAATTTCTTAAACACGATACCAAATGTACTATTAGGCAATGCATTGACAAATACGGTATATTAAAATTTAATTTATGCAGTGAGACAGTTTTGGAAAAAATATTCTTTTTTTTAAATATTTTATTTATTTATTTGACAGAGATAGAGACAGCCAGCAAGAGAGGGAACACAAGCAGGGGGAGTGGGAGAGGAAGAAGCAGGCTCATAGCAGAAGAGCCTGATGTGGGGCTCGATCCCAGATCGCTGGGATCACGCCCTGAGCCGAAGGCAGATGCCCAACCGCTGTGCCACCCAGGCGCCCCTGGAAAAAATATTCTTAATGTGCATATTTAACAGAAGTATAGTAGTAACTCTCAGATATCAATATGAAAAGGACAAACAATTCAGTAAGAAAAAGTTCCAGAATATGAACATGTAAGGATACCAGAAAGACTTTAATAAAACATCCTCAAGAGCACTAGTAATTTGTGAAATACAAATTAAATAAACAAGATCCTGCTTCACACCAATCAGACTGGCAAAGTTTTAAAAGTAAAATAAGTTTAGAATTACCTGATGATACTAATGGTAGACAAGCATGTGGATAAGAAAAAACTTCAATTAAGGGATCAAACATTTGTAAAATCACAGTAATGTTCAATTTGGTACTATAAATGAAATTTAAATATGTGTATTGAGCATGACTGATTTGTTTCCCTGCTAGTTATATACACTAGAGGAGCTCCTCTCAAGCACTGTTGTATAGAAGAATGACCTGAGGAACATGTTAAAACAAAAATTCCAGGACTCCACTTGTACAGATTCTGATTTAGGAAGTTTGAGCTTAAATCTGATATTCACTTCAAAGAGGCTGCCAGATGAGGCTAGTGTTGCTACTACAGATCTAGGGTGGGGCCCAGTAATTTGTGTTTAAGAAGCTTGGCAGGTTTTCCATGTGCAGGATGAAGTCTGAGGAACACAGTTCTAGAGACGGCTTTGCACATAGTCACAGGCAGATAGGTTCAGGGAAGTTCTTTGCAGCACTAAGCTTATTCAAAATAAAAGCCCATCAGCTAACATATGGTTGAAGTAAACTGTATTACAATAAAAAACAAAATACTATAAGACAGTTAAAATGAATAAAATAGAGGCACATTGAAAAGAACAAATAAATAGATCTTAAAAACTTAATATGGGATCACATTTAAATGATTGATATAATTTGTCATTCATTTGTGTTATTTTTGTTTGAAAACCCATATATAGGGGTGCCTGGGTGGCTGAGATGGTTAAGCGACTGCCTTCGACTCAGGTCATGATCTCAGGATCCTGGGATCTAGCCCCACATCAGGCTCCCTCTCCCTCTGCTGCTCCTCCTCCCTCTGCTGCTCCCCCTGCTTGTGCTCTCCTCTCTCTCTGTGTGTTAAATAAATAGATGATAGATAGATAGATAGATAGATAGATAGATAGATAGATAGATAGAGAGAGAGATAGAGAGATAGAGAGATAGAAAAATAAATAAATCCCCACATATATAAAGCTACCTTTCTATGTAAACATTTAAGTAAAAAAAATATATCCATAGAAACTATACACTCTTACCTGAGGATACTGGCTACTTTTATTAAGGAATTAAGGAAAGGTACTCTAAGTAATTTTGGACTTCATCTGTAATGTTATATTTCTTAAGACGAAACAAAGCAAAATATATAATATTATAATGCCAAAATATTAAGTTTTATAGAAGGAAGGTTTGGGGTTCATGAGTGATAATTATGTTGTTTATACATGAATATTTGAATTATTTTGGAATAAAAGTAATTTAAAAAAGACATAAAAAGTCAAGTCTTAAAAAAAAAAGGAAAACAATTTAAGGATCAGATAAAAATTTTCACAGACTCATGGAGAGAGAATCCATGGTCTATAACTCTGAAGGTTCATCTGGACTCAGGCCTTCTTCTGGGCATTGCTCATTTTATTTTCATGAAAGAACAGGTTAGTAATTTGATAGAGTCCTTGCTGTCTCAGACTTCCCCTTACCAATGTACAGGTGTCATGAAATATTCACATGCACTTTCTATGTCTTTATACCAAAGGCTTTTAAAAGAAATTTTTCCTGATTGTGCACCTTGAAAGTGAGGGCGACAATTAGCCGAAATACTGAAAACCAAACCAGAAACTAAAAGAAGACCCTGAGTAGTAACAGCCTTTAAAAGAAACACATTTGTGGTCCTCACAGTGAATAAATACAACTTTTCAAATGGTTGAAAAAAGGGGGGGGCATGTTAGACAAAACACATCAACAGAGCCTCAGTTATTATAAATAGACTTCCTGCTAATTTTATTTTCCATTTAATTGTATCAAAATCAGTGACAATAATTTAGGATCATATCTGATGGAGCATAGTAACATGTAGAGCAAATAAACTTTGAGATTCTTGAGATCTGGTTTGAAACTCTGCCATGTATTTATTACGTGTAATATATATATATATATTTTGAATTCTTTATCTTTAAAAGATACTTTTAATTATTGTGGTGATAATTAGGGCTCTTACATGCAGTGCATTCAGTGTATGATAAAATCAAGTACTAAAGTGGTGGAGTAAAATTTGAAATTGCATGGAAACAGTGTAGTTCAGATGGAAAACTTTCTTCATGTCTCAACTGATTCTATTGTGTTTTTTTATCATTTTGTATTTGTATAATCCTATCCCATATTATTGAGTATAAATCCATAAATGGTATACGTATTCTCTGTGTAGCTAATGATTGTTTAAAGATTAAAGGAAATTTTTCCTATGATTCAGTAATTTCAGAGATTGCTATCACTCAAATATTGCTTATGGGGTCAAATGAAAAAAATTATTTTGTGTGGATGTTATTAACACACTAGAAAAAGAATTTTATCTTTGCAAATGAGCAGGTAACTATTAAACATAATTAACACTAGTGATATTTTACAGCAGAAGAAGAGGAATAAAATCATCATTCAAGGAACTATTTTCATTATAGTGTTCACAAAAGGAGTAAAATGGAAATCTAGAACACTAAATGAATTGAGTATTCTAGAAATCTTGAAGCTCCTATTTGATTCTTTGCTGAATAATATTAATAAAGCATTTAGGGGTAGTCAATGGATCGAATCCTGTGGAAATAAACTATAAGCACAAATTGTTGATTATTTTGATTAAAATACTAATTTCTAATGAACTTTGGATCCAAATGACTCTTCTGTATACATTCCTAACATAGCCTTTCCATATACATTATCCATCGTAATTTATAAATTTATTCGTACAAATAAAGTCATTCATTTTTTCTGTTCACATTATCTTATCATGTTCGAATTAATTATTTGAAACATTCCTAATCACTTCACTCAACCATCCAAACCTCTATTTTGTGCAGTGTTCTAACTTTTGTCTTCCTGTTCTTCTCTTCCAGTTGAACACCTCTTTATTTTTCAAGATCCTTTCCGGAAGATAGTCGCAGTCCTTTCCAAATCCTTTATACAGAGTTACCTGCTTTATGTTTACCTGTTCATAGACACCTTCATTATAGCTGTAGTCATGTTTCAACATTGTGCAACATATTGCATTATTCTTCTCCTCTGGCTTTTTCACTCTAGTGTTTGCCTGAAGGTCAGAGACTCAGTGATGATTTATTATTCAAGTTTCCCAGACATTCAGATCTAACCAAGTACCACGGATACAATAGCTACTCCAAACTGGATGTTGGACAATATTTTCTTTCCTAAGAGAATTGAGGCTCTGTTGTGGGACTTCGGGAAACTTTTCTCTGTAGTCAGCATCAGGAGCTCAGAGAAACAGTATCTGCCCTGTATCCAAAGGCAACAATGTTGATCACCCCTTAAGCCCTGTCTCTGAGATCTGATTTCTGGCCTTCCCAGTCTACATCTTAGGCACACTCCTTGAATTGGCAGATATCTAGGAATATTTTCCCATCAAAAGCTGCAGTCTCTTACTGATCCTTTGTTCACAAAAACTGATTTAACTGATGATTAGACTGTTCTGTTGCCTCTTAAACCTTGGGGAGTAGATTCATTTAGGAATGTATGTTCGCCATTGACATTAGTTTTAAAATAGTTGTTTTAATGGCATGGATTTTATCACATGTACTGTTTTTTTAATCTTCATTTTATTGATTCATGGTTTTAAAAAATGACTTTAGGTTAATTTGTTATCTTTCTCATTGACTTTGTGACAGTTGCCTTGCTTGGAGAAACAACAACTATAAGAAAATATGTCTTCATTATTAATAGTTCCCATGGTGAGGTTCAGTAAAGTATCATCAGGCTCTTAGTGGTATTTTGATATTCCTTCTCATCAAAGAGAGAGAAAATCTATGTCATAGAAGAGACTCTAAAACAAATAACCTTTTATTTCACTGCTTTCATTCTCAGGCATCTTGGGTTGTTGGTCTTCAGGCTGCTTATCTTTCTAGACTGAAGGTGCTGGATGTGCATTTTGGTAGTTTTTCCTTAAACAAGTACAATCTATTATCTACTAGAATTATATGGAGAAATACATTTACATTTTCTGCCTTGAATATAAATTATACAGAAGATGTTTATTTGATTTAATTATTGTAAGTTTTAACTCTTCTGGCATTTCTTTTATTTTCCAAACAAAAATATTTTCTCTCATAAGAAAAACACATGCCCTTTTGAAATATTTTTGGAAAAGTTGCAGCACCCATGTTCCACATGACCTTATGATATCCATAATTTATTTCATAAAATTCATAATCAATGGATGATAAAATACTTGTATTTAAAGGACGGCCTTATATGAAACAAATTAGGGAAAGTTGATTTTTAGGTTCAGTCATTAAGTAGGAACTTGTCATTACTTTCCCCTTCTTTATTCCTTTATTTAAAAAAAAATTCTGTGGAAGTTTACATGTGAAAAAGAATATGAAGCTCTGTCAAATCTTATTTCATGTTGCTTTGTTTTTTCCAACTGTTCTTGGTGCTTAATCCCTTTCTTATCTCTTTTCAATCATTCTCTATTTACTTTCTTCTTTCTTTTCTTGATGTTCACCTGATTTTTCCCCTTCATTTGTGTTGCAGAATCCCAAACACTAGGCAGACTCCTTTAAGTCTGGACTCTCTCCTTTAAGTCAGACTTTCTGTGATGTTCTCCAGTAACCAAAGATCAAGGGTCATTAACACCTTATTTTTTCTTTCTCAAATATGAAAATATTTTTGCATGTAACTAAATCATTGGGTTTTTCATGAAATCAACTTTTAAAAAACAATGTTCATGTATTATACATATATGTAAATGTTATAGTTCTAAGAGATGTGTACTATTAGCAATCTAATCAAACTAAATATATCCATATCACCTGAGGAATGTATCCACTATTTTTGAAGTTAGAAAATATGAAGAAGTCAAAATACCCATACCTATTTTCACTACCTAGTATATATCCATCTATATCTATCTATCTAATCTATCTCTAATATGACCATATCTGTATCTATTATTTTTATCTGTACATTGAAAAATGACGTGTGTATTCATGCATATAAATATTGTGTTTAAGTGTTTTTGTCTACATTGTTAAGGTACAACAATGGATACATTTTTTTCCCTAGAAAACAAATTAATCATCCCTGTCCCTCCACCTACCTAGCTAGCCAGAAATGCAATCTAAATTCTTTTGCATGTGCTCTTCCCTCTCTGTGGAATCATATTAAAATCTCAGTATTACAGAAAAACACAAGACAAAACTAAATAAATAGACCATGCTGGAACAGCTAGACCGGGGTCCATAGAAATTTCTGTCTTTATTTGTTATAATATCTTCTGCTACGTGTATTTGTTAGGGGATGTTTGGTGCTTCTGTCAAATCAGCCCTCTCCCATGATTGCACGCTCAGTCTAGAAACATTCCTTCCACTCACTCATGCACTTTTGCCTCTGGAATATGGCAATGAATAAGGTAGGAAAAAAATATTGTCTTTATAGAAACTGACATTCTATTGGGAAAATTGGGGAAAAGGGCAAGTAGATACATGAGAAAGAAGACTTTGGATCTCTACAAGTGCTACAAAACAGAGAGTGAGGTAGAGGGTTAAGAATAACCTCTTAGCTATAGTGATCAGAGAAAAATCTTTCAGAAAAAGTCATATTGATATAAGATTTGGATGATGAGAAGGAAAATTAAATATGTTTGTGACCCTGATATGAACTTGCCGCGATGAAGGAGCAGGACTCATTGGATATATATGAAATGCAATTTCATTTTGGCCTTCCTCTACCTTGTATGTTAATTCTGTAGTGTTAGGTCTCATCTTGCCACTGAGTAAAAACTCAGATGGACCCATGATTTTCCTGTCACTCTTAGGAAATTCTACCATCCTTCTAACTCACAAGTCAGCAAAACATGCATCTCTATTCAGAGATAACGCTCAGGGTAGTGAGGGCTAGTTCTAGCTATACAGGTGTTCCTGTAATTTATTCAGGGATAAAGATGTGGTTTCTCCTCATCTCTTTCCTGCTCTTCCTATTTCTTCTCTTCCTTCACATTGCTAACCAAAGTGTGATCCCATCAGTATCATAAGTGGGAGGAGAGTGAAGGGGTAAATGGGATGTAAGGTTCACCACGACCTGGGAATTTCTGTAGATGGATTTGTCCTCTCTGGGCCAGGCAGGTACTTAAAGCTAAGTCTTGCTCTTGAGGGCAGTTTGCATGGTGCTTCCTGCAATTTGCCCCATTGCATCCGACTGCCTCGCTGTGATGATGAATAATTTATTTATAACTCTCTGTTACTCAGTTCCTTGCCCTTTCCTTGGTTTTATTTTTCTCTTTTCTCAGGTTTTCTGATGGATCACAGATACCCTCATAGTTGGTCCTTGGGAACAGGACAGTAAATAATTTCTGGCATTCTCTTTTTCTGGCACATGGGGCTTCTGTTCTGTGAAACACACACATATCTACTGCCACTAGAAATGTAGCTCTTTCCCAATACAACAGAGTTTCTCTCTCTCCTTCTCCTCTGCCAGCTCGGACACATTGCCATACTTTTATACATTCACACATTTAGATTCCTCAGGTCCAGATCAGACACTAGTCCTCTGTTCTCATATAACTCCAGGGGGTATAGATCAGGTTTACCAAGGGGCTTCCATGAGGCTATTCTCACTACACTTGAGGTTAGCACAGGACAACCTGGCTCTTCCTTTTGAAAAGAAAAACATCGGATAATGCATTGACTACAGACATCATTGGTCTGAAATTTCTCATGATAAAAGGGATCCCTTTGTAAGTTCCTACTTCAGTAAAGATAAATATAGGAAAATGGGTTGTTAGGCATGAGGTGATGGTCAGGAATACATTTTAGTCTTCCCCTCTCCTCCCCATTCCTCCTTCTTCAAGGTACCCCTTAAATAAAGAGCCACCTTGAGAAAGACAAATTGAAAGGCCAGGACATCGTTTATCAGAGGAGAGCATTTCTGCCTAATGGCCCCTTGAGTAAAGTGTTTCTTTAAGACATCACAGCTTGTGTGAAGGCGATTTAAAGGCCAGGGCATCAATTAGAAATCCAGTCTTGCTGCCTAATCGCTGTTTGTACAGCTTCTTTTAGCAAGATAAAAATACCATCAAAATGGAAAATGAGACTTACCAAACAATTTCAGCACTTCCCTCAGGCCACAAATGCTCAGTACTGTCAGACACAGCATTTCTGAGGTCCTGGTGAAGTTGGGGAAGATTTCGTGATATTTTATGTGGTTTGTTGCTATCTGCAATGCTGAATTAAAGAAACAGACACCAACGATGAACAGTTCCAGACTGCAGCATCAGCCCACGCACTGACAAGTTTCAAAATCAAAGTGACAAACTTGAAACCTGTGAAGATTTCTTTGTTCAGATAAAATGGACACTAAACATAAAGGGAAAGTCAACATACGGACTTAATAAAATTAAAATGTACTTTTTCTGAAATATGCCATTAAAGAAATATAAAAATAAGCCAGAGGCTGAGAGAAAATAGTTGCCGTCCATCTATCTGTCAAAGGACTTGTCTCCTACTTCATAAAGTTGTACCTCAATGAAATTGACTTAATACACAGACGCACAGACGCACAGACACACAGACACAGATGCCGTAGTTGAATGTATGTAGTACTCTTTGCAAACTTGTATATAAGAATACCCTCAGCCCCTGCAGTTTTACTTCTCCAGATGCCCTCTAATAGCTATGATCAAGGCTTACCTCCCAAATAGAAGAATAGAACCTCAATAACCTCTGACACAATGTCAAGGAGACTAACAAAAATGTAACTGGAATATCAGAAAGAGAGAGGAATAGAATGGCATAGAAAATAGAACCAAAGAAATATTGACTGAAGTTTTTGTAAATGTAAAACAAAACAAAAAAAACCAACAGACCCAAGAGCTTCAGTAAACTCCAAACTAGATATAGGTATAAGGAAGGCCATACAGCAGTAGATGATTCATTAAAACGTCACCTCTTGATAAGTGTTACATTGGCCTTCTTACCTGTATACCTGCATAGTAGAAAAAATACAACTAGTCATATTTATATCATTATAATTCATAGGATAAAGATTTAATAAGGTCATCGCTGCAGCCTGTGAATACTCAGTGAAGTTGGTGAATTCCCTAAGGGAGAGAGACTGGATAAAAAGAAATCTTTAACTTATTTCTTTTTAGTTTAGAGAGAAATATGTAATACAGAATTATAAAACACACCTTAAAGTTGAATGTTTAATAATGTAATAAAATGTGTGTTTAAAACTTTTTAATTCCATGTATCATGAAAATACTGATATATTCAAAAAACAATAATCTTTGTATCTCTCTAGAAACATAATGATAAATTTGGGCTAAGGTAAAGTAGAAAAATATGGTATGTATAACTTTCATTCTCAACATGTTGTCTTTAAGCATAATTTTACTCATGATTTCTCTGTATGATTTAATTTTCAATGTAACATAGTCACTGTATTTTTAGTGCTTTAAAAACAATATAGTAATCTTGTTTTATATCTCATTCAGAAAAAAATGAATTAGAGTATTTAATAGTATAATGATAAAAACACAAATATCATTTTGAGGTCTAAGTTTGAAAAGTAAAATGAGATGTTCAATTTAACAAAAATCAGTCACCTAGAAGGCATAGCATCAAAGTTGTGATTAGATCTGATAAGCGAATATAATATATAGGACCAAACATCCAAAAGCAATAACATTCAAGAGCATTTAATGTACCAATACTAATTTTGCTTCTCAGGGTAGTATTACAACTTACCTTCAGGATAACTTGCAATACTAAACACAACATAAGTAAAAACTATGATATGTCCAAAATGAAAGCAAAGTTGTGGACAAGAGGGGACTACTGTAAAGGATATATTATAAAAGGGAAAATGTTAATGAACTTATGAAAATAATCAGTATAGTGATAGAAGCTTTAAAACATAGAACAAAATCGACATGCTAGAAAAAATATGATATAAAATAAAGACTCAGTAAAAGAGTAAATCCTACATGGAAGAAGGATGAGTCAACCTGAAGGAAAACTGTTGTATGAAGAGAGGAGAAGAGTGAAAAATGAACAGAGCCTTCAATGCCTATGAGACAATTTCAAACACCCTAATATAGACACAGCTGAATTCTTAAAAAGAGAAGAGAAAAAAAATGGGACAGAAGAAATATTTGAAGAGATTAAGGCTAAGGGGTAGGTGGAGAAATACACCTTGGCAGAGCACTTCTTAAAAGTAGTGAGAGAGAGAGAGAGAGAGAGAGAGAGGGAGGAAAATACATAAAACATACAACATAAGGTAAGAATGATGGCTGATTTCTCATGTGAAACAATGAGGCAAAAGGTTATGGAATGATAGATTCAAAGTGCTGAAAGAGAAAGTAAACTGGCAACCTAGAATTCTGGATACAGAAAAAATATCTTTCAAAAACGAGAGCAAGGTAAAAACATTTTCAAGCAGTCCATTGTTTAGAGAATTTATGTGCACCAGACTTCCACAACAAGAAATTCCAAAAGAAATTCTTCAAGCTAAAGATACGTATGAGGAGACCCATAACCGCAGAGATGAATGAAGAACAACACAACAACAAAGTATAACTATATTTTTAGATACATAAAAATATATCATTGATCATAGCAATGTAGTATTATTTTAAATGTAGACAGATAATGGAATAAATTGAAAACTCTGAGAAATACTTATCCTTACACTGCCAACTGATTTTGAATTATGAGTCAAGTTAATTCAATAGAAAGTCTTTTTATAAATGTTGCTGGAACAATGAAATATCCATATGTGAAAAAATGAATAAATAAAATTTTATTCATCTCTCACTTTATATACAAAGTGGATGAATCACAGACCCAAATATAATAGCAAGAAATATACAAATTATAAAAGAAGATAAGGAAAATATCATAGTGGGGCGCCTGGGTGGCACAGCGGTTAAAGCGCCTGCCTTCGGCTCAGGGCGTGATCCCGGCGTTCCGGGATCGAGTCCCACATCAGGCTCCTCTGCTATGAGCCTGCTTCTTCCTCTCCCACTCCCCCTGCTTGTGTTCCCTCTCTCGCTGGCTGTCTCTATCTCTGTCAAATAAATAAATAAAATCTTTAAAAAAAAAAAAAAAAAAAAAAAAAAGGAAAATATCATAGTGACTTTGCAATAAGGAAGGATTTCTTAGAACTAGTAACTTTAAATATAGAAATGCATAAGTTTTAACATCAAAAAAAATGGATAGAAAAGTTATAGAATGGAAGAATATTCGTAACATATGAATATACAATTCAATTCAGAATACAAATGATGTATATACAAAATATGTAAAGGACATCAACAAAACTATAGTAAAAAGCCAAAAAAATACTATAAACATGGGCAAAAGATGCGTTCAATTTATTCGTCGTTGAGGAAATGCATTTTAAAACCACAAGTTTTACCAGTTACGAGTTCACACACAATAGAATGGTAAAGTAAACGGGACTGACCACACCACACTTTGATGAAATGTGAAGCAACCAAAGCACTCACCCATTGCCCGTGTGAGTGTGAGATGATGTGAACACTTTTAACAACTATTTGCCAGTTACCTCTAAATTTAAGTATTAACTTATGAAATGGACTTTTTACTCCCAGCTATCTATGCTAGTAATGTGTGTAATAAGATCCTTGTATAGACACATTCAAAGCAGATTTCCTCATAAACCAAATCTGGAAATAACCTAAATATCCATTAACAAGTGAACAGAAAAGCAAATTGTGGTGTATCTTAGCTAGAGAATACTACTACAGCAATAAAAATTAACAAACAAAATGAATACACACAGTGATCTGTATTAATCACAAAAAAGATTATGTTGCCTGAAGAAGCCAGACACCAAGAGTCCATACCATAGTTTTTGGTTTACATGATTTTTAGAATGGACAAAACAGACTAATAAATGGAAACAGAAATCTAATAAATATATATATATATACACATACATATATATACATATATACACATACGTATATATACATATATATACGTATATGTATATATACATATACGTATATATATGTATATATATTTTACCACCTGTGTGGAATGGGGATCTTACAGTAGATAGGGACTAACGGGAACATTCTCAGGTGAGGGAAATAGTCTTGAACAGGGTGACGGTTATCTGAGGATGTACACATTTATCAAAACTCACTGAATTGTACAATTTAAATTGTGAACATTTCAAAATATAGGAAAAAATATGGGGAGATTTAGAGTAATTATAATAATAATGCTAAAGCGATTTTAAAGGCTGTTTTGGCGTGGAGTCAGCTCTAGGCATAATTCATCCCGACCATTACCACATCCCGATTTCTATATTTCATTGTAGACAACAAATTTATAATTCATACCAGTATGTGCATTGTAGAGAATTATAGAGGAGGAGGGTGATCATTAAACTATCATTATAGAAGAAAAAAAAAAGTGAAAATGCTTACTATGGAAAATAGAATATACCTTGGTAAGGGCTTAGCAAATGTTTTCAACAATGGAAGAATTGTCACATGAAAAAGGAACTAGATTAGTTATGTAGGAGCCTAAGAGATGCAAGGATAAATTGATGGAGCCTAAAGGATGACAGGTTCTAATTTTTATCCACGCAAACACGAAAGCAATCTAATATTTTGTAATAGAATGAAGACAGTATATCTTTCTTGTTCCTGGTTATATTCAAGGGCAGGGAAAGACTCAGCATTTGTTGCTGTTTTGTTTTGTTTTGTTTTGTTTTGTTTTGTTTTGTTTTGTTTTGTTTTGTTTTGTTTTGTTGCACCAGAGGCAGATCTGTTAAAGGGCCCAGCCACATAGTCAATGTAAGAACACAAAAAGTTCTATCAATTTAGTAACAATTAAAAAACCCAAAGGTGAAAATTGAGGAGACAGGGAAGAGATCCTGGGTCAGGGGCATGGGGAGCCCTGCTCATGGGACCAGGCCTGGCAGCAGGAACCCTCAGTATTGCTGTTGCTCTGAGGTCGGGTTGGGGACAGGCAGCGATTGTCCTGTAGGAGCCACCATTCCTCAGGGTATAGGACCTTTACTTCTGGGGTGGGATGTGCTCAGCTTCTACAGGCCGAGGATCTTGTTCAACGGGCCAGAAATGAAGGCTTCAGTGGGTTTGTAAGTCAACCAGCAGTGACTTGACCCTGGCCTCCCAGGTATCATCCGTCTCCCTGTGCAGGAGCTCATCCACGTCAGTCTCCAGCTCCGGAATCTCCTCTTCCTGGCAGTCATAAAGATGAATGAACTGCTCCAGGATCCACTCCTTCAGGTTCTGTAACTCTTTGCGGTCATACTTGACTGTAACCTTCTCTTGTCATCTCACTGGGCCCTCATCATCTTAGCCACCTGAGCCCTGTACTGCAAGCCCGGGGGGGCTCTGAAAGTAGACAAGGGGCCCTGAGTCCCACTGCCAGTCCCAGGAGTCCAAGCCACCAACACCACACCCCCAGGGGTCACTGTCCATCCCCGGCTACCCAGGCCTCACATGCACTTTGGGCCCCTCCCTATACACCTGCACGCTGAGAGGGCATAGATAGGTTTAAGCATTGTGATTGGTATGCTAGTCCACTTTGTTTCCTTTAAATATGGAGGGTTTTGTTGTTCTTTTGTATTTCCATGCCACCATCCTATGTAGCAACAATTTAAATTTCCTTCTGAGACCTGGAACATGTACAATTAGTAACATAGGAAAATCAGTTTTTTACATATGCGCAAGAAATAAAATTTTATTCTCTAAGGCACTCAAATTAGTTTTTAAAAGATTTATTTATTAGAGAGCACGCACAAGTGGGGGGTCAGGGGCAGAGGGAGGGAGAGAGAGAGAGAGAGAGAATTCTTAAGCAGACTCCCCATTGAGCATGGAGCCCCCCAGCTAGATTCCAGGACCCTGAGATCACACCCGAGTGGAAATCAAGAGTCAGATGCTCAACTGACAGCCACCCAGCCACCCCCAAGGCACTCAAATTATCTTTTAAAAGAACATTAAATGGCATGGTTTTGTTTCCAGTAGGTTTGTGCATGGATTTTCCAGAATACTAAAGACTATCAATGTTGTTTAAATTTCTATAGTAAGGCTAATTGGAAACTTATTACTGTCAGGGATTGGGAAAATGCTATTGGGCTACATTTTTTCTAAACAGATGGCCGAATTACCATATTTGAAATATTGTGGCTTCTAACCCCAAAATTAATAGACTACTATTTTAGTAGGAGCATATTCAGTTTATTTTTGATTCCTGGACAGCGTTGTCCTTACCAGTGGTTTGACTGGATTTATCTGAGGGCTGGGAATAGCCTGCAGGAAATGGAGTGAGGATTATCTACTGAAATTGACTCACACGACACCTTTATGCCATTCTGTATCAAATCCAGGATACATCTAACATAGCTGGAAGCACATGGAAGGGATAAGTATTGCACCATTTTGTAATAAACCAAATGAGTGAGAGGAATGTTTATATATATATGAATTCAAAGTGAGTGAAGTGGGATGAAAAGTATATTCTGAACAAGTAAATGCAGAAGTCATATTGGGATTCTACAGCAGTACCTAGCATCTTCCAGGGTAAATATTTTATTAAAAAGTGTTTCAGTCTATGATGACTTTCTCTTAGTATAATTTAGAATTTCGTTTTCCAAAATGTTGTCAATTCAGAAGAATTCTTGGTATCATTCTGGGTTGTTAGCTGGTATGGAGTGTGTTATTTGTCGTGTCATTCTTCCTATTCTCCCTTTGATAACCATAGCTTGCCTGTGGGTAGAGTATACTTTCCTGCTGCTAACTTGGGGCTTTGCCATCTGAGTTGCTTTACATAATGGAATGTTCATTTTTCTATACACAAATTTATCTTGTGTACCTATAGACAAATGTACACTAATATGTGCTTTATATTTATATATTAAAATTGAAATGTATTCAATTTATATATTTTACATATTTGTATCAATCTACTTTCATATATTTATTATCTATTTATATATGTTTATATGTAATCTTTATGCAAATATTTATCTATTAAAACATTGAATACCAAAACATTAATTGACACTATACTACCAATTTCAATCCATCAACATGCAGTTCATCCTGGCACCCCCTTTCATATTAGTAATTTATTTCTCTAATATTGAGAAATTTGCTCTCAATTCCAAATATATTTATTTGCTTCAGTCCTAGAATATACAGAATATTTTCAGAATTGTTAACCTGGGCTTCTGCAAAAAGAAGCTTATTGACTAACATTCAATATTTGTTTAGTGGTTTTTTTTCCCTTTATTCTGAAAGCTTAGAATCTAAATTTTATGTTTAAATTTTACTTGGTTGGTTCTGAATACCCCCTTCAAGTCTCTGTTGATTTTGCAAATCTGCTACAAACTTGTCTCCTCAAGCATTTAAGGCAGTTGCTTATAGGGGCACCATTCTCCCACAGAGTTTTCAAATATCTTCCGTGAAAAGTCAACCTGAAGGGCGCCTGGGTGGCTCAGTCAGTTAAGCATCTGCCTTTGGCTCAGGTCATGATCCTGGGGTCCTGGGGTCAAGCCTCTCCTCAGGCTTCCTGCTCAGTGGGGCATCTGCTTCTCCCTCTCCCCCTGCTTGTGCTCTCTCTCTCTCAAATAAATAAAATCTTAAAAAAAAAAAAAAAGTGGCTCTGGAGCTCCCCTTTTGCAATTACTCATTCTCAAAGACCACAGCCCCTCAGGCTCTGCTTCCATCGGTTGCTCTCCAGCGCCTTTCCACCATGGCCACGAGTAGAAGTCAATTACAGCTGTTTTAACTGTTTAACTTTCCAGTCAGCCAACTCTAGTATCCACATTATGTGTAGACCAGTTTCTACCGCTTTTATTTTCTCTTAGTTTTCAGTCATATATGTTCAGTCTTATGGCATGCATTGCCAAGTCAGTCTCAACATGAATTATACATTTTACCCCTTACCAAGTTTTCCGGTGATTCAAAGGATACTAACAAAGCAACACACAATCCAAATATTCATCTGTTGGGGAAGTCTCAGTCAGGTCCAACCTATCGTAAAATGCCCTTTTCTCATTAAAGTTTTCCTTCTGAACCCATGCAAGCCCAAAATGAGGTAAATACCTTGAATGGCAAAGTGGCCATCTACCCGAGGCACCTCGTCTCCACCAAACGCTCTGCTGAATATTTTGCCCCCGAGAAAGTTTATACAAACCCTGAATTCTCAGCCTCCTTTGTCATAGTCAGTTTTAGCAAATAACTACCCCTTCGGTGTTTGTCTGTCTTCACTGTTAACTGTTCTAGTCCTGCTTGCCTCAGCGACTCTCCATCTGACTTGCTTATGACTTAACTTACTGTTCTTGTCATGTTCCAGCCTCTGCTTGCCACCTTATCCTATCCCCAAGAAGTCCTAATTTGCTTCATGATTAAATGAAGGAACATTGCCCCAAATTTAAGAGTGTACAAGAATTCTAAAAATAATATCTCTAAAGAATCTAGTTTTTAATAAAGTACATATTCTAAAATTATAAGTTCACCATATCTAATTTTGTAAACACTGATAGCAAGCCGTATCTCTATAGAAATTAATTTTCCATAGAAAAAACTATGTTGATGTCATAGTCCAATGTGTTAATAATATATCAGTGATTATTTATATAGGTGTTTAGAAGAAGAATGTATCATCGCCGTGACTATGACCATTTATTTATACTTGCACATCGGCTTTGGGAAGAATATGTGATTTACCCTTTTTAAAAATTTATACTTGAAAAAATTGTTTAGATAACTTACCATGAAGAATGCATACATTAACAAATCTTTCCGAGAGAGTAGTACTGTATATCATTAGCACCTGAATACTAAGAGGTGGTGAGTATCCATGGCTACAGCAGCATTACTAAAAGGCTCTGCCTCCTGACAGAGCAGCGTGAACTGCTTATCTTTTTATTACTCAAGCACTGGAGATGGGAGAGGATGGAATCACATAAAAGGGTGAAATCTTTGTACTTCATTTTGCACCATTTCGATGAGTGTTTACTGGTCATCTAAGATTTCTCAGTTGTGTAATACTCTAGAGGAGACAGGAAAGGGACAGGTAGCTGGCCTCCAATGGGGCCAAAGTTTGCAGAAGTGGATAAAAGCCTGAGCATAGTTTGGGACATCCTGTCTTTTAGCTCAATTGGGATATTTGGTAATATCTTGTTTTGGGAAAGAGAAAACAGAGGTAAAGATAGATTCAGTGTCCTTATTCATAGAGGTGATAGATGAAACTATGAATACTAAACAGATCCCCAGAAAGGAAATGTACCTCATGAAGAGAAAAATCTAAAGGTGTCTTTCACAGTAAGGGTTATAATGGCACTATCTGCTAAATACTTCACTCTCCCAGGGGCGCTGGGTGGCTCAGACAGTTCAGTCTCCAACTCTTGTTTTTGGCTCAGGTCATGATCTTATGGGTCCTGCAATTGAGCCCCGTGTCAGGCTCCCTGCTTAGTGGGGTGTCTGCTTGAAAATCCCCCCCCACTAGCTCCCTGTCTTTCTCAAATAAATAAATCTTTTATTTTTTTTTAATTTTATTTATTTATTTAACAGAAAGAGACAGCCAGCGAGAGAGGGAACACAGGCAGGGGGAGTGGGAGAGGAAGAAGCAGGCTCCCAGCGGAGGAGCCTGATGTGGGGCTCGATCTCAGGACTCTGGGATCACGCCCTGAGCCAAAGGCAGACGCTTAACGACTGAGCCACCCAGGCGCCCCATCAAATAAATAAATCTTTAAAAAAAATACTCACTTCCCCAAATTATTCAGGAAGGTCTGTTGAACAAATATTAAAATCATATATTATATTATTAAAAAACATTAAAAGCATTAAAGCACTTACGTCTTTTTTTTTTTTTTTAAGATTTTATTTACTTATTTGACAGAGACAGCCAGCAAAAGAGGGAACACAAGCAGGGGGAGTGGGAGAGGAAGAAGCAGGCTCTTAGCGGAGGAGCCTGATGTGGGGCTTGATCCCAGAACGCCAGGATCACACCCTGAGCCAAAGGCAGATGCTTAACGACTGCACCACCCAGGCACCCCAGCACTTAGGTCTTTTAATTGGCACTCTACTTAATCTGTATGTTGCCTGATATTATATCATTTTACTTATTATGGCTCTGAAATATATCTTAATACTTAGTAGGGCACATTAGGAAGAATTAACGTACAATATTATACTAACAGAATATATTGTATTTTCATTTAATCACACACACACATACACGTCTTGCATATGTTTTGTTAGAATGGTTTTAAAATTCATATTTTGTGCCATATTTTGTGTGAATTCTATTTCCATGTATGTTTCTGCTTATTACAGGAATATATTCTACTAATTATTTTTACATATATTTGATTTGGCTTTTAGTTGACTCGTTATTACTAATAATTTTTGGTTGACTTTCCTAAGTTTCCAAAGCATATATTTATGTTATCTATAGGTGGTCAAAATTTTGTCCCTGTTCCATTCATCATTATAATTCCTTCTATTTCAGGCCATACTGGGTTGATCTAAAACTTAAAATTATATAATCATGTAGGAACAGGCATTATTTTTACCATTCATTTGTTTATTCTTTCTGGGGTTTTTTTTAGTATCTTCAGTAATTTACTCAAGGTCACACTGCAAAGAAGCATATATATATATATATATATATAGGATACACCTTTAACAAAATATGAAAATAGTGTACACTTATTTATTCATTAATTTATTGATTGATTTTGTTAGCAAAGGTGTAGCTCCAGCTACAGAGAGCCAGGCCACTGATGGTAGCCACCTGTGAAGTATGGCCTTTCTTTTTTTTCAATTCTTTTTTTTTTTTTTATCATGATAAGTGTACTCCTTAATCCCCATTACCTATTTTACCCATCCCCTACCCACCTCCCCTCTGGTAAACATCAGTTTGTTCTCTATAGTTAAGAGTCTTGGCTTGCCTCTCCCTTTCTCTCTCTCTTTTTCCCATTTGCTCATTTTGTTTCTTGGTTTATCTTTCTGTCGTTTTCCTTTGCTCATTTGTTTTGTTTTTAAATTACATATGAGTGAGATCATACGGTACTTGTCTTTCTCTGACTGACCTATTTTGCTTAGCATAATACTCTCTAGCTCCACGCATGTTGTTGCAAATGGCAAGATTTCATTCTTTCTTATGGCTGAATAATGTTCCAGTGTATGTATCTTCTTTATCCGTTCTTCTATCGATGGATATTTGGGCTGGTTCCATAGTTTGGCTGTTGTAAACAATGCTGCAATAAACATAGGGGTGCATGTATCCTTTGAACTAGTGAATTAAAAACAGGCATTTTTTTTTAGTTTAGCAGGAATACTTTTATTATTTTGCTTTTAAATGTATTTTTCTTTATTACTTGACTCTAATTACCTTTCTAATGTTCAAGAAGTAAACTATGCCTTCCAAGGGTGCGTGTGTATGTGTGTATGTGTGTGTGGTTTTCAATTACAAATGAGTATTAAATTTGAATTCTTTTAAAAAATATTTTTTGTTTGGAGTGCCTTGGTGGCTCAGTAGATTAAGCGTCCAACTCTTTGTTTTGGCTCAGGTCATCATCTCAGGATCATGGGATCGAGCCCCATGTCCAGCTCTGCATTCAGTAGGGAGTCTGCTTGAGATTCTCTCTCCCCCTGCCTCTCCCCCCACTCACACTTTTTCTGTCTCTCTCTAAAATAAATAAAATCTTTAAAAATAAATAAATAGAAATAAAAAATAAAAATGTTTTTTGTTTGAAGTTGTGATTAATTATATGCTTTTCTTTTCCTTCATTGACACTTTGATGTACTTTATATCAATTGACACATTGATTTGCATTATTGTATTAATATATATCTTAATATAAGATTTATTACTTAAATTAATATAATTCATCTTCTTATAATTTATGCATACTCTCTTGCCATTGAATTTGCCTTTGGTATCCAAACATAGACTCATGGATATTAAAATTATAGTAGATGAAACAGATCGTAAATGTAAATTACAACTATGAAAAATGAAAAATGTTGTAAGAGAAAGATCGTTTTATGTTAATGAATGGAGAGTGGGCCAAGTTTAGACTGTAGGTGTAACAAGAACGGTGCCTCTCAAAGGGTGACATGTAATCTGAGACTTGAAGGATGTGTAAGATTTTAGCAAGTTGAAAATTGGACAAAGGAAATCCAGAGTCCAGACACCCTGTGTGTGTGTGAGGGGGTGTGGGTGTGGGTGTGGGTATGGGTGGGTCTATGTGTGTTGATGTGAGTGTGTTCTGCTCTAAAACTAAGAGGACTGTTACTGTGTTTCCAGTGTGTGAAATGAGAGGGTTGCTCTGGTTAGGGCTGGCAGGGATGCGTAGGAGCAAAACCATCACTGTTTTACTAGACTAAGCACTAAACACTATTTATCTGTGGTAACGTACTTAAGTGAAGTATAAGGAAATTTAAGTCACAACTATTTATTTAAAAATTTCACATCTTTATTATTGAATTAGTGTGGTGTCTAGGCACAACTCTTTTGGAGATCAAAGATACATTTGAAACTCTAATAGAATTTATATTCTCTACTCCCTATGTTCAGATATGAATGCCCTTTTGTTAACATGATGGGTTTATTTACTGTTCTTTTTTTACGTTTATTGCATTTTGTTCATCCTTGGTGTTTGGACTTCAATTTAACATGATTTTAATTTTAATAGTATACGATGCATGATATTGTTTAAATAGCATTTAAGTAATACATACTAAATAGTAATATTTAATATAAAAGTAAATATTTTCATAGAAACGTTTTATAAAGCACCAGATAGCAAAGACTAAGAAACAAAAAATTACCCAACACTCTCAGGTAAGGGCAGTTTATACTCTGTTTAGTATCCCTTTTTAACCTATGCATATAGATGCATTTCAATACAAATAGGTATCACTAATAATTTTCCATTTTCCATTAAAATACGGCCATTTAAGTATTATTTGCCATGTAAGCATTATTTTGCCATTTAAGTATTATTTTAAAAACGTAATTTAAAAATATTTAATTATTTTATAGATGTTTAACAGAATAAGATTTCAGATATTAAGCAGAGTTTTTCCTCAACATTCATAGCTCTGCAATTACTTAATTCCAACATCCTTTATCAAATATTAAGGCAGGATTGTTAGCTATGTGTATATACTACATTCAGGGAGAACTAATACGACAAAGACAGATGTAAATCCCTTTCTTTGATTTCAAGGATAGTTTCTTGAGACTCATTGTAGAGTTAGAGCAGAGCTCCTTTCAAAAAGATATATATTTTTTATATTATAGTTATTATAAATTATTATATAATTTGCAATTTTAATATATAATTATGTATTCCATAATATATTAATATTAATGTTATATATTGTATAAGTTCCAGATAAGTAAGTGTATTGACATTTCAGGAAATAGTATTTATTCCGTAGAATGGAAAAGTGTGAAAATGGAAAACTAATTTTGCCTCACACAAAGAGAACATTTTGATTAAGTGATAAAAGAAAGAGATTCAAATGAAGCATAAGGGTTAATGTCCCTAGGAAAGGGCCTAGGTCTCATTCCCTGCACGATGCCTCAGGGTTGTCATTAGAAATCACAGAGTTTTGTGGGATCTGAGAGAAAAGAGTATTTATTTCTTGGGAGAAAGCCATAAAGCCAGCAAGCCTAATAGAGAAATCTTGTTCCATGTGGTACAGCAGAAGCAATACATTCGTGTTGGCAAGCGCTAAGTAGGCAAATTTAGTGCATCTTGACTACATGATCTTCTTCTACGAGAGAAGATTCAACTGTTCATTATAACAACAAGAATTGGAAAAGTGTGGTTTACGTGAGGAGGAGGAAGTGACCAACACAGATCTGACATCTGAAATGTAAAGGGTAATGCAGATATGTCAGCTGCAGATGTACCTGAGTGAATAAAAAATAACCAAAAGCCACTGGACACTGTCCATTTTAGTAAAACCCAGCATTCTCAGACAGTACCGTACAGAGAAGAATCCTTTGTGCTTAGGACATATAAGCCTCTTAGAACTCACAACATCTAGGGGCTCCTGGCTGGCTCAGTCAGTGGAGCATGTGACTCTTGATCTCAAGGTTATAGGTTCGAGCCCCATGTTGGGTGTAGAGACTACTTACAAATTAAAAAAAAAAAAAAATCTTTAAAAAAATAGTACTCACATCATCTTAAAGAGAAATGAAAAAAAAACAAAAAAGAGAAAATTCTTTTGATTTGGTACTTAGTCAAACAAGACAATGTGCATTCAAAATATAATCCAGTTATCGATTTAAAAATATAATTTAATTTTTCACTTTTGAGAAAAATGGAAGCTTGAGAACTAACTGTAGATATCGATTAATGAAGACATTAGATTGTGACTCTAAAATTCATAGCAGCACAGATATAGCATAATTGTTTATTAAAATTTGTAAAAGGACAAATTGTTCACTGAGAGGTGGCACAGCTAAATGGTCCAATAAGAGGTGAGATAAATACTACTTCACTGGAATAGTTGTCAGATATCCTGGGTTATATTTATAGTATGCTTAGACTGGCATCTTTTTACTTATTTCTGATAGATCATTCTATTTTAATTTTGCTGATTGCCAAACTGTAGGATAAAATAATGGATTATTTAATGAAACATATACTTTATAATTATCAAGGTCAAATATATAATGTTGGTTTCTTTATTCTCAATCCTAACTAAAGATCAGTAACAGAAGTATAACAGGAAAATCTCAAAGTACTTAGAAATTAAGCTATACACTGAAAGGTAAAGGAGAACAACATTTTGTTTTATTTTATTTAATTTTTTTTGCAGAATTTATTTTCTTTTATTTTCTTTTGTTTTTCATAATCAAATGAGATTATTAACAGAAAACAGATCAAGGATAAATGCCCGACATCATAAAAGATTTTTACTTAATACATGTCTCAGAAACAAAGTAAAAATGTCCTAAAAACATTTAGCATTTCAAATTAAGATAATTATGAAACAGTTACACTGAAACCAACAACAAACAGGGTTTTGTTGTGTGTGTTTTTTTAAAATAAAAAATGCCTTTTGCTGTTTGCTCATAAGATCAGATTGCCCCTTTTGGGCAAAGACAGGAGAATGATATTTTAAGCTCTAAACCAAACCTGATAAAAGCTGCTGGTGGTGGGGGCGCCTGGGTAGCGCAGTCGTTAAAGCGTCTGCCTTCGGCTCAGGGCGTGATCCTGGCGATCCGGGATCGAGTCCCACATCAGGCTCCTCCGCTGGGAGCCTGCTTCTTCCTCTCCCACTCCCCCTGCTGTGTTCCCTCTCTCGCTGGCTGTCTCTCTGTCACATAAATAAATAAAATCTTTAAAAAAAAAAAAAAAAAAAAGCTGCTGGTGGTTTCTTCCTTTTTAGGGCGTAGACCAGCAGAGCCCCTTCCGGGACTTGGGCCTTCCTCAGGCCATTTTCTGACCGTGGAGGAAGGCCTGTGGCAGGGCATGGGGCTACTTTAACAACATTTTACTTACCTCCCCATCCTTGTTAATCTTCTACTGTCTATGAAAACAGTAACTTGAGGTTAACATGAATAATTTTATTTTTTCTTTTCCCTTGTGTAAATGAACTTATGTGATTTTAGTATCAGTCAGGGTAATACTGGCTTCATGAGTTTAGAGGTGTCTCCTTCTGTACTGTTTCCTGGAAGAGTTTGTATAGATTTGGTGCTATTTCTTCTTTAAAGTGTTTGGTGGAATTCACCATTAAATCATCTGGGTCTTATACATGAAAGGCCCACAGCTAACACCTCACTCCACTCCATCTCATCACATAGGCATTATATCATCTCATGTCATTACAAGAAGAGTGAGTACAATATTTTGAGGGAGAGAGACTGTATTCATATAACTTTTATTATAGTCTATTGTTATAATTATTCTATTTAATTATTAGTTAATGTTGTTAATCCCTTACTGCACCTGATTTATAAATTAAACTTTATCATAGGAATGTATGATTAGGAAAAAACTTGGGTATATATAGGATTTGGTACTATCTGCGGTTTCAGGCATCCCCTGGGATTCAAGAGTTTTCCCAGTGGATAAAAGAGGGACTATTATATTGTGTTTTCATTTTTGTGTAGCTGAAAACATTTTTTCATTTTCCTCAGGACATCTTATTTAACCATGAGTTACTTAGGAGTATGTTGTTTAGTTTCCAAGAATTTAGACATTTTCCGATTATCCTTCTGCTAGTGACTTCTACTTTAATACCATTACGGTCTAATAACCTACTCTGTGTAATTTCAGGTATCTTACATATTATTTGATTTGCTATATGACCCATATGTGATCTACTTTGGTAGCCTGCCTCTTTTCTTATGTATAATTTGCATATTGTTGTGGTCCAAATGAGATAACCAATAATGTATGCTTCAAAGCCTTGCTTCTCCCGGCGTAAGTTCTGACAAGCTCCGTGATGGAATCGATCTGTAATGACTAAATTCCAGAAGATTTCAGAAAGAAGGAATTTAGCTCTTTGGGGGTGGGAGACAGATATATTCTCTTTAAATTTACATGTACTAGTTAGGATTCAGTAAGAAAATACATCCACTCTAGGTTTTCCAGATACAGGACATTGGCTACACAGATGTTAGAGGTACAGAAAAGCCAAATTAAGGGCAATGAGATGACAAAAAGATAAGAAAAAGCAGGTCTCCATCAGTAGGGCTAGAGGGACAAAGAAGAAATTACATAACTAGATCCCCAGAGCTGGTGTCAGCTGGTGGCAACTGACAATACATTAAGCTTTCCTGGTTGGAGCTGAGATCACAGAGGGTAAAGCCATCTAGTGGAAGATAAGAAAGGAGGAGATTCATCGTCTCTCAGAGAAAGAAAAGGAGAAAAACATGCTGTCATTCCTCACCTCCCAACTTTGTCTTCTGCTAGAGGTTCTCATTGGCTGATACTTCCTAAAAGCCAGAAGGCAAGGGATTATGGGAAATACAATTTTCTGCAATGTAGAGCAGGCAGGTAAGGGCTTGGTGGGGGTCTGAGATCAAATAGGATGATGACCAAAATACTGGATAGATGCTGTATTTTGTTCCGTGAAACAGCTGCTGAAGAATAAATGTATTCAAATCAAAAGGGTGCATGAATTTATCTGTGAGTTCATAGTTCTAACTCTTATTTCAAATTGAGTATTACCTTGAGATTCCAGAAGACTGTACTATGCCTCTAATGATAAACCACTAATTGTACATTCATTTTATGGAATGTAATAATAAAACTATGTAATGTATTTGTATAACTTGTTTCTTTTTTCAGTAGTGAGAAATATCAAACAACATAAATTTGAAGTCAGACACTTGAAATTATGTGATAAATTAATTGGCATTGTAGATTTGATTTTGTATCCAAAAATGACATATACTTTGAGCAACTCAAACCTCAACTGAAATTATTTTGAGAAGTCAGGTTTGCAACATGTTGTAATCTTCTAGAAGCCTTACTTGAATTTTTAGAGATGCACCAGGGGCAACTGAAAAAGATAAGTTCATTCTTCTCAACCCTCTCCATGCCTGTCACAAAAAGGGGCCATGACTCCTATAGTGGGTAACTGATATGCTGTGTGACATTGAGCCTGTTTATGTTTTAAACCAGCTTGAATACAGCCTTTATTCCTTCAATTAATAAGTCGATATGTGCAATTAAAATATTCCTTTGCCCATATATACAGAAAGAGAAAAAACATGTCCACTTAAGATAAACCTGTTTGTTTTTTCTTTAAAGCTTACTTTCTAACACCAGTAATATAAAACCAGCTCTGCAACATCTGAAATGCCTTATTAACACCAAAAAAAGGGAAAAAAATAAAGTAAAAAAAAAACCACACACACAAAAACCCACCCTCCATTCATTTGTCACAAATGTGTGTGTAATGATTAGAAAAAATGAAAAGGAACTCTATTAGTCAATAACTTTAGGATTTCATTCAGCAAGAATGATACCCACAATTATAGAAAGTATCTTTTCATAGAAAAGGGCACAAGACACAAAGAAAATCAATTTTAATATGCATATTGTCCAGTGTTTCTAACCAGGACTGTGTTCATTTGCATATAAAATCATCAACTGTCTCTGGCCCTAATTTGAGGGATCTCCTAGGAATGTCTTGATCAATAGAGGATCTGATTTCACCCATCTAGATTTAAGAATTCCCAAAACATATGCCTTTTTTAAAAAGCAGAAAGAGATTGGAAGATCAGTTATTTCCAGCTGAGTTTTCTACTACTTATTTATAACATATGTTTATTGAACATATATCTTTGTGAGATCATTTTTTAAAATCTTTCAGCTGTTGTTTTATTTAATCATCAAAAAAAACCTTATGAAGTGGGATTCCTGGGTGGCTCAGTTGGTTAAGTGTCTGCCTTCAGCTCAGGTCATTATCCTGGGGTCCAGAGATGGAGCCCAGCACCAGGCTCCTTACTCAGCAGGGAGCCCGCTTCTCCCTCTGCCTGCTGCTCCCCCTGCTTGTGTGCTCTCTCTCTCTTTGGCAAATAAATAAATAAATAAAAATGTTTAAAAAAACTTATGAAGAAATGAAGTAGGTATGTTTACTATCCCAGTTAATAGTGGAAGGAAATATGATTAGAGAGTTCAACTAGTTTACCTACTGCCATACCACCAAAAAACGGTAGTCTGTGTTCAAACCCAAATCTATCTGAATCTGGGGCCTGATGATGAAAACACTTAAAAATAATCCTTGAATGGTTATTATCTGTATTTATATGAATGTGAGGTTTAACAAGACTCAGTCACTCATAGCAGGAAAACAGGTATTTATTGGAAGAACTAGAATTGAAATCTAAATATTTCTCCATCCTCTGTGACTCCACTCTTGGAAATTGTAACAGACAAAGTACTCAACATCCCAGTGTATAAGAAACAGTAAGCTTAGGGGCGCGTGCGTGGCTCAGTTGTTAAGCGTCTGCCTTCAGCTCAGGGCGTGATCCTGGTGTTCTTGGATCGGACCCCACATCAGGCTCCTCCGCTGGAAGCCTGCTTCTTCCTCTTCGCTCCCCCTGCTTGTGTTCCCTCTCTCGCTGGCTGTCTCTCTGTCAAATAAATAAATAAAATCTTTAAAAAAACAGAAAACAGGAAGCTTAAATACAGAAGCCTCCGAAAGGCTGAAAGGATCCAGAAAAACACACTCTGCATCTTCAAAGCTAGCTCTCACTGACCCCACATATTTGTGAGGGATTAATTCTGACTAAAGAAGGCTTATATTACTCAAAACTCTGAAAATCAAACCTGAATTTCTCAATGTGCTTAGATCAGTACATTAGCTCTCGATGTACTTAATTGATGGATTTCTTAGGCTTGAAGTTGAAATACCAAGGAGTAAACATCTTACCTACATTATCATCACCATCAGCAGAAGCAGCATCAGCAAAGGGACACATAGTTGCTATGGGACAGGCACGGTACTTCCTGCTACCAAACATGGGCTCATTTAATCCTCACTGCAATGCAGTGGCGTAAGAACCAATTATTCCCATTTTGTATGTGAGGAAACAAGCTTAAACATACTAATTAGTATTTCCAAGACCATACAACTAGGATGTGGCAAAGCTAAAATATGTTGTCGAACTGCAATGTTTACCTCTTAACTATTAAGCAATATCTGTGCTTATATATTTAACAGAAGCCCATTTTATGGTTACATATAATTAATTTATTAAATATCATAGGATATATGTAATTAAACACTGGGAATACTATATATCTAAAGAGAGTGAGTAATCCAACTGTTTAAATGGACTGAGGACTCTAAAAACCATACAATGATGAGAATTGTTTCTCCACTACTCAGTGATGCATACTCATAAATTATAAAAAAAAAAGTGCAAAATCTTGTTAAATATTTCTATGAATACTGCGATGATTTTCCAAAAGTTCCCTGTTGTATGGGCTTCAACAGTATTTCTCTCTGTGAAGTAAAAGGCTCTTCTTATTTGTTATGTAATTGTCACTTAAATTTTTTTTTTCCCTCCTGGGACCTCTGCTGTGCATATGTTAGCTTCCTTTTAAAAGAATAATAATAAATATGAAAGAATCATCCCTCAGTCATTGAGGGATTTTGGATAAGTATTTCTATAATATTTAAGGACAGCAAAATGAGTATAAAAGCCAACAAAATTTATATCTAACCCATCAACAGTGAAACTAGGGGGTAGAGTATATTGCTGTACAGTGTATATTTTTTTCGATCCAATTATCTGAATTTCCTATGACCATTATACCTGTCAACCACGTTCAGACAAAATTGCTGAAGGTCAGTGCCTCTAATATTAAGTTCTGTCACGCAGAGCCTGAGTTAAGTGACTTCAGAAGAAGTTGGCGGATCGTGAGTATGAATAGGTTGCTATGCTGCCAGTACGAGTTGGTAGTGACGACTAAAGTAATGTCACTAGTCACTTCTGAGTTAAGGTTGTGTTCTAATGACACTTCCTATGACAATCAAAAAGGCCCTTCTGGTACAAGATATAACACATTTTAACCCAACTCAAGGGAATTGAAAACAATGGATATGTTTCCAGTGCAGATCAACCCTCAACTAATGATGCAAATATTTGCAGGCTGAAAGTGTCACATTCAGCAGGAAGATAATAATTCTAAATAGGCTTCTCTTTTTCTTGATCATGGAGGCTATTGTTATATTGTATTAAGTGTGGGTTTCCAACATAATTATTACCATTAATCTTTGAAATGGCATTTGCACAGGGCAGTTTCTTCAACGATTTTGACATTTTGAAAGCTCCTGATCATTTTTGCTCATGTAATTAAACCTATGGTCCACAGAGTAAGCTGTTTTTCTGCCCTGACAGGGCATATGATGTAGTCATTTGTTTTTAATAGGATTTAAACATCCTAGGTAGTGTTTGTGTTAAAACACATTTAAAAAAATGTGATTTACAACTTAACTTTTTCTATGTTCTGTTTGAAAAGAAAGGCCTGGAACAGCGAGTCCAGAGTGCTGAGTTTTATCTCATGGTGAAATGTCAGAGTAGGAAAAAGAAGTCTCTTTCTTTGGTGATAAGAGTAATCAAATCAGGGAAAGCAGGTTCACCCTCAAAAGGATCATCTCCAAGATACGTTTTCAGGTAATATTTGTTTCAGGGTATAAAATCATCTAGGTATTTGATTTCTGTCCTGGATCCTGGCCAAGGCAACAGGATAAGATGGGAGGAAGTAAAAAGGGAAAAAAAGAAATGTATAGATCACTGTGATGTACCTTGCAGTTCCCTGTCTTGATGGGTACTCCTTGCTACCCAGAGATTTGTAGATAAGAAAAATCAAAGTCCACCTCTTTCCTTTTTTCCAACTTCTGCTATACTGCTGCATTAATGACATGCAAAATCTGCCTGACAAACACATCACATTTCCTGGCATATGAATTAGAAACTACATGTTCCAATATGAAGGCATCTAGTAAATTTATCCTTAACTTCTACAGCTTCTTTATCCAAATGCTTTTGTTCTAAATAAACTTGAGGACGTGGATGACACGAAGGTTTATATGTATTCCACAGCCACTAATGGTGCCTCTGAAATTGACACATTCTATCACTTGAGACCTCAGTCACGTAATATGTTTTGTGATATTTTTTTTTTTTTTAGAATTCGAGGTTGAGATTCATTTTCCCGCTGCATTTTAAAAGCATTGTTCCACTGTTTTTCTTTCTTTTTTTTTTTATGTTTTTTTATTATATTATGTTAGTCACCATACAGTACATCCCTGGTTTCTGATGTAAAGTTCGATGATTCATTAGTTACGTATAACACCCTGTGATATTTTCTAAATTAAATGTTTGAGAGAATCTAACTCCTCCCCACTTGCACAGTGCATGTTATCATTTCTTGTATCCTTTGTTGTGGTGGTTGTGGTTGTGGTGGTTGTTACTGTTGAAGAAACGTCTGTTTGTTAAATAATATGGCATGGATGTATAGCTTGTTCTACATAGCGTTACTTTCTGTCTAAATAGTATATGGTCAGTGAAGGCAGTCTTGCAGATTCATTTGTAAGTTGGTTGTCTGGAAGTTAGAGTATATTTCCCATGTAACCAATGTAATAAATTGTGGTTCTCCAGTCAGATTTTACTAATGCAAGTTCTATATCTGGCCATCAGTGACGTTAAAATGTACAAGTGAATGAAAAAGGGGAAAGATCAACTTTGCCTAGGATAAATACAAGTTTTTTTTTATCTGAATTCTGAAAACAGGAAACTGTGATTTTGATCATTTATTCTGTTCATTTAAGGACTTCACCTTCACCTCTTCAAACCCGTTTTCCCAGACCCCCTGCTTCCTCCTACACTGCCGGGGCCAGCCCTATACCAGCCCTACCTTCCTGCATCGTGCCTCCCACTGCAATCTGAAATTCTAATTCTCCTCAATGATAACACTTTTTCTTTCTAAGAAGACTAATTCTGCAAAGGGATGAAAGAGATCAAATTCACTTCAGTTAACCTGTGAAGGACACACAGATATAAACTACTTTAAAGAGGACACTAGGCTCTCTCATTCTTTTATTGTCTTCTACGTTTTAGTGCAGTACTTAGTACTTACCATACACTCAGTAATGTTTTTAATAGATAATGATAGTATCTATTAATTCCAAATCTAATAACATGCACTATTCTAAAATAGTATCTATTATTTAGTATTTCCCATTATCTAATAACAATGATGTTTTTATAGATTCTTACCTTAAACTGGTTTTTCATTGTTTCATAAGGAGTTGACTTATTGAAATTAATGGAAATGGCATGTCATAATATGTCCTAGACATTTCAGATGTTTTATATAAATTTGCTAGAAATAAAGTAAAATCCATGGAGTAAAAATCCTAGTTTTTACTTTTATTTTTTTATTTGTAATTTTGTTTTTCTGGTGCAAAAAAAGTGTTTTTATTAAAGCACGGGGACAATATCCTTCATTTCAGATCAGGAAGGTAAGTCTGCAAGAAACTAGCCCAAAATAATGACTGTCAATTGGCATTCAAACCTAGTTCTATCTGACTTCAAATTCTATACTCTTTCTGTTAAAATATGCTGAAAGAGGAAATTTTTAATAGCTAAAATTATGGTAAATACAGCAAAAGGAAAATGAGGATTTCAGGAAATGTGGGAGAAAAATGTTGTTGATGGTTTTTGTTTACCTGGGGTGCAACCATTCAGGTTTTAAAGCGTATTTGACAGTCTGCCCTTAGGCTTCTAGCTCCTTTACTTTCTTCCTTTTTATCTGAAGTTCTATATTTTCCAAAAGACCTGTGCACTCTGAGGACAGTCACCGGTGCCGTGCATCTCTCCACCTCCACAGGAAGACCTGCAGTAACCTCTCACTGCTACATAATCTTTTTTTTTTTTTTCCTTTTTTTTTTTAGAGAAAGCGAGCACGAGCAAGAGCGAGCAGTTGTGGGGGCAGAGAGAGAGGAAGAGAGAAAATCTTGAGCACAACCCTGAGATCATGACCTAAGCCCCTGAGCCCAAATCAAGTCAGATGTTTAAACTACTGAGCCACCCTGATGCCCCTACATCATCATTTCTTAAATGAATGAATGCGTAGGTATTTTTAAAATACTGTCAAGCGGGAAGACTTTCAGTTTTAACTTGGGAAAAAGTAAAATGTTCATTGATATAATTTTTTCTTAGTACTTCCATTAGCTTGTATTTTTATGCCTTTCCATGCACTGCCCTAAAATATTTCCTTCCTCTTACTTAGATACTCAAAAATGCTGGTTAATACTTTACATATATGACAAAGCTATGGCTTTTGATAATTGGAGAAATCACCAACCTAATTACTAAGTTCTATGAATAAAAAATGCAAATTGCTCACAGGCAGAATAATAGAAATTTAAGCAATTTTCTGGTGATTTGCATCAAGCCAGGCAGCTAATCTGAATAGTTCATACACTTTTGGTATTAACAGAAAAGAAAGAAGGGCTCTTGCCAAAAATTATCCTGACAGTTGACTCTGAAAACACAGGTTGGGATTTGGCTTTATGGTTTTGAATCACATGCAGGAATTAAACACTTCATTTATCCTCTTCCCAGGAGAGCACCTAAATTCAGTACGTCAGCATCACCCTCTGGTATGGCTTTTCAGAGGAATTGAGAAGAATTACACCAACACCATTTGATACCCTTCTGATTTGGCTCTTAAATACTCAAGGTCTCTCTTATGAAAGAATGAATTGAAACATGAGTTTAACCATACAGAGCTTTAACCATTAATCCAGCCTCTCTCCATGACATTTTGAATCTGGGAGACTAGTTTATTACTTCCTAGCATTTTAGGTTAAACAGATTCTTCTACTGGATTAACTTTGGTCTGTGTGACAAAGTGTAGCATTGAGAAATATAAAAGTAAATCTCATGATTTAACTTAGGTAAAAAGATAGAATCATAAATCTCTCAATCCTACCTTTATTACCTTCTTTGGCTCCTCCACTCCCCCCCCCAAATTATTTTATTTTGTCAGGATGGGCTGGATTATGCTACCAAATATCAGTGGATTCACTTAAAAATGTATTTTTTGCTCAAACTGCATGAACATGGTTCAGCAAATTCACTCAGAGACCCAATCATCACAGCAGTGGGAAAGAAATGCAGCAAATCCCAATCAGACACTGACTCTTAACCCTCTGTGTGGAAGTGAGATATCTGATTTAATCTCCCATTTTGTTGTCCAAATCAACTCTCATTACCATGCCTAACTTCAAAATCAATGGAGAAGTGCAACCCACCATGTGCACTGGAAAACAGAGCACCAGAAATGATCAGTTTCTTATGTCAGATACTCCCTTTTCTCTCTCAGCAGCATAGAGATCAAGATCCCAAATCCTCATATCAGAAAGTCTGACGTCAAAGCAGTCTGAGCTACTTGCTTACTACAGAATCTTGAGCAAGTTTCTCAACCTCTCTCTGCCTATTTTGTTTTTCATCTGTAAATGGTAATAAGCAATGTCTCCTCCATCATATGCAAATTTTCAATTTTTACAATGGGCTGTTTTTGAGCATATTTCTTCCTATTCCATTTATCAGCAGTTTGTTTATCAACAGTTGATATTGGAGGGCAAGTAACCCTTTATATATCTTCAAAATTGCATTGGTACTGGGGGTCTTTTATTTTCTATATGAATTTTGTAAACCATTCATAAAGTTTTAGGAAAAGGTACTCAACATTCACGTTGAAGTTAGACATGAATTAGGGAACAAGTGACCATACTGAGTCTTCCTATCCACTAGCCCTAATCTATTCTGCAGATTGTTGAGTTCTAAATATTTTCTAATTGGCTTTATTATTTCTTCATTAATTTTTTAATTATTTGGTGGCATTTCCTTTAAATTTCCAAAATCACATTTTATAATTTGTTTTACATTGATTTCTAATTTTACTGATTTATATTTAAAGAAAATTGTATGTATGTTATTGATTCTTTGGTATTTATTACTTTCTTTATGGTCCAGTATATAGTTGGTTTTGCTAATAGGTATCTAGGAAAGTGTCATTGGTTGAAGGATTCTATATATGCACATTTAAAAGAATGCATTGTTCTAATCTCCGGTATTATTGTTTTAATCATTCATCATTTTTTCTTATTTATTTTCTTTCTTTTTCTGTTTTTGTTTTGTTTTTTGCTTAATGGTTCAATTACTGAGATAGATGTTTTAAAAATTCTCATATATGATTATCCTAATTTCTCTTTATAATTTCATTTTTATTTTGTTTTGTGGCTCTTTGTCATGTTTTACCCATTCATTAAGAATTGTTATATATTTTGGGTAGATTGCTTCTCATCAATATATGGTGGCTCTTTTTGTCCTTATTGTTTTAAATTTTCAGTGTATTTTTCTGATATTGTTAAAACAGCTACTCTGCTTTTATGTTTTATCATTTTTAGTATGTGTTTTCTTCCCATTTACACTTTTCTTGTTTCAACTTTTTATTCAAATTCTAGTTAGTTAACATACAGTATAATACTGGATTCAGGAGTAGAATTTAGTGATTCACCACTTACATGTAACACCCAGTGTTCATCATAACAAGTGCCCTCCTTAATACCCATCAACCATTTAGCCCATCCCCCACCCACCACCCCTCCAGCAACCCTCAGTTTCTTTTCTATAGGTAAGAGTCTCTTATGGTATGCCTCCCTTTTTTATTTTTTCTTCTTTCCCCTATGTTCGTGTGCTCTGTTTCTGAAATTCCACATAGGAGTGTAATCATATGGTTATTTGTCTTTCTCTGACTGACTTATTTCACTTAGCATAATATTCTCTAGCCCCATCCACATCATTGCAAATGGCAAGATTTCATTCTTTTCTTGGTTGAGTAATATTCCATTGTGTGTGTGTGTGTGTGTGTGTGTGTGTGTGTGTGTGTGTGTGTGTGTGTGTGTGTGTGTGTGTGTGTGTGTGTGTGTGTGTGTGTGTGTGTGTGTGTGTATACCATATTTTCTTTGTCCATTCATCAGTCAGTGGATATTTGGGATCCTTCTATAGTTTGACTATTGTTGATACTGCTGCTATACACATTGGGGTGCATGTACCCCTTTGAATCTGCATTTTGTATCGTTTGGGTGAATACCCAGTAGTGAAATAGCTAGGTCATAGGGTAGCTCTATTTTTTAACTTTCTGAGGAAACTCCATACTGTTTTCCAGAGTGGTTGCACCAGTTTGCTTTCCCACCAACAGTGCAGGGGGTCCCCCTTTCTCTGCATCCTCATCAACATCTGTTGTTTCTTGTGTTGTTAATTTTAGCCATTGTCACTGGCATAAGGTGGTATCTCATTGTGGTTTTGATTTGTATTGCCCAGATGCCGAGTTATGTTGAGCATTTTTTCATGTGTCCATTAGCCATCTGGATGTCTTCTTTGGGAAAGTGTCTATGTATGTCTTCTGCCCATTTCTTAACTGGATTATTTGTTTTTGGGGTGTTGAGCTTGATAAATTCTTTATAGATTTTGGACACTAACCCTTAATCAGATATGCCATTTGCAAATATCTTCTGCCATTCTGAAGGTTGCCTTTCAGTTTTGTTGATGGTTTCCTTTGCTGTGCAGAAGCTTTTTATCTTGATGAAGTCCCAGTAGTTCATTTTTGCTTTAGTTTCCCTTGATGCTGGAGATGTGTCTGGTCAGAAGTTGCTATGCCCAATGTCAGGTTGTCGCCTGTGCTCTTTTCTAGGACTTTGATGGTTTCCTGTTTCACACTTAGGTCTTTCATCCTTTCAGAATGTATTTTTTGTGTATGGTGTAAGAAAGTGGTCCAATTTCATTATTTTGCATGTTGCTGTCCAGTTTTGCCAACATCATTTATTGAAGAGACTGTCTTTTTACCATTGGATATTCTTTCCTGCTTTGTCAAAGGTGAGTTGACCATATAGTTGTGGGTCCATTCCTGGGTTTTCTGTTCTGTTCCATTGATCTATGTGTCTGTTTTTGTGCCAGTACCATACTGCCTTGATGACTACGGTTTTGTAATATAAGTTGAAGTCTGAAATTGTGATGTCTCCAGCTTTGCTTTGCTTTTTCTAGTTTGTTTTGGCTATTCTGAGTAGTTTGTGGTTCCATACAAATTTTAGGATTGTTTGTTCTAGTTCTGTGAAAAATACTGGTGGTTTTTTGATAGGGACTGCATTAAATGTGTAGATTGCTTTGGAGAGTATAACATTTTAGCAATATTTGCTCTTTCAATCCATGAGCATGGAATGTTTTTTTTATTTCTTTGTGCCATCTTCAGTTTCTTAAGTGTTCTATAGTTTTAGAGTAAAGATATTTTACCTTTTTGGTTAGGTTTATTCCTAGGTATCTTATGGTCTTTGGTGCGGTTGTAAATGGAATCAATTCCTTGATTTTTCTTTCTTTGCTTCATTATTGGTGTATAGAAATGCAACAGATTTCTGTACATTGATTTTATATACTGTGACTCTACTGAATTCATCTATCAGTTCTAGAATTTTTTTTGGTGGATTCAAAATTTTCAACAAGATACTAGCAAATTGAAACAACAGTACATTAAAAAAATATTCACCAAAATCAAGTGGGATTTATTCTTGAGATGCAAGGGTGGTTCAATATTCACAAATCAACTGATGTAATACACATTAATAAAAGAAAGGGTAAGAACTGTGTGATCCTCTCAATAGATGCAGAAAAAGCATTTGACAAAGTACAGCATCCATTCTTCAAAAAAACCTTAAACAAAGTAGGGATAGGGGGAACATACCTCAACACCACAAAGGCCATATATAAAAGACCATAGCTAATATCATCTTCAATGGGGAAAAACTGAGAGCTTTTCCTGTAAGGTCAGGAACAAGACAGGGATGTCCACTCTCACCATTGTTATTTAACATAGTACTGGAAGTCCTAATCTCATCAATCAGACAATAAAAAGAAATAAAAGGCAACCAAATTGGCAGGGGAAAAAGTCAAACTTTCACTGTTTGTAGACAACATGATGCTCTTCGTAGAAAACCTAAAAGACTCCACCAAATAATTTCTTCCCACTTACATTTAAACTCTGCACTGTAATATTTAAAGTATGTCTCTTTTAAAACACATTTAGATGTTTTTATTGTTATTGTTTTGCAATCTGATAGACCTCTTCTCTTTAACAAAGGAGTTAATACCCTTTGTACTTATTTTGGTTATGGATATATTTGGTAGTATTTCTACCACGTTTGGTTAACATTTTTCTACATCTACAATGTAGGTATATAAAGATCCAGTAAAGTCATTTTAACCCCAGTTAATAATCTGTTGTTTATTACCCTACTGAGAAAGATTGTTTTAGCTTTTTTCCCCCATTATAATGCAGTAGTGAACATGCTTGAATACACTTCCTTGTTTTCATGTTTGAGAGAAATCTTGAATGGACACTGAGAACTTCCAGTTTCAAATTTGTGCATCTTCAACATTAGTACCAATCACTAAACTGCTGCCCAAAATGGTTGTGATAATTAAAAATTCATCATCAGTTATTGTAGTACTATATTAATATGTATCAAATTTTTTATTAATAAAATGGACCCACGTAAGGTATTGAAATTCACACTGCAAATTTAGGTTTGAAACACTAATGATTAATGCTGTGCTCATCCAGTTACTCCAAGAATGATCTTTTTCCCAAAAGTCTTGAATGTATTCTGATTCTTTAGTACATGAAGATTTCTTAATTCCTCATTGTTAGCCGAAGTGTTGGCTTTCCAGTAGGCCTACCCCTCTTCGGTATGTGTCATTTTTATTACTATCTTTTGTCTAGCTTCTGCCACTGACAATTTTCTCTGCTCCTGTGATTTTTGTGATAGGCCATTTAGTCCAACTTACACACTTACTGGCCTAAACTATAACAGCTCCCTCCTCGCTTCACCTTGTCCAGCACTATCAATGTGTGGCTATCATTCCCTTACCAATTTTTTTAACACAACCTTTAAATAAACCAAAGGTGTAACCTAGTATTAAAATCACTCATGCTGTCTTAATCAAAGTACAGAGAACAGAGCATAAAACTATTATCTTTGTGTTCCACATCAGTCAAACTACGTAAACTAGTATTGTGTTAAATTCTGAGTGTCACATTTTAAAAGAGGAATTGACACACAAGAGAGTACAGTGAAGGGCAACCACAATGGTGAGCTGATGGAAATGTTGTAAGAGGCACAGTGGGAAAAAAGAAAAGGAGAGAGAGAGAAAAAAAACCCCAAAAACCTAAGAGATCTTCTCACCAGGGGAAAAAGGTCTTAGTGGAGATATGACAGCTGTCTTTAAATATTTGAAGCACTGTCAAGGGACAGAGAAAGAGTATAGAATGATTCTTTGTCACTGTTGAGGGCAAAATCAGGTTTAATGTGTGACTTAGGAAGACATGGCTCCTGGCTGATTATAGGGAAGATATTGCTCATAGTCACATTTATCCAATGAAGGAACCATCTGCCTTGAGACATAGTAAATCTCCCAGGAGTTCCATCTGAAATAAGGGAGTAGGATCTTTCTCTATCTTTAAAATATTTATGATCTGGGGCACCTGGGTAGCACAGTGGTTAAGCATCTGCCTTCAGCTCAAGGCGTGATCCCAGCGTTCTGGGTTTGAGCCCCACGTCAGGCTCCTCCACTAAGAGCCTGCTTCTTCCTCTCCCACGCCCCCTGCTTGTGTTCCCTCTCTTGCTGGCTGTCTCTCTCTGTCAAATAAATATTAAAATCTTTTAAAAAAATATTTGTGATCCAAATACACTACAAATGGAAAAAAATTTTTGAACATGTACATTTATATAAAAATAGATTCTTCCCTAATATGTGTTAAAATTCCTACTATAAAATAAGATTGCAATTAAAAGTACTTTATATATTTAATATCTTCTCAAATGTTTTAATAGTCATTTATTTTAAATAAATAATATTTAAAATTGCTCCCTGAATTCAATGCTTTTTATATCAATTAATTGTAATTTTAAGTCGCAATATGCTTCATTCAAAAACAACCACATTCTAAGGCTAGAATACAGCAATGACATTCAGTTTTTGATCTGATATCATTTTCTGGTATTTTGTGGGCTTTTTTTTTTTTAACTCTCTTCAACAATTATTGCAGCACAAGTCTCCTGGCTGTGAATTCTCTTGTCTTTTTGTGTTCTAAAAATGTCTTTTTTACTTTCATTTTATTTTTTTAATTTAAATTCAATTAGCCAACGTATAGTACGTCATTAGGTTTTGATACAATGTTCAATGATTCATTAGTTTATCTTCGTTTTAAAGCATGGTTTTAGTGGGTTTAGAATATGGTTAAAAGGGTTTTCCCCCCCAGCTTTTAAAAAGCATCACATTTTCTTGTAGTTTGCATATTTTCTGACAAGACATCTGCTTGTATTTCTTAGCTTAATTCTTCTCTCTGTAGTATTTTTCCCCCTGTTAAGCTTTCTTTCCTTTATCGTTGGTTTGTAGTAATTTAAATATGACATATCTAGATGCATTTTATTTTATATTTTTCCTGTTGGGTATTTTTTGGAGCTCCTTGATTCTGTGATTTGATAGCTTTCATTATTTTAGAAAATTCCTGCCCATTATGTTTTCTCTGCCTTATTCTGTCTCCATTCTTCCTCTGGTACTTACTCCAGTTAATCCTATGTTCAGCCATTTGATATTATCCCACAATCCATAGTTCTTAGATCCTCTGTTCTGTGTTTTGTTTTTTGTTTTTTGTTTTTTTGTTTTTTTGTAATTATTGTTTCCTTTAGATTCAATTTTGGTGTTTTCTTTTAACTTATTTTTAAGTTCACTGGTTTCTTCTTAAGTTTAGTCTACTGATGAGTCCATCAAAAAAATTCTTGATCTCTAATATCATGTTTTTATGTTTCTAGAATTTCTGTTTGACTCCTTTTTCATCTCTTTGTTGAAAGTCTCTATCTGCTCATTCAAGCCATCATCTACCTTTTACACTATAGGGTTTAATGTATCATAACATAGTTGTTTTAAAGTCCTTGATTTATATTTCCAACATCCTGGTCATCTATAAGTATGGTTCTATTGACTTTTATTTTATCTCTTGACAATGGATTATTTTTGCTTTTCCTGTGTGTCTTTCATTTTTTAGTGAATGTTGAGCATCCTACGTAGAACAGCGTAGACTGATGTTAAACAGTATTTATGTGTGAAAATTAAAATGTCTCTTCCTCAGGCCATTAGTTGACGGTGTGGGTAGGAGATGAGCTAAGTTTGAGTTTTGTTTTTTCTGTTGTTACAGTGAGGACACATCTAAGATTTTATTCCATATTTTTAAAATAAATCTACTCCAAATTATTCTTGTTAAATATTCAAGAAACTAAGGACTGGCCACTGAAATTAGATTTGAGGGATTTCTCCTCAAAAGATAAAAGTGTCTTTCTTTTTTTTGTCCTATTTCCATGAAACTGGAGTTTTATGGCTGGAGCTCTAGCAGTCATCTTAATGTTGAGGACGAAAAAGACAGTGTTAAACTGGAGGGAGCCAGGAAAGAGAATGTGTGTGTGTGTGTGTGTGTGTGTGTGTGTGTGTGTGTGTATTTTCATTCATCATATTTGTCGATCTTATATAGTCTTCGTGTATTTAACATTGAAGAATTCTTTAATTTAAAGAACTGCATTGTTTTTATATTTTTTATCTTAACAGGTTATTGTTGACTCCCACATTCATTTCTGTTACTAGAATTAGTGATATTAGACAAATATTGTATATGATTAATGTTATCCTAACACTTTTTATCAACTTGAATTTTTGCTCAATTCTGGAAAATTTCCTTACCTTTATCTTTGACATGCCTACTTTGAACTTAGCTATGTCTGTTTTTCTTATTTTGTATATCAGTAGAATTGTTTTGTCTTTAGGCAGCTATGTTTTTAACTTCCATGAACTCTTAACTGTACTCTTTTAGAGGAGATTTTTTCTAATATTGAACAAAATATCTTCTTTTAAAAAAAGATTTATTTATTTACTTGAGAGAGAGAGAGAGAGAGTGCATGTGCAAGCAGGGAGAGGGGCAGAAGGAGGGAGAGAGAATCTCACACAGACTCCCCACTGAACAGGGAGCCAGAGGCGGGGTGTGAGCCCACGACCCTGAGATAAGATCATGACCTGAGCCAAAATCAAGAGTTGGATGCTCAACTGACTGAACCACCCAGGCTTCCCCAAAATATCTTCTGATATAATAAAGGCTGTTTCCTTTGTGACCTCAAATAGCTGATGAATCTAGGAAGAGTTTATTTTCAGTTTGTTAAGTTTTTTTATTCATAAGATGATGGAAATTATAACCTGTAAGCTACTTACGTATTGTAGTAGATATTTTAAGTCCAAATTTTTATGTATTTTTATGTATGTGCACGTTAAAAAATATATATATTATGTAATATATTTTATATAAATTTTACATTTATATATATAAACTATATAATTTTATATTTTATATAAAAATATATATATTTAACCTAAAGCATAATGATTCAGCACAGTTGAAAATAATGGTATAGGAAAATATATACCAGACAAATGCATAGTAACCAAAAGAGAGTTAGTATAGCCATGCTATTATCAGATAACAGGTACTAACACCAGACTTAAAAGATATAAAGCAAAAAAAGGCAGCATTGTGAGTTTGATAAATCCATTATCACTTATAAAGACTTTATCATACCTCCCTGAAGTTGGTAGACAAAAGTCAGTAAAGAAAGAGAAAATTAGAACAGTAAAATAATCCAACCTGATCTAATGAATATTGAAACAATCCTGTACCCAACAATTCTAGAAGAAACTATATTTTAAGTACTGTACTTTAACTGCACTAAAAAGCATATGGAACATTTTCAAAAAATTGATCTAATACTTTCCAAAGAGAATAACTCAAAAAATAAAAGAGATCAATTTGTTGTAGACCACGCAGACATGAATAAAAAAGATGTGTATGGTCATATGGCAACCTCTCTCTTGTGAGGAATTCTACAACTCTCTCCCAAGTTTATTCTCCTCTTCACTTTTCAACACTCTGAGAAGCTTGATGGGTAAGAACTTGGCAGGGATGAGATGGGTTGGGAAGATAACAATATCTAAAGAGGCATTGATTTTGAGTATTGCCACAGTCAGGGAATAAGATTCTTAGAGGTCTTAACTCATGCAAGTTCCAATAGGAAGTGTTATTGAACACCTTGTTTTAACCACTGACTAATTACTCTTTTCTTTACTATAAATATAAACACTAAGGGTCTATCTTGAGTCCTCCCAAGTATCTAGAATTATTAGACTAAAAGTAGCAAAATTATGCAAATCCTATACAATAATTAAAAGAAGCTAAAAAATTCTGAGAAATAATGGAATAAGGATTATCACAGGATGGTCCATTTTAATAGATAATAATGAAAGTTAGAGGCCTAACATTGCCTCAGCAAGAAACTGAAATATTGCTAATCCTGAAAAACAGAAAGACAGACATTTTAAAGAAAAAATTTGACAGTAAGAGGAGGTCTTTATAACTCTGAGATTCATTATTACTACTTTTTAAGACTTCCCCAATACAGCTCTGTGCTGACTGGCACCAAAGAGTAGATATGCTCTGCCCCACAGACTTTACATCTTATCAATGTAGACTACATTGTATGTATTAGCCTTCTAGACAACTATATCACACTGTTGGCTTAATGAGAAATCACAGTCAAGTAAACCACTAGATTTTGTATAAACTGTTGCTAATTAAAGTCTCTTCCATTGGATATGTTTTCAGTTATTTAATTTAATTTATTGATTGATAATGGATTTTAATTTATCTTTATCAAATTTCATTTTGTTAGTTGCAGTGCAAACCTCAAATCCCTGTGGTCCCATGTAGTCCCTGTCGTATCTACTCACTTTATAGCTGACCACATTGTGGGGCTAAAGAAAAAGAGAGAAGGAGAGAGGGGGTGGGAGAGGGAATTTTCATATATATATACATATATGTTACTTTGTACATGTGTGCACTACTTCCATGGAAGAACATAGGAATTGGTTTTATTCTAAAACAGCTTTTCCCAAAAAATGGCAATGTGGGGTAGGATTTTCATGGTAATGAAAATTATCAATGCAGTGCCTGACCAGGTGAACAACTCTTAAAATTTTTCATGTGACTATTTAAAAAAAAAAAAGGAAAAGAGGAAAAAAGGAATTTAGGTCCTACCCAGGGACCTTCAAGAGCTAATATGTCTCAGTTACTTCAAATGAAGAAGGCATTTCTACTCCCATCACATTATAAAGTTTATGAATAGCCGATCAGAGAAAGCACATGTTGGTATAAAATTGTTTGGAGGATAAGAGATAATGCTAATGTGGGCTTACATAATAAGAAAGGAAGCAGAAAGTAGAGCAAAATCTTCTGGAGTACAAAGATATAGTTTCTATACCAGTAACTTGACCTCAAACTCAGCAGTACTTTGACATTTATCAAGAATGCCCCAAATTCCTTTATGAGGGACACCCATATAGTTATTTTGGATTCATCTAAATCCATGGTTGTCAGCCTGACATTTGGCACTGTCTGCAGACATTTTTGGCTGTCACACTTGAAAGTGGAGGGTCGAGTGCTACCAGTATCTTACACATAGTAGACCCCACAGAAGCTGCTGAATATCCTGCAATGCATAGTGGACCCCCCACAACAAAAAATCTGGCCCTAAATAGTGGCAATAGTGCCATGTTTGAGAAAGACTGGTCGAAGTACAAATTCTTTCCTTTTTTTTTTTTTTTTTAATTTCTTGTCCTGCAAGTATTACTACCTCCAGAAACCAAATGATAAGACTGCAAACCATTTTTTTGAGAAAGATTATTAAAAATTATATCCACATTTATGAAGTATCACTGTTCTAGTCAAAGTCATTTAGTGTATTACTTCATCACATAAAGGGCATTATCACAATCAGATTTTCAGTATTTTGAGAACAAATATGATGGAATATATCACCAAATTGAACTTGACTGAGAATTTCTTAATTATTTCAGTAATTCACTGAATCATTTTGTGCATAATACTATATACTTAGGTGTATATTTTATATGCTCAGTTGCAATTTGCATATATTGTGATCTTTTCATAGGGCAGGCAATTGCTCTTAATTGTACTGTCCCAGTTACTTTTCAAAATAGCTCTATAGGGTAGAATATTTCTGTAAACATTCTACAATGAGAAAACGGAAGGTATGAAGAGACTAGATGACCTGCACATCTATATGATTAATAAATAGCAAAGCTGAGGCACCTGGGTGGCTCAGTTAGTTAGATGTCTGACTCTTGATCTTGGCTCAGGTCATGATCTCAGGGTTGTGGGATCAAGCCCTGTGTCAGGCTCCATGCTCAGCAGGGAGTCTAGATTATTTCTCTGTTTCTCTGCCCCCCCCCCCCCACTGGCTCTCACCCCTACCTCAACTAACTAAATAAATAAATAAATCTTTATTTTTTTTTAAATGACAAAGGCATGATTCAAATTCTGGTCTTCTGAATTCAAGATCATTCTCTTCTCACTTTTAGAGACCAGTGATGGAAACACATGAGACCCAAATTCAGAAGATGGAAATGAGGATTCCCAAGTTGGCCAGGCATGCTCTGATGGAGGTGAGTTTACTACTTCAGTATGGTTCGGGGGAGAGGGAGGATGGAAGCAAAGAGGGAAGAATGGAGAATAAAAGGAAGGGTCTTAGATAGGTGTTCGGCTACTGATATGACCTTACTTTACCAGCCACAAGGTACAAAAGAAGAAAACACCAAAGAGCGAATGCGTGTGTGTAGGTATGAGCTGGGAACATGGGGGTAGTTCCCAAGCATTACCTCCAAACATACTTCAAAGTCAACAGTGACCTGATCCATTAGTAAATCGTTTCTATCACAGCATCTGAAAATAAGATAAATCATTTCTCACTGGTTAGAGGGGAAGAAGATAGGGTTAACTATGGAAAATTTCAAGAACCCCTATATTATCCAAGTAGAGAAGCCATGTGAGGATTTTCAAAGTAGAGAGACTAGCACAAGCAAGACTATGGAAGTAGTATGTAACATGGTGCCATAGTGAAAGTGAACCGTGAGATAGTAAAGATACTTGGATAGTATTGAGGGTAAGAGGGATCGATGGTTTGAGTAAGATCACAAAGTATTTGGAGCCAAGGAGTGTTTTGATGTTATTTTAAAGGCAACAGGGGCCACTTAAAAACTTTATTCAAGAAAGTAATTATCATTTGTTACTATTCAGTTGTTTGTTTTAAATCAGGTAGCATTACCATAATGGTTAAGTGCTGATTATCTGGAGTCAGATTTCTGTTACTGCTACTTAGAGTCTGACCTTGGGCAAATGACAACTTTTTCACCTTTAAAACACTAATAACATGTTAGCTATACTCTGTGTGTGTGTGTGTGTGATCAACAAGAAAACCTACACTAGATTGTGCCCCGCACATAGTAAGTACGGAGTAAATGGAAATTATCATTATCAATACCACCATAAGAATAATTATGCTAGGAGTGCCTGAGTGGCTCAGTTGGTTAAGCAACTGCCTTTGGCTAGGTCATGATCCCTGGGTTCTGGGATCAAGCCCCACATTGGGCTCCCTGCTCCGCGGGGGAGCCTGCTTCTCCCTCTCCCTCTGCCTGCCACTCCCCCTGCTTGTGCTCTCTCTGTCAATTAAATAAAATCTTTAAAAAAAAAAAAGAATTATTACATTTATATTTTTGTCTTAGAAATATCACTTTGAGTACATTTCAGAGAAAGATTTGTAGAATAGCTAGAAATAGAAGCCATTTTTAGATGTCCTTGGTGTATAAAGAGAACTTAAGACAATTTGAAGTAAGTCGATGATAGAAGGCATTGAAGAAATGTGTTCAGATCAAGTGATAGTAAGTAGACCTGATACATTTTATTGACCAGTGAGATATGGGAAATAAAGGAAAGAACTATGATTTTTCTGTATTTGGAAAACTAATCAAGTAATATATTATTCATTGAGATAGGGACACAAGAAGAAGAGCAAATTGATGGTAAAATACAGTTAAGTTCAGTTTTGAATGTGTTGAATTTTAAGGTTCTATTAGAAAGTTGGGTAAAAATATCCTTCAGTCTGTAGAATACATGGGACTACCTATCAAAATGGAGAATGACCCTGGACATACAGATTTGAACGTGATCATTAAATTTGGCAGGACTTTTCTCTCCATGTATGTCGACAGATGTATGCATATTTTCATGTTCTTCATCGTAATTTTTTTGAATCAAAGAAAAATCTCTGTTAAAATTATCCTGGGGCAGGATTTCCTTAAATTAATGTGCCAAATAGTGATACAAATGTGTAAGTGTTCCTTTATTTTTTTGTGTGACTGATGTCAACAACCTTAACCATGATGCTAATTCAGGAACAAACTTCTTGGCAGACATAGAACTGATTTTTAGCAAAACACAAGAATACGCTGCCTAGGACAATCCTATGAGTGAAACATGAAAATTATAAAACATACTCTGTCATATTTTATATTTTTTCCTTTCCTCGGGAGTGGTAATTTTTGGTCAAAATCTTTATGTGGTTTACTCAGAGTATATGAAACTTAAGTCAACCAGGGTAAAGGACCATAGACAGCTCAGTTATTCAACCTCCTACTCACATATTTTGAATACTCCATATGTATCCTGAGCTGTGTTAGGCTCTGTTAATATTTAAAGCACCAGCATCAAAAATAATAGGTCAAGCAGTGTCCTAGTGTTACTTGTGTAACTTACAGCATGTTTTGGTGAACTGAATATTTAGTCAGCATCAAAAGTTAAAAAAAGATTAATAGATCCAATAGGCTATTCTTCTAAAGAGTGTTGTTTCTGGAACACTGAGCTCATGCTTTTTCAAGGAGCACAAGGATAAAATTGTACATGATTGGGCTATAGTCTAATTTATGGGTGAGTCTAAAACAATTTTAGGAGCTTAACACTGCAGTAGCCCTTTGGGGTATTAACTCTGTCAGCTGGCTTGCAAATCAGAAAATTGATAGCTCTATTATGAAGGCATGTGAAATCTCAAATACATGGACTGGATGTAATGCTTAACTGCTTTATGAGGTGACCAAAAACTGCTGACTGATTTGTTGGCTTAAATCCTGCTGAATGGATCCCTTTAATTGCCTTAAGAATATTCTGCTAAATAATTCAAAAGAACTGGGCCTAAAAGGGAAGAAATATATAAATTCAACAGGATTGTATTTAAATTAGACTGTTTTAAAGGCAAGGTTTGATGTACAAATGGTTAGTATTTCAACCATGCTTAAAAACTAAAACCTGAAAACTGCACAGAACAAAAAAAAAAAAAGGATTTCTTTTGCTCAGATTTTTTGCTCAGATATTCCCTATTTCTTTCTCAATCATTACTATCAATCACACTAAGAATATTATACTTACAGTATTTTTAATTAAATAAAAGAATTCTTAGCATAATATATTATACCTAGAAGCAAGTCAATAATATTCAAATTGAGCAAAAAAGACTATATTAATTGAACATGTACTATGTGCCCAGCATTTAGTAGATATTCAGTATGCTATGGATGGAGAAAACACAGCTCCTGCCTTAAGTCACCTTCTATATCTCATGTGTAATGCAGACACCTTCTGATAAATTTTATTGTGAGGATTTTTAAAGACATTATGTCATATTATGACTTTAACCCTTTCAAAAGGGACTTAAGGCATCCGACATAAATACAAATTACGCATTAATGTCAAGTAATTGAATACACAGCAATATATAATGGATATCGACACAAGTTTAAAGCACCAAATACATATTGTTAATTCTTATAAATTCAGCAGAAGTGGGACATGATTCTCAGCTTTCTGGCAGCAAATTTAATATTACTCAGGTACTGGTTCAGATATTTTGCTCTGAAATTGGTAGGCAAAATTGATAGCTCTGGAAGTGTGTAGACAGTTTTTTTTTTATCACCTTTAAAAATTCTCTTTAAAATTGCTTCATAAAAATTCTCAGATTCAGCTTCTTGTGGCTCTATCTATTCACACTCTTAAGAGATTGACCAGCTGGGAATTATTCCCTGATTTCATCCATTATATCACTCCCACCTCATCACCGAAATTGCGTGGACTGAATTGAGCATTGCCCTACCTTAGAGCAGTCTCCAGCTTCCAACATTTTAACTTATTCCTCCAGATTTACTTATAGAATGTGTGAATGGGTGACTGGGAAAAATAATGGAATATATCTTGGGACAGCCCTATCTGGCTATTAGAAATTTTGGGCTAGACTCTCCTCTCAGGTATGGTGAGTCATCACATAGGCACACAAAATTTTCCACCAAAGGAGAGAAGTATCCCTTTTCATATGTGCTGGCTAATTATAACTGCTCTGTAAACTATGTACATTCATAAAGAAAGCAAAACAATGACAGAAAGGGAAGTTGTCTCAGAAGTTCCCAAGAAAATGTGTCCTGAAAACATTTCGTTATTTACTCCCCCACTCTTTCCTGTCTTCAGGGATTCTTTCAGTCATCTATGATGACATTTTGTGAAATTTATTTCTAAGATAAAAAAGACAATGTGACTATTCCCTTTTACACACATTCAGAACTGGCTCATGGTGAATTCATTGCCTATGGAAATATATTGTGACAAGTGGGTGGGGTGTACAAAGGTAAGAGCTTTTCCAAAGTAAAGTGTGTTAGACCCCAGCCATACCTATCATTCTCAGCCCTGCCTGACCTTGGAACACAGAAGACAGATTCTGAAGGAGTACAGACTGGACATTATTTTATAATCATAATGCAACCTGTAGACTGTGAAGTCTAGATTTAATGTAACACTAGGGGTACACTTAATAAGCACCTTTCCCAACCAAATTCCATTTTTGGTGTATTATTCTTGTCTTTATTTTAATTGAAAATCTCTAGCATTCAAATATAAAACAAGCAAAAACAAATAAATACAACTTCTCAATACATTAAAGCCCTTAAAGAACTCCAAAGATAGGGGCGCCTGGGTGGCTCAGTCCATTAGGTGTCTGCCTTCTGCCTTTGGCTCAGGTCATGATCCCAGGGTCCTGAGATCAAGCCCTGCCTCAGGCTTCTGGCTCAGTGGAGAGCCTGCTTCTTCCTCTCCCTCTGCCTCCCCCCCCAACCCGCTCCTGCTCTCTCTCTCTCTCTCTTTCTCTCTCTCATGCTCACTCTATCTCAAATAAATAAATAAAATCTTTAAAAAGAAGGAACTCTAAAGATAAATTAAAGCCCTAAAAATACCCTAGAGAAAACTGGTTTTACTATGGTAAGCCTTATACTTAATCCCAGTGAAATTGTTGATATGCTTATTTTTCTGCTTAATAGATTACTTGATTTCAAAGGCAGAAATTGGGGTGCCTGGGTGGCTCAGTCAGTTAAGCGTCTGACTCTTGGTTTGGCTTGGGTCATGATCTCAGGGTTGCCGGATGGAGCCTTGTGTAGGACTTGTGATCAGTGTGAAGTCTGCTTGAGATTCTCTCTTTTTCCCTCTGCCCCTCCCCCTGCTCACACTCTCTCTCTAAATAAATAAAATCTTTAAAAATTTAAATAAATATATAAAAGGCAGAAATCTCACATCGCAATAGAATAGTGATGAAGCAATTATACAGTCTTCTCTATTAACTTTTGTCAAGGAATCTTTAATTACTACCCTATGGAAGAGATTTTCTGACTTAAAAGAAAAGGGAAGGCACCTATCTTCTCACTGTTAACTGAATGATGAAAACCTAGGGACAACTATATTGGAAAATATCAAGACTAAGATGCAGAAATTTTTGGGGAGAACAGATTGGTATCAGATTTCTTTGGATTTTTTGATAGCCTATCTGATGAGATGTTAGAGACCAAGAATGGGATAGCCTATGATGGTCAATCAAAGAGATCTTGTACTAGGGGTGCCTGGCTGGCTCAGCCAGTGGAGCATGTGACTCTTGAACTCAGGAGTGTGAGTTTGAGCTCCATGTTGGGTGCAGAGATTACTTTAAAAAATAAAATTAAAAACAACAACAACAAAGAAGACCTTTATAAGATCTTTTATGAGGGGAAGAACCTTCATTTTTGTCTATATAATAATAATAGAAAGTGACTATTTCAAGTATATGAAGCCATTTTTTTGAATGATAGAAGTGCCAGTATGGGAATAAATAGTCAGTTAACCTGTATCATGGGTGGATTAGGTTAATTTTGGCATTCATTGATTATGTATTTTTATTATAACATTTTTTATATAAATGATGGGAGTTATCCCTTTCTCTATTTGGAACTCATCTTTTTACATGGAGATCTAAATCTCTTTCACATATTGATCCCACATATTTAACAGCTACATATTGTTTTAGTCTCTGATCTCTGACTCCCAGACTATAGTAGGTTTCCCTGTTCTATATATTAGTAGCAACTTAACTGTTCTGTTCATAGTATTTAGCATAGTTGTTATTTTATACTCAGTGATGTGGACATTTGTTTGCTGTTTGTCTCTGACCATAAAACTAAACTCTCAGAGTTGGAGATCATCAAACACTGATGTCTAAGAACACTCACTTTCAGAGCATGTTGTGGTCCCCTTACCTCTGACAACCAGATCAAAGCCTTTTAACTCTCAGCACCTAGTCAGATTTGCAATATGGAACCACTGTTGAGACATTGCTAAGATGATTTCAAAACTTCAGAATTTGAAGATATTATCCCATTGTCTCTAACATGTATTGTTGCTGAGGAGAATTTTAATTTCTGTTCCTTTGTAAGTGCTCTCTTTTTTCTTTCATGCAATTCTGGATATTCTTTTTTTTTTTTTTTTTTTTAAGATTTTATTTATTTATTTGACAGAGAGACAGCCAGCGAGAGAGGGAACACAAGCAGGGGGAGTGGGAGAGGAAGAAGCAGGCTCATAGCGGAGGAGCCTGATGTGGGGCTTGATCCTGGAACGCCGGGATCACGCCCTGAGCCGAAGGCAGACGCTTAACGACTGAGCCACCCAGGCGCCCCAATTCTGGATATTCTTGATGATCCACAGTTCAGTTGTGGATTTATTTTACTGATATTGGGCACTGAATGTGATTTTTTTTTAATCAGAAATTTTTTTTTTTTTATAAATTTGTCTCATTCTTTGTCTCTGTTCTGTATGTGTATTAGGAATATACTGGTGTTTCTGAAACTAATCCTGTGTATCTTAAGCTTTCTTTTATGTTTTCTAATTCTCAATGTATTTGTTTTAAATTCTCTGAAATTTCCTCAATTATACACACTGTTATTGTATTGGCCTTCAATTTTGTTTGTTCTGTGGTCTTCAACTTTTCTATTAAAATGTTTTACTCTAGACCAGAACTTTTTTAAATGCATTTTTCAGCCTCTTCATATTTAATAGATGAGCCATCATTTCTTTTTTATTTATTATGTTCATTAGTTTTTGATGTAGTGTTCAATGATTCTTTAGTTACGTATAACACCCAGTGCTCATCACAACATGTGCCCTCCTTAATACCCATCACTCTGTTACCCCTTCCCCCCACCCCTCCCCTCCGAAACCTTCAGTTTGTTTCCCAGGGTCCATAGTCTCTCATGGTTCAACTCCCTCTCTGATTTCTCCCCCTTTTTTTAGTGATAGTATGCGGGGGGGGGGGGGGCAAAGGGAGAGGAAAAGAGAGAGAATCTTTTTTTTTTTAAAGAATTATTTATTTATTTGAGAGAGAGGATGACAGAGTGAGCAAGCAGGGGGAGGGGCAGAGGGAGAGGGAGAGAATCTCAGGCAGACTCTCCATTGAGCCTGGAGCTTGACACAGGTCTGGATCCCATGACCCTGATGTCATGACCTGAGCCAAAACCAAGAGTTTGAAACTTAACTGATTGAGCCACCCAGGTGCCCTGATGTGCATTGTTTCCAATAGTAATAAGCACTAATATATAATGACTCATTGTGTAGCCCTAGGCACTATTCTAAGGGTTTCAGTTATTAAATCTCACACCAACTCCATGAGTTATCCTATTTCCCAGATAGAAAAACTGAGGGGGAGAGGGTTAAGTAACACGTCTAAGGTCACACAGTGAATAATCTTAAGATTTCTACTCTATTTTCAAAATTATCCGATATTGCTTCATAATCTTCTCCTTTTTATGTTAAGGATGTTAATAATTGCTTTATTTCTTTACACATATCAAATATGTCTTTTAAAGTCCCTTTCAAGTCACTCTAATTCCAAGTCATAAATCCTCCTAATTATTCAATTTATAGTTGTCTTCCTTAGCAGTGAACTTTCTCATATGCCCATGGTTACATATCTGTAGTCGGAGTTCAAATTCCATGGACTTAGATCTCAGGAGTCTTATGTGGATGGTCTGTGTAGGTACCTTCTAGAGCACAGTTACCTGGTTCCCACAGTTCCAGTTACCTCTGACTCTTTTCTACTTGGTTCACCAATTCTGAAGTAGATTGTATGTGAAACTTTCAGACTTAGGGTTTTTGTACTACATAGTTTGCACAAAGTTGATCCTCAAAACTATATTTTATGCTCAGAGTTTCAATTATTCATGACTTCATTTCTCCTACTTCCAGAATACAACTCTAGACCAGTATTTATATATGAGGTCATAATTTCTGGAAATCCGGCTTCAGTCTGGGATCCTTATTCCTACTGCTTAATGTACACAGCTCCTTACTCTCCCTTCGTAGCTGTTTCTCCTTTAACTTACAAGTTATATATCTGGTTATAGTCTCTTATGGGTTGCTCAACTTTGATTCTTGGTTAGGAAAAATGGTTATGAATGGTTATGAGGTAATTTTTGTTGTTTTCTTTTTAGGGCACTTAGGCATTTCCCTTCCATGTATGTGGGTTCAGACATACATTTTTAATATTTTAAATATACATCATCCAGCATTTTTTATGATTTGGACCAGGAAATCACTTTCCATTCTGTTCAATCCAACATGTTGGTCAGAAACCTTTTAAATTTAAATCTATTGCACAGTAAATCTTCTCTAGGAACAGATTGCCAAAACTTTCCTGAGTGAATGGCTATGGCTGTAAGCCTTTGTCATTTGTGTCATTTCACTTGACACTGAGAGAAAAGTTATATTTGTTCCTAATATAGGAATATAATGCTTTTTTTCTTCGTCAATTCTTTTTTTTTATTATGTTCAGTTAGCCAGCATATCGTACATCTTAAGTTTTTGTTGTAGTGTTCAGCGATTCATTAGTTGCATATAACACCCATGCTCATCCCAACATGTGCCCTCCTTAATACCCATCACTGGGTTACCCCATCTCCTCATCCCCCTCCCTTCTATAACCCTCAGTTTGGTTCCCGGAGTCCAGAGTCTCTCATGGTTTGTCTCCCTCTCTGATTTCTTCCCATTCAGTTTTCCCTCCTTTCCCCTGTGGTCCTCCATGCTATTCCTTATGTTCTACATATGAGTGAAACCATATGATAATTGTCTTTCTCTGCTTGACCTATTTCATTAACATAATCCCCTCCAGTTCCATCATGTCAATGCAAATGGTGGTTATTCATCCTTCCTAATGGCTGAGTAATATTCCATCGCATATATGTACCACATCTTCTTTCTCCATTTGTCTGTTGTAGGGCATCTCGGTTCCTTCCACAGTGTGGCTATTGTGGACAGTGCTATGAACACTGGAGTGCATGTGCCCCTTCTTTTTACATCTGTATCTTTGGGGTAAAAACCTAGTAGTGCAATTACTGGGTCATAGGGTAGCTCTATTTTTAACATCTTGAGGAAACTCCATACTGTTTTCCAGAATGGCTGTACCAGCTTACATTCCCACCAACAGTGTAAGAGGGTTCCCCTTTCTCCACAACCTCACCAGCACTTGTTGCTTCCTATCTTGTTAATTTTTGCCATTCTAACTCGTGTAAGGTGGTATCTCACAGTGGTTTTGATTTGTATTTCCCTGATGGCTAGTGATGTTGAACATTTTTTCATTTGTCTGTTAGCCATTTGTATGTCTTCTTTGGAGAAGTGTCTATTCATGTCTTCTGCCCATTTCTTGACTGGATTATTTGTTTTTTGGGTGTTGAGTTTGATAAGTTCTTTATAGATCTTGGATATCAGCCCTTTATCCAAAATGTCATTTGCAAATATTTTCTCCCATTCCATGGATTGCCTCTTAGTTTTGTTGACTGGTTCCTTTGCTGTGCAAAAGCTTTTTATCTTGATGAAACCCCAAAAGTTCATTTTTGCTTTTGTTTCCCTTGCTTTTGGAGATGCGTCTTGAAAGAAGTTGGTGTAGCCAATGTCGAAGAGGTTACTGCCTATGTTCTCCTTTAGGATTTTGATGGATTCCTGTCTCACATTGAGTCTTTCATCCATTTTGAGTTTATCTTTGTGTATGGTGTAAGAGAATGGTCTAGTTTCATTCTTCTGCATGTGGTTGTCCAGTTTGCCCAGCACCATTTATTGAAGAGACTTTTTTACATTGAATATTCTTTCCTGCTTTGTCAAAGATTAGTTGATCATAGAGTTGAGGGTCCATTTCAGTTCTAAGAAGAAATCAATTACATCTCATCATAAACAATGAGAAAACACAATGCAATTGTTCGTGATTTTACTGTGTCATAAAGATATGAATATATTCTTTAAAATGTGTTTCATTCTCCATTGACTTGAACAGTATGGATTCATGCAGGATGTATTCACAGAAAGGCACACACAAAATAAGTGGCTTTTAGTAAAATATGACAAGAGAATATTTATCTATTAGAAATTCTATGTGTGTCTGTTAAGTAAGAGAACTTTCTATATGCCCATGTGAGTCTGAGCTTTGGACATCTTAAAATATTTACAGCAGTCATGTGGCAAAGAAAAAGAAAATTCAGCCAAGTCATTCTCTTTAATGTAGTTTCCCCTTTTTCCCATCAGCGATCTGTTGAATATGTTATGTGTAGAATTAAATAGAATAAAGAATATTCTCAATTGATCTCTTTGATTAACAACCCTATTAGTAGAGCAGGAAGAAATGACTGGGTAGTGTATCCTCTGTTAAATCACCTCTGAATATTGAGATGCTTCTTCAGTGGCCAAAGCCTGGCACTATTATAGTATTTCAAACTTCCAAGTCTCAAAATAAACCTTTAAATTATTTTGTGCCAATTAGATGTAAGATTCATTTCATGTAAGACTCCTACTTAAAAAAGAAACACAAAAAGAGTAATGTTACAACATTCCTCAACTAAGTGTTGTACTTCAAGAGGTCCTTGAATGAAAAGTAAAAGAACTTTCTCCATTGGATTTATTTGCATGTTCAGTGTTATGACAGGTGTAGAAAAAATTTGAACTGGCAAATCATCAATTTAATTTGACAAACATTTATTTAATGGGAACTCCGTGCCAGGCATCCTGATAAAATCTCTAAATGAATAAGATGGAGTCTGTGCTTTGGAAGAGCTCCCACGCTTATGGGATGAGATATATGTATAAGCAATTAACTTTAAAACAATGTACTAAGTGTTATAATAGCAGATTATAAAAATGCTCTTGGAACAGAGCTGAAGAATTAATTAGGCCTGTTTTAGGGAGATCAAGGTCTAATCAGTAAAGCATATTGGGATCACTTGAGGAGGGAAGGGTTAAATTTTAGCTATGGTTCCAAATATTCTGGTGCTTCTCTTGTGAGGTGGGGGAGGAGATGCTGTACTTCTTCTACTAGTGAAGAAACTCCCCATGGTCACAATGATTTGATGTAACTTATGGGAGTAACTTAAATCACTCAGGTATATTAAAGGTCCTCCCCCAAATAATTAACTATGACTAGCTTATGTCAATATGGGAAAAGCAGAAACCTGGGGGGGAGGAGAGAGTCAGATGCATGCAGAAAACCATGGGACACCTAAATGCACCTGTCCTTATAATTAATTCATTTATTCAACACTTATTGTTGCAGTATTGAATTAATTTCCTGCTTCATTCAAGTGTGCTCACATGCCAATTTATATATGAAAACTTTCTTGATCTGATATAAAACAACATTCTTCTTCACTCTTTATACTTTATTCTGCATTGTTTTCAGCACTATGTGACATCCTTTTATTTATCTCCTTGCTTATTACACATTTCCTCCCTACTAGAGTATAACCCCCATGAGACCAGAAGTTTAATTTGTTTTGTCCACTGCTTTATTTCCAAAGCCTCTAACAATGCCTGTACATGATAGGAACTCATTGTACATTTTCAGAATGACTGACTTATAAATTATATTACAGAGTACCTAGTATATGCCAGGTATTATGCTATGGTTGTGAAGTCAAAGATGATGATTTCTTGATTTGCGAAAGAGCTCATTTAGATGGGGAGCCTAGATACAAATAAATAAGTGGAATGTAGGATAAAAACTGATAACACACAGTGCTTTGAGTATTCAGTGGAGGAAATGACCACTAAGCCAAGGAAAGTTGAGAAGATCCCCAAAGAACAATTTTTAGTGAGATTTGATCAGTAAGACTAATATGTGAAAAAGCATAAAGTCATGGCACCAGAGGGAGAAACATATGAAAGTTCTTTAAAAAGACTGATGGGACACCTGGGTGGCTCAGTCGGTTAAGCAACTGCCTTCTGCTCAGGTCATGATCCCAGGGTCCTGGGATTGAGTCCCGCATTGGGCTCCTTGCTCAGCGTAGAGCCGAGCCTGCTTCTCCCTCTGCTGCTCCCCCTGCTTGTGCTCTCTCTGACAAATAAATAAAATCTTTTTTAAAAATAAAATGAATAAATAAAAAGACTGAACATCTGTATTGGAACATTAATTAGAAATGAAGAGTAACTGAAATATAGTTTACCTAAGTGGAAGTATCAGGAGATAAAAGAAAAAATATACGTCAGTAATAGGAATACAGCCTTAAAGGGCTATACAGAGCAATATGCACCAAATGTGAGACTTTGTTCTAAGCCATGAACTAGCATCTGTTTGCATGTGTGCTCGTATGTGTGTGTGTGTTTTCCTAAGAAGAAACATAGCTTAATACGCTCTTGGTCATCAAACTATGACTTCCTGGTTGCTTCCTGTTTTTGTAAATAAAGTTTTATTGGAACACAGCCACATCTTGTGATTTACATATCTACTGTGCTTTCATGCTACTACAGCAGATTTGAGTAACTGTGATAGAAAACAGATGGCCTACAACACTGAAACTATTTGGCCCTTTATAGAAAGAGTTTGCTGATCTAAGAGAAGACAAAATAGAAGCAGGCAGACCAATGCAGAGACAATTGCAGTGCTTCTGGCAAACAAGGATGATACAGTAATTGAGAAAAACTTGACAAGGTTTGTTGGATATGCGATTGGGGCGATATGAAGAAAAGAAAAATAAGGAAGATTTTTGCCACACGTGGAGACTACAGCCTTTACTGAAGTAGTCAGTGGTACTTTCTACTGGCTGAGAATTTTAGAAAGTATGTGGGCTAAATCCCTGGAGGAAAGGGATTTCCTAGTAAATTCTATGATCATTATGCATGCACTGCAGATGGTACAAATTCAATAAATGTACATGCTTAGTAAGGAGAAGTGTTGTTTTCTCCAGTAGAAACCACTTTCATCCTCAAAAGTGTTCTAGAGCCATGCATTTCTTCCACAGTCTTTCCTCTTATGACAAAATTCTTTGTCTTACTTATAGAGATACTGGTGGCATGTGATTTCTGAGCTGCTGAGAAGTCACCTGTGGATTTAACAGAATGTGAAAAGTTCATTAAATGTCTAGACACTAAATGAAAACATCGCAAATGAGTCCTGAGAAAACTGGGGACAACCTCAAAGACAGTTTGCACTGAGACTTGAAGACCATTGAGAGTGGTCCAGGAATCAATGACCGTGAAAATATTTACATTTTTATTCTGCAGATTGAAAAATATTAATCACAGACATAAGTTTTAAAGGTCTTTAAAGTAATATTTAAGAGTAAATATAAAACTTACAAGTAAATAGAATTTCCGCAATAGAACTTTGATGAATAAATTGTTGATGAGGACTCCATACTATATGTAAATTTCAGCATAATTCTGAAACCATGATTTAGAATATTTATTTTTAAACTATATTTCCTTTATCTTTTATTGCTGAGCTATCACTAGGTAGCTAGTGATTACCACATTAAAGTTGCTTGTATTTGATCCTAGCCTGGTCCCACAGAAGCCTTGGGAAAATTATTTACCTGCCGTTTCTCAGTTTTTCCCTCTGCCTTCTCACAAAATCCTGTAAGACTTTGCTAGGCTTCATGCAATACAAAGTATAAGGCCTTGGGATCAGAAGTCATCAATAACAGAGCCTGGAGAAAGGTTATAAAGTGCCATATTCAAAGTATAGGGCTTTGAAAGCCACGGGAATCCAGTTTCATAAACTGGTCCCACAATATAACTCATTCAGCAATTATTTAAATTATCTGGAGTCCATTTTTATCTATAAAACATGGACAGAAATATTTATTTCCTAGGTTGATATGGGGATTTAATACATTTTTGTGCATAAACCATTAAGCTCAGGTTCCAGCACATAATAGATGTGCAATAAACAGTAGCCTATAGAATTGCTGTTCCCAAATTTTGCTGACTTTGCATTTTTGAACTCTAGTAGCTCTTCTAGTATCATGATACATTTTTATTCTTTATCCAACTTACGATCTCTCGATCTTTCTGTTTTCTGTCTGGATATATTTGTATGTTCTTTATCCACTTTCCTTGACCCATCGTTCCCTTACCTGAACCTGTGTTACATATACTACATCTCTTTTGTCTTGCCTCTTCCAGAACGCTGTAAATATTTGCATCTAATTCCTTGCAGGCTGCTAGAATTTATCCACTTGTGAAACCCCAAAGAAGGCATCTCATGTAAGTGTGACTGTATAATTTACAATCAAACAGGGATAATTTGGGAAGCAAAAATTAATGCTATTAATAATTACAGCAAGGCATCTGGTGTAATCCAGGACCCTCTAGGGCAAACAGGTATGTATGGTCCTCGTTTTTATAAGCAAAGTTACTGTTGAAATTTTACTTCAAAAGCACAGTACAATGCGTTTCCTTATTGCCATCTATCATTCAGAACCTTGCAAATTGTTTCATTTTCTAAAAAGTGCTGATTGGTATGGTTTCTGCATGCCCAGAACAGCTTTATGCAGTGAAATGGGAACTGGCTCCATGCCCCAAATACTTGCAATCAAAAGATGCAGGTGATAGTCTCAACAGCAGAAAACCCAAAGGAACTATAAGGCCAGGTAATCACTAACTCTGTGTGGTACCAAATCACATCGACCGTTTTGACAGTGGGGTTTTATAGTGATTCATTTAGTTGTTCAAATAAAGATTGATGTAGATGGCCAAAAATAAATTCCCCTCGTTTTGCTTACCAAAATACAAACAGTGCCAAAACTCATGAATGACTACAGCAGCAATTAATCTGAATCACATACCAGATAGGTACGGTCAGTTCAGTTTCTCTCTGAATGCACCGGGTTTAATTTAAAATGGCAAAGTAAGGGTAAGTAAATCAATAGGTTGTTCTCCTAGATTTCCGTTGTGTGTGTAGTGTTGAGTGCTGGAGTCGGCCGAAGTCCCCATTAAGTCAGTGCACGTTCATTGAGCAGATGCTATGTGTCAGGCACAGTGCTAGATACTAAGGGCCCTGCCCTGGGTTTGTGCTGGAGAGAAAAAAAAATCAAGTATTTGTGATACCTGTCACTACACATCACTCAGGTTGCTGGAAAATGCTTATCAACTCCAGTTTTTCCACAGGTAACAGATATGGAGGGTAAGGGGGTTATAGCTTTTTCCCCTTTGATAAGAGAAAGGATATCCTTTATGCCACTCAGGGAAGGTTGGCAACATTTGCTTGTCACCTGAATGCTGAAGAGCAGCTTGCCTGCTTGGATCTCTTATCGCGGTTTGTTCCCTTTGCTCTCGCCTTATTTGGAGATTAAGTACGTTTAAGGAGAGGTTTTTGGGTGTTGACAAGGGGTGGACTGTGAACGCTTTGTTAGGTATTAACTCGGCTAGGCTGAACTAAATTCCCCCGGATGGCATTGCTCTGTTTGATTTTGGTTAGGATGGACTACCAGAGACTGTTGGAAGGCAGAAGGGAAGCAACAGCCGTTTTTGAAGCTCACACACATTGTCGTTTATCAGCTTAACTTGTGGAGCTGGCCTGTAGCAAGTCTGCCTTCCAGGATCTTCCTTCAGCTTCTCCAGCTCTTGGGCTAGATGTGTGCGCCTACCTCCATAAATAAGGGCCCCAAATCCTGTGAGATACCCACACTATCAGAGTCAAAGGAAATGAGAACTGAGATCCAACACAAGCTTGTAGGTCTTGGCTTATTCTTGTTCTCTCCCTCTTTACATATTTTTTTCCTTCTCTGTTGCCTTTCCAAAGGACTTCAAGCTCCAACCTCAGACACAAGAACAACAGCCTTTGTAGAGATACTCCACAAACGTTCTCATAATTAAGAAAAGACCAATCCCTATGTAGCAGTCTGGGTTCTGTCAGAAGACAGAACCACACAAAAGGTTAAACAGGAGAAGTTTAATATAAAAATTATTACTGTGACAAGAGAATTAACTATATGGACACTATAACGGTATCTTAAGGCTGAGGCAAAGATAAGCAAGGAAGAACAAACTTGGAAGGGCTCAGATTTAGTTGGAAAAATTGTGGTTCACCTCATTGATTAATGAAATGTTCTCTGGTTTGGCCAGGGTTGGAGCTGGTCTCTAGTTGCTGGGTGAGCAATGAGCTCTAGGGTGTGGTTGGGAAACAGATGGTTAGCAGATAGTGGGGACAAGATTGTGAGGACAGATTTGGGGGATGTGGAGGCTTGCAGAAGGAGCAGTGGCTCACTCTGTGACCCTCCAGGTCATACAAGGTTGCTTGCAGCCCACATGGGAGTCCCTGGGGACCAGAGCTACCAGGAAGCCTTCAGAGCACAAAATTTGGGAAGAGGTTTCTGGTTTGCCTGTCTAGAGGACTGAGAAAAGGGTATTGCAAGGCTGGGGCTGCAAGGTCGCAGAACGTCCAAGGTCTCGGAGGATGGCTGGGGCTAACTCCCAGGGATGTCTTGCTACCCCCCACCCGCTGATGGCCAGACTGCACTGGAAATAGCCTAGAGCTCCTTCCTCCTGGAATGTCCCTCCAGCGCCCTCTGCCGAGAAAGCTTAACATTGAGCTCATTTTAAAGGAGAAACACTTAAAGGCTGTTTATCACAGCGCAAATATTGAAGGGGTCATTTGGAGTTACCAGGCAATAAATTGATAACTGCCACATTCTGTAACAAATCCTTTAAAATACCTCCTAGTGTTTCTGCTTCTCTAATTGAGCTCTGAACTGATACACTCTTTCACTGAGATTCGGTGAATACCCAGTGAGATAAAATATGAAATACATGGCATATTGTTAGCTCTCAATAGACATTAGATACTGGTATTCATAAAAATAAATATAAGCTAACCATTTATAACAAAAAGTTTTATTCGTGAAAAACAAAATTATGTGTGAGGTACACAGATAACACAGAATAAATGAGCTTGGAGAGTTGATGTCTGATCTGGCTTTAGGAAGATAAAAAAAATTCAAATGAACATAGATCTGAAGAGGGACTCCTCAGAAGAGAAAATGAATTGAGCAATATAACATTACTGGAACAATATATAGGACTGCGAATGTGATTCTTACTACCCCATAAAATGGTGCTTTCTGAAACGTGTGATCGTAAAAATCACCAGTCTTTCAAAGAAAGATTCTAGAGCACCCCCGTCCTCCAACCCCACCCCCTTCACCGATTCAGAATTCCAGGGGGAGGGGCCTGAGGATCTGTTTATTAAGCACTTAGATATCAAGGTCAGGCAGGCTGGGAACCTGCAGCGCTAAAGTGTGACCTAGCATATTGAAATTTCATCTTTCCAATTAATATGAAAACATTCTCTTCGTGAAAAAACCAGGGTAAATTTTTTCCTTAGCTTTTAAGACAGAAATTCGTTTACCAATACCGCCCCCCCCATTACATAATTAATGTTCCCTAAACTGGATGAATTAGTTAATCCCTTGTTATTTGTCATTCGGAGATTTATTGAAACTCTTCATCAGTGTTAGTCTCATAAAATATCAGATCATGATGAGTTGAGGAAATTAAAACCGCATGAAAAAATCTCCTCTTTAAAAATGTATATTTCCAATTTATTACTTTATTTTCTTAACATAAATAAAACTTTGTAATGTTTTTTGTTTTGTTTTGTTTTTAACTCTGGTCTTTCACCCCGCTAGTACAAAACTCTCATGCTATGAACTTTCTCCTCTTCTTGGAAAATTTACCTGGCTTATTCCATGACCTGACTGAGCCATTTGGGAAGTATTTCAAATTGTCATGAAGAAAGGATCTGTATTTCTCTACACTTAACCCTCAAAATTTTTTTTAAAAACGTAAAATTATGGGGCACCTAGGTGGCTCAGTTAGTTAGGCAACTGACTCCTGGTTTGGCTCAGGTGGTGATCTCAGGGTCATGAGATTGAGCCCTGGGTCAGGCTCTGCCTCAGCATGGAGTCGGCTTGAGATTCTCTGTCTCTCCCCCTACGCCTCCCCCTGCTCCCAAGAGCAAGCTCTCTCTCTCTTTCTTTTTCCCTTTTTTTTTTTTTTAAGATTTTATTTATTTATTTGACAGAGAGAGGCAGTGAGAGAGGGAACACAAGCAGGGGGAGTGGGAGAGGGAGAAACAGGCTTCCCGCTGAGCAGGGAGCCCGATATGGGACTCTATCCCAGGACCCTGGGATCAGGCCCTGAGCCGAAGGCAGACGCTGAACGACTGAGCCACCCAGGTGCCCCTCTCTCTCTTTCTAAATACGTAAATAAATAAAATCTTTTTAAAAATTAAAAAATAATTAGAAAATTTGAAAGTAAAAAGGCAAAATTATGAATGTCTAAGCCTCCATTAAAACAAAAAAACTGAAAACAAGCAAGTAATGGTTTAAATTCTCTTGGATATAAATATTGTAATAAATTAGACTATTGTTTATTTTGTGCAAAATTTAATATTCTACCTAGATGTAACTGTATGTTAATAAATTTTAATTGACAATTAGGGAGAGGGCTAGCAACCAAAACTTTGTCTTCACTGATTTTTTTCCTTTGTTTGAATTTATTGGCTTTCTTAAAAATCGATTGTCTTGTTAAATTATAATTTTGACTTTTCTTCAAATCTTTAAATTCTTAAGTTTGATCGCTTCAGTTTACATAGTTTCATACCTAGCACTTCCCATTCTCTACTATTACTCTCTAAAATTGATTTTATTTTAACACCATTCTTTTTTTTAACTAGAGAAGATAGATGTCAAATATGGGCACCATACATTTTACAAATCTGAACAGTAGAGTACTTTCAAATCCAAACTCATTTTTTACTTTAAAACATGCTCATTCTTCCCTATTATATAGTCTATAAATTGGTTTTAAATCAATTTGCCTGTTCTCTTTGGATGATCTATAAAAGATGTTTTGTTGAGTTCCAATTCCTTTTTTAGAATTTTTTTTTAAGATTATTTATTTACTTATTTATTGGTTAGAGAAAGACACAGCGAGAGAGCTGGGGGAGTGGGAAAGGGAGAAGCAGGCTTCCTGCTGAATAGGAGCTGAGCTGAAGGCAGACGCTTAATGACTGAGCCACCCAGGCGCCCCTAGAATTGGTTTTTGGTGAGAGCCTTACATGTGTAATGTCATCACATTACTTTGAATCACATTTGGGAAAATTTTTTATTATATGCTATTCTTCAAAGGTGAAAACTTTTTTAACTAATATAAACAAAATAAACCTTAAAAATTAAAATAAAGCATATCAAGGTAGGAAACTATAAACCAGAGCACATGTGAAAGAAATATTTAAACACATGCTAACATAATGTGACATAATAAAAGAGGACTCTGGATTTCAATTCTAGTGTGGTAGGGATGCCAGTCTTTTTTTTTTTTTTCCTTACGGTAAATTGTTTATTGTAAGATAATTTGTAAATATCTTGCTGTCTAGAATGGCATTCTTTTTTTTTTTTTTTAGTATGCTATTCTTAATTGATCTAGCAGATAACACAGTTTATTAAAATACTAATAACAATATATTGGATGATTATAGTTTATGGATAAGTGAAATATATGGCATCAATATTAAGGGCTGGGAGGAAAGAATTGGGAATAATTTATTATAAAGTACCTACACTACTTATGAAGGGATATAGTATTATTTGACAGTGACTTAATATTAGTTGTAAATCTATATTGCGAACTTTATGGCAACCACTAAAAACATTTTGAAAAGTATAATTTGTATGCTAAGAAAAGAAAGAAATTAAATCATTTTATAAAATGTTTGAATAAAACTGGAGAAAGCAGAACAAGAGTGGAAAATAAAAAAATAAGCAAAAACAAGGGAATAAATAGAAACAGTTAAAGATGTGATATTGGCAATCCAATTATATCAATAGTCACTTTAAATTTGAATGCTCTAGGTACATGAATTGAAAGAGACAGGGTAGATTATAAAAACAAAACAATACAACTCTATGCTATCTACAAGAAACCTGCTTTCACTGTAAAAATAGAGAGAGATTAAAGCAAAGGGATAAAGTCCCATATGTTTATTTTTGCTTTTGTCTCTTGTGCTTTTGGTGTCAAAGCTAAAAAAATCATTGCCACGACCAAGGTCAAGGAGCTTCCCCCTATGTTTTCTCCAGTGGTTTTACAATTTCAGGTCTTACATTTAAATTACATTGAATCTGTAGATTGCTTTGAATAGTATGGACATTTTTATGATATTAATTCTTCCAACCATGAACATGGAGTATCTTACCATTTATTTTTGTCTTCTTTAATTTATTTCATCAGTGTTTTATAGTTCACATGCTCATCTTTTACTTCCTTGGTAAATTTATTCCTGAATATTTTATTCCTTTTGATGCCATTATAAATGGAATGGTTTTCTTAATTTCTTTTTCTGATAATTCTTTGTTAGTGCATAGAAATGCAACCAATTTTTGTATGTTGATTTTGTGTCCTGAAACTTTACTGAACTCATTTATCCCTTCTAAGAGGTTTCTTGGTGAGACTTTAGGGTTTTCTATATATAAGATCACATCCTCTGCAAACAGACAATTTTACTTCTTCCTTTCTGATTTGAATGGCTTTTATTTCTTTTTTCTTGACTAATTGCTTTGGCTATGACTTCCAGTGCTATGTTGAATAGAATTGGTGAAAGTGGATACTCTTGTCTTATTCCTGATTTTAGAGGAAAGGCTTGTAACTTTTTACTAGTGAGTATAATGTTAGCTATAGGCTTGTTATATATGATCTTTATTATATTAAGGCATGTTCCCTCTATACCCAATTTGTTGAAAGGTTTTATCATGAATGAATGTTGAATTTTGTCAGTTTTCTTCTGCATCTATTGAGATCATATGGATTATATAATTTTGATCCTTCATTCTGTTAATGTGGCATATAACATTCATTGATTTACATATGTTGAAACATCCTTGTAGTTCAGGGATAATTCCTACTTAAACATGGTATGTTATTCCTTTAATATGCCAATGAATTTAGTTTGTTAATATTTTGTTGAGAATTTTGCATCTGTGTTCATCAGGGACATTGGCCTATGATTTTATTTTCTTGTAGTGTTCTTGACTTGCTTTGGTATCAGGGCAATGCTGGCCTCCTAAAATTAGTTTGGAAGTGTTCCTTCCTTCCCCTTTAAAGTTTCTGTACAGCAAAAGAAACAACCAACAAAATTGAAGGCAATTTAGGGAATGGGAGAAAATATATGTAACCGTATATCCAATAAGGAGTTAATATCCAAAATACATTAGGAACTCATACAACTCAATGGCAAAAAATAAAATAAAATTAATTAAAAACAAGACAAAACAAAAACCCCCAAATAATCCAATTGAAAAATAGGCAAAGGACCTGAATTGACATTTTCCAAAGAAGATATACAAACGGCCGAAAGATATATGAAAAGATGCTCAAAATCACTAATCATCAGGGAAATGCAAGTCAAAACCACAAAGACATATCACCTCATATAAGAGTGAATCTCTGTTACGAAAAACAAGAGATAACAAATGTTGGCAAAGATGTGGAAAAAAGGAAACCCTTTTACACTATTGGTGGGAATGTAAACTAGTGCAGCCATTACAGAAACAGTATGGAGGTTCCTCAGAAATTAGAAAGAGAACTACCATATGATCCAGCAAACCCACTTCTGGGTATCCAAAGGAAGCAAAGTAATTATCTCCAAGAGATATCTTACTCCCATGTTCATTGTAACATTATTCACTACAGGCAAGATGTGGAAACAACCCAGGTATCTATCATCCAATGGACACATCAAAATATGTGGTAAATACATACAATAGAATATTATTCATCCATAAAAAAGAAGGAAATTATGCCATTTGCAATAATGTGGATGAACCTGGAGGGCATTGTGCTAAGTGAAATAAACCAGAAAGAGAAAGACAAATACTGTATGGTATCACTTACATGTGGAATGTTAAAAAATAAGTAAGTACATGAACCATAGAAAGGTAGAATGGTGGTTGCCAGGGACTGGGAGTGGGGGTGGGAGATATGGGAAGAGGTTGGCCAACTTTCAGTTATAAGATGAGTAAGTTCTGATGATCTAACATACAACATAGTGACTATAGTTAATAATACTGTTTTGTATACTCAAAATCTGCTGAAAGAGTGGATCTTAAGAGGGCTAAAACTTCCCCTTCCCAAAAAAGTAATTATGTGAGGTGACGGATGTGTTAACTTGATTGTGGGGATCATGTCATTTCTCAATGTATATGAAAGCTCAGAGGTTTTAGAGCAGTGAACCTATTCTGTGTGATACACAGAATGATCATAATATGTATTTGGCAAAGTCTACAGAACTATATAACAGAAAAAGTAAACCCTGATATAAACAATGGAATTTAGCAAATGATAATTTATCAATATTGTATCATCAATTGTAACAAACGCACCACACTAACACAAGATTTTATTAATAGGAGAAACTGTGTGCAGACTTGAGGAGAGTAAGAGGATATAGGAACTCTGTACTTACTACGAATTTCTCTGTAAATCCAAAATTGCTCTAAAAAGATGAAGTCTGTTAAAAAAATAGGATATAAAACTAATAATACACTATGTTAATTAATTGAATTTAAATTAAAAAACAGAATATAAAAACTATTATATTTCCATAAGTCAGAGATAATCAGTATGAACATCAGTATATTTTATTCCAGTATTACCCCATATTTCACAAACATAAAAAGATTATACTTTAACATAATAGTATATTACATTTTAATTCATATTATAGCATAATATTCCTCATGACATTAGAAATTATTATGATTTTATGGATTTTCTTGGACAGAAACATTCCATCACTGTTTACACTTTGAAGTATAGGGTCATTATGGAGACCAACACAAATGTAGAGATAATTGATTGAAATATATAAAATCACATATTACATGTAGAAATGCTGTGATTGATTGCCTACCATATTACCAATAAAGAAGATGGGAAAATGGTGCCACTTTGTGGAAATGTTTAAGAAAGAAGTAACTGATTGTACTTTCAATTTGATAATAACATTAAGTAACATTATTCAGCCTTTATTATCTATCAGTCATTAGTGAAAGTCCTTTCAGGTATCATCTGATTAAATTACAATAATAGTTTAATAAGGAAAATACTAGCGCTATCTTTGCTGACAGATGAAGAAACTGAGGCTCAGAAAGCCTCAGTAACTTGTACAATCATCCAAATAATAAATGTGAATGCTACCATTCCAACTCAGGCAATCTAGCGCAAGATCTGATGGTTATCGCCAGGATTTTCTACTGCCTCAAACCACTGAATTATCCTCAGTTATGGCTGTGGGAAAACCATTACTATTGTTTCAGTCATGTAGATACCCACAGTAAATATTTTGTGACAAATGAATTAATGAGTTTGAAAGTTAGTAAAATGTCTGTATGTTATGCCAACTACTCATAGTAATGCATGTATCACTTTTACTTTTTAACTAGATGATCTAAAAGATAATTGTAGAGTTAATTTTGTCCAAATTAATTCTTGAAATGAAGAATCAAGGAGATAAAAGAGAAAAAAAAAGAGTAAAAGGGAATAAAGAAATTGATTTTTCAATTCTCATATATTTGAAAACAGCCTGTGGACTTTAGACATAAAAGATCTGGGAAGAATTCAAGGAAAAAAGAGAGAAGGAAGTGCTCAAAGGAATTAAGAGAAAGAGAGAAAAACACCAAGAAAATTTCAAACAAATTAAGCAAACAAAATTAAGAAAAAAGGAAAATAATTTGTGGGCTCATTTCATATCAAAATGAAGAGAAATATCTCTCCTGCCTTACCTTGTATAAAGTTTACTAGGCTTTTAAAACTCTTTTCTATTGTGTGATTTTTTAAAAAGATTTTATTTATTTATTTGTGAATGGGGGAGGGGAAGAGGGAGAGGGAGAAGCAGACTCTCTGATGAGCAGGGAGTTGGACACAGGGCTCAATCCTCAGACCCCGAGATCATGACCTGAGCCGAAGGCAGACACTTAACTGACTGAGCCACCCAGGCACCCCTCTATTGTGTGATTTTATGATAATTTTATAAACTGGGCGTTTAGTAATGCTAAAGAAGAAAAGCAAACTGAAACAAATTCTGAAGCAACACATTATAATGCATCCCAAGAATAAGTAAAATATAAAAGCCCTGAAGACATTTGAGTTGCAATTTACAATTTTTATATGTAAGATTTCCTTGGGAGATTCTTTTTTAAAAAACTTTTTTTGTTTCTTAATGTTTCCCATCTGCTGCAGAACTTTCAAGTTGCTACAGTACAGTTGTACCGAGAATACCCAGGACCTTTTTAATATGGGACTTACATACTGGTAGGAAATTACCCTGTTGCCACGGTTCACTTGATAGCACTCGGTGGGCCAGCAGGTCATGGCTAAAGGACTTACACCATAGTGGTAATTCATAATCAGTCCTCATTGCACTCCAGCATGGTTCTGGGTCAAAAGCACCATTATCCTTCACTTCAAGTCCCTTCATGTTTCGACTCATTGTTTTTACTTTGATAAATCTTCTCTTGAGAATAGAAAGCGCTGTTTATCCTGTTTATATGATATGTGTAAGGCTATAGACAGTGGATAAGAAGTCACTTACCAAAACAAAGCTAAATTCTACATTTATCCCATTTAGTCTGCACACCCACCCCCTCACACACACACACACATGCAACCTCGAACGCTATTCCCCCACAGAAAAGCATAAAATATGGGGGGGGCTATGAACAGTGGGTAAGGACAATAATTCACATTCTCATTTTCTAAAGTATCGATGTAATATCACTTCTCCCTAGAAATCCTGCTCTTACGGATCCCTCTCAGCTAATGACACTGCTTCATACTTTATTAAGAAAATGAAATTACTCAGACAGAAGTTCTCTTTGCACTATGCCTATGTATCTATGTCCTTTTTCACTCTTACACAGGAAAAGCACTCTGCTCCTGTCAATGGAAAATCCCTGTACCTGGGTAATAGGTCCCAGCTACTCATTCCTCACATTCCCAAGGCCTTCAACTTACGTGTTTCATTTCTGCTGATATCATTAATTTATCCCTCCCTCCTGGATCTTTTCTATAAGCTAATAACAAGCTTTGATGTCTGGAAAATCAATCCATTAATCAATCAATCAACCACATCAGTAAACAAACATAAACCCTTTAGATACTCTAGCTGTTCTATTACCTTCTCGTTTCTCTGCTACCTTTTTCAGAAAAGAAAAATAAAAGAAAAAACTCAACTTTTAAAAGAATGGTTTATATTTTCTGACTCCAATCCATACCCTTACATTTGTATTTTAACCTAGTTGTGAAAGGTGAAATAATAAAACTTCTAGAATATCTTAGAATATATATCTAAGGTGAATATATCTTCATGGCCTTCTGGGATATGAAGATGTCTTAAACAGAGCACAAACAGAATTAACTGTGAGGGAATATTGATAAATATTCATCCGGAGTTCAGAAACTGCAACCCTACCGAGGCTTTAACTTATTTCAATCTCCAAAGACTCACAAGTATAAATAGATTTTACCTGACTTGCAGACCCAAGCTTGATATTCCTTGGTATATATTAAGCAGTACAGCCAATATTCCTGGGCTATGTCTCATTTGAATTCCATTTAATGAACAAACTTTTTCTTTTTTCCTCATTTACTTCCCAGGTCAAATTATGGCCCACAGAATGATGAGAACCCAGAGGTTAATTTTTGAGGAATTAATGAAGGGAAAAAAATCGTAAGTGTCATTTTTAAAGTATACGGTAAGAGAGAAATACTAAGAATTGAAACAAACAGTGAAAGACATAGTGCTATGACTACCCGTATTATGGCCTTAGGCTTTATTTTGATTTTATTGCTTTCCAAATTGAGTTAAAATGTTCTCAATCATAAATTTTCCCCTTTGTAAGTATGCATTGTTTGTTAAACAACTGAATGATGTTATTTTACATATTATTTTAGCTGCATTCTACAGAATCTTCATAAACACAACAGTGTGTAAACAACCAGGCTAGAGCCTGAACTTTGATTTTTTCAAAGTCTCCTGTACTGCTGTGTATTTAATTTTGTTTCTGAAATAGATATATGTATATATACAGAATTCATTACATTGCTATTTCCACTTGTTTCATATCCAATGAAAATGGAGTAATTTTAGAAAATTTTTAGGCTTTTCTCTTTTTTTAAATGAAAACTAAGTGGGATTAGCTGAGTGCTTTAAAGAATATGCTGTTTTAATTACCATGACATTCATTAGTTATTATCAACATTTGAGTTATGTGTATTATTTATTAGTTAGTAAAACATATTTTAAAATCATCAAAAGCCATTCCTGGTATTCCTGACAGTGGGATAACTATATCTTTACTAGAAACCCTTACAGTAAAGTTTCAGATCCACTGAAAGTGAAATTCTTCAAACCACTTTTCTATTCACATATCCTCTTGAAGATAATATCTGGAATTGACATTCAATAATGCATACCTTGAAATTCATCATAGCCTCAACAGTTTTACAAACAAGAAAGAAAAATTGGTTTCATACAATTCGTAAGAGAAAGTGCACAGTCAGCTTAGAGAATATAAAATGCAAAGCATGAAAAGAAACAATTGCTTCCATTTATAAAAATAGTAGCTATCAATCTGATTGGCGTAAGTTTATCAAACCTCAAATGGAAAAAAAAGACGTCGGTATAAGCTATAAAGATTTAAATCCAGAATGGTAAGATCTAAAACATTGCACAGACAATCCCAAAACAGGGGACAATTCCTATTTTATTATTTGGAGTGTTCATTTTACTCCAGTTATTTGTATGGTAAAAAGTAACTACGGAATGTATTCATGCACATTTTAGACAAAGGAGGCAACTTTATCTCCTATCACTATTTAATAAAAATTTGTTCCAGTTATTTGAAAGGGAAAAAAATCCATATTACTAAAAAATATTTTTTTTCTGTATATTTAGATCCCCATTTTAGATGTTCTAAGTAAAATATGTTTTGTCAACATTTCTCTTTTTCATGCTTGGTCAGTTACATCTTTCTAAACTGCAAGTCATATGAAAGGTTATTAACTAGGGAAGTGCACGAAAAATATGATAAGTTCAGGACAGTTCTAGTTTTGTTTCATTGTAAGCTAGGGCAGCACTGTGATAACTGGTCTGCAGAATAGGTTAAGTATTTGACAAAGAATCAGGTAAATCTTGGACAAACCATCCCATTATAAGTAACATTTGCTCTAGAAACAAACAAACAAACAAAAACCTTGTTTACATTCTAGGCATATTTATCCTAAGGGTTTGTAACTTGAAACAGATGAAGTAAAGGGAAAAGAAACATTTATCCATCACTAATGGCTGTTTTCATTTTGAACTAAAAGGACATGTCGGTACTTTTCAGTAATAACAGAATCTATCTCCAACTGTCAGTCTCAGAGAAAAAAATTGTTGTTCATATAAAATTCATAGAACTAAAGGAGTTCTTGTCATAATGCTTTCGAGAAAACGCTGTCAAATCTCTCTGGGCCTTTAGTTTAAATGTCATTTCTAGTCAACTGCAGGGATTCTGAAAGTGTGTCAGCATCAGCTTTTTCCTAGGGGTATATTGGATCTTTCAGAGAATTTATGTTTCTTAATAAAAGACAATCTACTGACAATCCTTGTAAAATACCCTCCCAGATACTGTCATTTGTAAATGACTTGCAGGAGAAAAATATGCAAGAATCTTTAATTGGTTTTCAAGTGGTGGAAAATGGACAAAGATTATCTGGATAAGAGCTTCATGAATAATAAGGTTAAACCCACAGGGAAATGACAGTGGGATGTCATATAATCCTACTCACTGTAGGGAAGGGTTAATTATGAATCAAAACTGTCTGGGGATTCCTTCAAGGGGATCCCAACATTAGAGGATTCAAATAATTTCATACTACTCTGGAAACACGTGAAGACCACCAAGTTATGGTAAGCCTGGAAATGACTTTATAGGGACATTTGAACATCTTAATCTCTTTCAGTAACTCTTCCTAACACAAATACCCACACACATTACTGCTTTTGGAAGATACATGCCATAAAAGGGATCTTCCTTTTCTTCCCTAAATACTTTGGAATGGTTTCTTCTGCTGGACCTCCTCTTCTACTCAAAACATTTGTGGAGTCATTTTTGTATTCACCCACCAAATCCCAGACAAAGTTAGCCTTTATTATTATAAAAACTATCTATGGTAGTAACCCTCTCTATATATTTCAGTTACTGTTTGCATTTGGAAATTAATATTGCTTATTTGAAGTCTTCTCTCTTTTTCATGAACAAATTTTCCTGATGTTGATTTATATTATTAGTTTCTTTCAGATACTGAATTCTGTTTTTATTAAAACTTTCTATTGTGTTCTAGTTATTAGTTTTTATTATTATCTTTTCAAACTTTCTCCTTCTTCCCCTCTTTAGATTTATTGTTTTTATTTTTCTAAGTTACACAGTTGGAAGTATACTTTATTCATTATCATCCTATATGATTTTTATTATAAGTATATAAGACTACACACATTTGTCAAAAAATTACATTGTCTGTGTTCCACAGTTTTGATCTGTGGCATTCTTATTATTCTTTTGTTACATTGTATTTTTACCGTGGTTTAGTCCTCTACTGATGTATGCCACAGGTCTTCTAGATTCCTCTTACTTGCACTGCTGTCTGGACACTGTCTTCAAGGTTTTAGCTTCTTGGAAGTGTAGGGCTCATCTATTTCCTGTCTCTCAGGATCATTGTCTTCCATTGCCATATGTCAAAACTTTTGTTTGAGGAAAGGGGATAAACCTGATGTCTTTTACTTTGTCTTTGCTAGAAACACAAATCACATCATAACTTAAAAAAAAATCAAAAAATTAAAACTCATCAGAAAGCTGAGAAAACTAAAGGAACCCAAATAAGAAAGCATCAGCCCCTCCTAGTAGAGAAGAGACCTGCCTTGGCTTTTACCCTTAGGTGAGCAATCGGAGAAGGTAGGAACTGCTGTAGATGGGGATTAAAAACAAAAAACCTGGATTTTTAACAAATGTTTAGGGCCAAGCGCAGGCTAGCATGTTGGTTTTCGAAATATTAAGAGAACCACCTGCTAACTTTTCCATAAGAAACCTCACTGTCTTGTGAAATTAGATGTAAAAAGTTATGATCCAACTATATACTCTCTATATGAGAAACATTTTAAAGACAAAACAAAGAGATGCTGAAAGTAAATGGATGGAAGAAAGAGGCCATGCAAACAAGAAAAATAAGAAATAAAAAGGCAAGAAGGGATATATACCACATAGAATACATTTCAAGATAAAATGTATTGCTAGAGACAAAGCCAGTATTTCTTATGGATGAAAGTGTTAATTCATAAGGAAGAAATAAATGTGTGCGGTCTAATAAATGTGCTTCAAGGTACATGGGCAAAATGTCAGAATTAAAGGGAAAAATAGCAAAACCTACATAATGCTTGGAGATGTCAGTGACAATGGTAGATAGAATTCTAGAAATTCTCCAAGATTTCTGTCCCCTGGCTAACCAATCACACAGTAATCTACGTACTGCTATGTTTGCAGATGTGATAAAGGTTGCTAATCAGTGAACCTTGAAACAGGGAGCTCGCCTGGATTATCCAGGTAAGCCCAATACAATCACATGAGACCTTAGAAGCAGATGAGGAAGGCAGAAAAGGCGATCAGAGAGCTATGTCAGCAAAAGAAGAGAGAATAGAAATGAGGCGGAAGGGGGGAGAAAGAGATCTGAGGTGTGAGAGGGCTTTAAATGTCATTGCTGGCTTTTAAGATGGAGGAAGGGAGAGACGATTCAAGGAATGGCTGAAAATAACTTCTGAACGACAGCCAGCAATGAAGTGGGGCATCTCTGTCCTACAACAGCATAAAAATGAATTCCTCCAACAACCTAAAGGAGCTTGGTAGTGGATTCATCCTCAGAGCATCCAGAAAGTAGCACAGCCCTGGGACACCTTGTTTGGCCTTGTGAAAACAAAACAAAACAAAAAAACCAGAAAAACAGCAGAGCCATGCTGTGCCTAGATTTATGACCTACAGAACTGTGAGATAATAAACGGATGTTGTTTGAAGCCACTACATTTGTGATAATTTTTTTTACAGCAGCAACAGAAAATGAATTCAGCATCCTTTTTAGTAGAGCAACTAGCGAAAAGAATCGGCAAAGGCATAAAAGGTCTGAAAGATGCAACCACCTTGACCTAACTGATATTTATGGAGCAGTACATCAAAAACCTACAGCATGCATGTTCTTTTTTTTTTTTTTTTAAGATTTTTTATTTATTTACGTGACAGAGATATAGCCAGCGAGAGAGGGAACACAGCAGGGGAGTGGGAGAGGAAGAAGCAGGCTCCTAGCGGAGGAGCCCGATGTGGGACTTGATCCCATAACGCCGGGATCACGCCCTGAGCCGAAGGCAGACGCTCAACGACTGCGCTACCCAGGCGCCCCAACATGCATGTTCTTTTTGGATGTACATGGGATGTTTACTAAGATAGATCATATGGGGCCCATAAAAAAATAATAAGCTTGAAAAGATTAAAATCGTACAGAGTGTGCTCTCTGAACATAATAGAATTAAACTAGAAGTCAATAGCAACAAGATAATCATAAAGCCCAATTACTTGAAAATTAAATACAGACCTCTAGATATTCCATGGGTCAAAGAGCAAATTACAAGAAAATTTAAAAAACATTTTGTAACAACAAAAATATAAAAATATCTATGTGTAAAGGGAAATTTATAATATTAAATGTGTATACTAGGAAAGAAGAAAGATCTAAAAATTAATGACCTTATAACACAAGTTCATACTTCAAGAAAAGAGAGAAAAAGTAAGCATAAGTAACTAGAAGAAAGGAAATACAAAGGAACAGTAATAAAACTTAGAAAATAGAGAAAATCAAGGAAATCAGAAGATACATTTAAGATCAATAAAACTAGTCTCTAACTGGATTGATAAATAATAGCTAAGATGTAAGCTACCAATATCTGGAATGGGAGAGAATATCGTAACAGATCCTGTATGTTAAATCCTGAATTTCAAGATCATGACAAATGCTAGAAGCTTATATGGGAATATTATGCACAAATTTGGTAACTTAGGCAAAAAAAATAATTCTTGAAAAACACATATTACCAAAACTGATACAGGAAGAGATTTAAAATAGATCTCTGAATAGGTCTATGCCACTGAAATAAAATGAAAATATAATTAAAAGCCTTCTCTTAAAAAAAAAAAGTAAAAAAAACAAAATTCAAGGCACAGAATGGTTTCACTGGTGAATTCTATGAAACATTTACTGTATAAGTAATACCAATCTCAAACACTGTTTAGAGAATGGACTTGAAGGGAACATTTTCCAGTGCATTTTGTTAGGCTACAGTTATGCCTATGCCAAACCAGACAATGAGATCAGAAGAAAAGAAAAAGAAAGCCCTGAGAAACTGATTTTTAAAAACCTTAATAAAATGTTAACAAATCAATTTCTGTAATTACATAATAAAAATAATGCACCATGACCAAATGTGGTTTATCACAAACATTCAAAAACAGTCAATTAACATTAGAAAATTAATCACTGTATTTAGCTGTATTAACAAAGTGATCATCTGAATCAATGCCAAAAGAAGCATTTGACTGAATTCAAAATCCATTCATGAAAAAAAATCTCTCAGTAACTTACGAATTGAAGAGAAGTTACTCAACAGATACCTAGAATCTACAAAAATAGAAGAATAAAATATATAATCACCCCTAATGTTTAAAATCTGAAAGCCAAATGTCAGGGGGAAAAAATGTATGGATATTTTCTCTCTCCATCTTTTTTTTTTTTTTTTTTTAAAGATTTTATTTATTTATTTGACAGAGATAGAGACAGCCAGTGAGAGAGGGAACACAAGCAGGGGGAGTGGGAGAGGAAGAAGCAGGCTCATAGTGGAGGAGCCTGACGTGGGGCTCGATCCCGTAACGCCAGGATCACGCCCTGAGCCGAAGGCAGACGCTTAACTGCTGTGCCACCCAGGTGCCCCTTTCTCTCTCCATCTTTATTCACCATTTGATTATACTTCTTGGCCAGTGCAATAAAGTAAGGTTAAAAAAAGAAAGAAAAGAAAAGAAAAGAAAAGAAAAGAAAAGAAAAGAAAAGAAAGAAAAAGAAAAAAAGAAAAAAAGTCATACAGAGTGAAACAAAAGCAGTAAAGCTGTTTCATTTGCTAATGATGACTGTTAGTGTAAAAAAACACTAAGGAATGTATTTTAAAAAGGTGCCAAATCTAATATATGAATGTAGAAAGGTTTCAGGATACAAGATAAGCATTCACAATATAATTCTTAAAGTACATCTCATGATAAAAACATAGAAAATGAATTAAAGCTTAATTATTAATAGCACCAAAATAATATATTTAGGGATAATTTAACCAAAAGTGTATAAGGTTTATTCATGGAAAACTACAAAACATTGTAAAAGAAATTTACAGTGATGAAAGAAAATAGATGCATTATATTTGGGGACTGAAAGATTCAATATTGTTAAAAATGGACATTCTTTCCACATTTATATAGATGAAATTCAATCCCATTCAGAATTCTAGCAGGCTTTTTGGAAGAAATTAACAAGCTGATTTGAAAGTGTTTATGTAGGCAAATGATCTAGAAAAGTCAAAACAATTTTCTAAAAGCAGAACAATTTAGAAGACTTATTTCAAAGTGCAGTAATCAAGACCATGTAATCAAGATGAAGCCTTGGTGCACTAGGGCAATGGAAGAAAATAGAGTCCAGAAATAGAACTATATTTACATGGTCAATTGAGTTTTCACAAAATTGCAAACTGAATTTAATAGAGAAAAGAAATCTTGTGAACAAATGGTACTAGGACAACCGAATATCATATGGGGGGTGAAGGGGTAGGGTTGAGTCTCAACCCTTACCTCAAACCATGCATAAGAAAAAAATTCAAATCATATATCTACCCATAATTAAAGCTATTATAATTTTTTAAACTTTAATTCCAGTATAATTAACATGCAGTGTCGTATTAGTTTTCAGTGTACAATATACTGATTCAACAATTCTATACATTACTCAAAGCTTATTAAGATAAATGTACTTTTAATCCCCTTCATCTATTTCATCCATTCCCCAACCCACCTCCCCTCTGGTAACCACCATTTATTCTCTATAGCTAAGAGTCTGTATGTGGTTTATCTCTTTTTTTGTTGTTGTTCATGTGTTTTGTTTCCTAGGTTCCACATATGAGTGAAATTATATGGTATTTTTCTTTCTCTAACTGATTTATTTTGCTTAGTGTTATGCTCTCTAGATCATCTATGTTGGTGCAAATGCCAAGATTTCATTCATTTCATTCTTTTTTATGGCTGAATAATATTCCATTATATGTATGTGTGTGTGTGTGTGTGTGTGTGTATACATATACGTACATGTGTGTGTGAGTCTGTGTATCTCCATTCATCTATCCATGGACATGGGCTGCTTCCACAATTTAGCTATTATAAATAATGCAATAAACATAGTGGTGCATGTATCCTTTTGAATTGGTGTTTTTATATTCTTAGGGTAAATACCCAGTAGTACGATTACTGGATTATAGGGTAGTTCTATTTTTAACTTTCTGAGGAAACTCCGTACTGTTTTCCACAGTGGCTGCACCAGTTTGCATTCCCACCAACAGTGCATGAGGGTTCCTTTTTCTCCACATCCTTTCCACCACTTGTTCCTTGAGTTTTTGATTTTGGCCATTCTAACAAGTGTGAGGTGATAGCTCATTGTAGTTTTGATTTGCATTTCCCTGATGATGAGGGATGTTGCGAATCTTCTCATGAGTGTGTTGGCCATCTGAATGTCTTCTTTGGAGAGATGTCCATGTCTTCTGCTCATTTTTTAATTGGATTATTTGTTTTTCTGGTATTGAGTTGTATAAGTTCTTTATGTATTTTGGATCCTAACCCTTGATCAGATAGGTCATTTGCAAATATCATCTTCTATTCAGTAGGTTGCCTTTTAGTTTTGCTCATTATTTCCTTCACTGTGCAGAAGCTTTTTATTTTTTTGTTGTCCCAATAGTTTATTTTTACTCTTGTTTCCCTCGCCCAGGGGACCTATCTAGAAAAAAGTTGCTATGGCTGATGTGAAAGAAATTACTGCCTGTGCTCTCTTCTAGGATTTTGATGATTTCCTGTCTCACATTTAGGTCTTTCATCCAGTTTGAATTTATTTTTGTGTATGGTATAAGAAAGTGGTCCAGTTTTATTCTTTTGCATGTAACTGTCTAGTTTTTCCAACACCATTTGTTGAAGAGATTGTCTTTTCCCCATTGGATATTCTTACCTCCTTTGTTGAAGATGAATTGACCATATAATTATGGGTTTATTTTTGGCTCTCTATTCTGTTTCACTGATCTATGTGTCTGTTTTTGTGCCAGTACCATACTGTTTTGATTTCTAAAGCTATTTCATTTTATGTGAAAAATATGGGAGAAACATTGCTGTAATTGGGATAAGCAGATGTTTCTTAAAGAGGGCACAAAAAAACACCAACTATTAAAAACATAACAAAGTTTCACCAAAATTAAAAACGTGTCCTTTTCAAAAGACACAAGTAATAAATGAAAAGGCAAGCCACATTGAAAGAAATTATTTTAAAAAATGCCTCTTACAAAAAGCTCAAATCTACAACATGTAAAGAACATTTGCAACTCAATAATAATATAACTAAACAACTAAAAAAAATGGGCAAACAACTTGAACAGATACTTCAAAAGGAAGATATATAAATGATCAATAAGCATGTGAAAAATTACTCAACATCATTATTCATTAGAGAAATGCAAGTTATGACCATATCACTATGTCAATAGATGCAAACAACTATTCAGTAAATTTCAACAACCATTAATGATACAAGTTCCTAGCCACCTAGAGTAAAAGAAAACCTGCTCATCTTCGTAAGCAGAATTTATTAGTATCTACAGCTCACACAGTACTCAACGGTGAGATTGTGAAGGCTTTGTTCATAAAGTTCAAAAAAAGGCAAGGGCATTTACTCATATCACTTCGATACCTGAGGTTCTAGCCAGTGCAATAGGCAAGAAAAATAAAATAAAATGCACAGACATTGAAAGGAATACAACTGTTTTACTTGGAACATGCTTGTGTTATGTATGAAGTTTTAAGAAATGTTTTTTAAAAACTTACTAAAGTAAGTGAATTTAACAATGTTGCAGGATACAAAGTCAATATAAAAAATTAATTGCATTTCTATGTGATAACAATGAACAGTTATGGAAAATGAAATTAAACATATATATCATTTGCTTTATTTTCCAAAGTAATAAAATATAAGCTTCATGTTTACCCAAACTGAATAATGTGCTATTACTTGAAATTCTGTTTAACACTTGGGTTTTCTATTTCCAGTAAAATGTGCTTTAGGCTTGGTGGGGGCTAGTGTCTCCAATGTAAAACGGTAAACTCCGAGGAGGTTATAGGTCTCCAGGGGGGAAATATTTATTTATTTCTACTTCAGAATGTACTTATACTTTTATGGGGTTTTCTAGATCATCCCCCACTTATTACCCCTGACATCCTGCCCCTTAGTTTGGCATTTTTGGAAATCCCTCAGCCCATCAAAAGGTATCACCAGCATAACCCTGTTTTCATTCCTCAATGCAGGCAGAAATTACATAATTGCCGCACAGTATACAGAAAATTGAAATTTCAACTCCTGACCAGTAAGCATGATAAAATGTACTTAGTAAAACAGATTAACCAAGCAAAATCACAGTCTATAGACTAAACATAAAGAAAACCCTGCCAATTCTTTAAATGTATCACTCATTACATGAAAATAAAGATCTGGAAATTTTAACTGCCATAAAATTATGATTGGTACATAGTTCACATAAAAAGATACTTTGTACATATCTTGTTTTAACAAAATGTCTAATAGGATTTAGATTTGTTTCTGAAACCCAGTACATCTCAGATGTTAGCTTTATTTTATTCACTTCATATTTGTACTTAAATTTTTTTTCTTATGCTGATTTTTCTCCCCAATTCACTTGTAAATTTCTCAAGTGTAATGGATAAGTCTACTCATGTCTTCATATTTCTCCTAGCAGTAATTTCAATGTTCACTAAATGTTGACAATGAGTTGTTATACAAAGAAAATTGATCAGAGGTCAGCAACCGTACTACCTTTTAAAACAATCTTTTCCAGTTTGTTTTGAGAAAGGAAAAAATTCAGCAGCTAAGATGGCCTCATGAATTACACTCTTAAGCTCTTCTTATAAATACATCTCAAATTTTATAGTCATGCCTTATTCCAAAAGACCTGAGAGTACTGTCTAATAGTGCTTCTGTTCATATTCTGCAATCTAAGTGTTTGCTAACTGTAATGTCAGATCCAACAAACATTAGGATCCACCTCCTTTGAGCCAAATGCTTTAGATATTTATTGCAGGTAGCATAGAAAAGACCTTCAAACTCAGGCTCTCTGAATGGCTACTCAATAGCATTCTGTGATCAGACGGTATGAATTGATTGAATTGTGAGCAGGTGAAAATGATTTGTAGGCATTCACTCTTTCTCTCTCTACTAAATATAAAGTATATTCTATATACTATATATATATTTATTCATCTATATAATAAATATAAATATTAAATGTACTCTCTCTCTGTATATATTATATATATGTATACACACACACACACACACACACACACACGCACTATATTCAGATTAAGTAGGTAGAAAAACTTCATTAAGGTTTTTCTGGGAAATTTCACTCCAGGAAACAAATAAATATGGTCTGGTATTAAATTTACTTGAAATCCTAAGAAGATGCTGGAAAATTTTCTCTAGAAACTAAACATTTAATAGTTGAGCTACTTTTAGGATTAATTAATTAGTTTATATTATATAAACTATTTTTATAGGATCTACTAAATAGTTTAATCCTTAGCCACCTTATTAAAAACAATACAACCTCCTTTAAGTTACTTATCTCTTTTCCTTGTTTTATTTTAACTTCTTAATTCATTGATCTTTTATTATTTCTTACTATCTCATATAGACAATAATTTATTTATCTTGCTTATTCATTAGATTTGTAAGCTCCATGATGGCAAGTATTTTCATATTTTTGTTTTTCTCCTGTATCACAAGAATCCACGATAATACCAGACATATTTTAAGCTCTCTCTCTCTTTCTCTCTCTCTGTCTCTCTCTCACTGTCTTCTCTCTCTGTGTATATATACAGAGAGAGATGTATGTATACATAGAGAGAGAGAGAGGAGAGATGACTAAGTGAATAAATAAATGGACATGGGATTACATTCTTTTCAGGAAGGAAATCTAATTGCATGAACCTTTAAGGGATGTTTTCTCTCAAGCATGAGACTGAGAAGGAGGGACATATTCTTCACCCTTGCTGGCTGATGCAGATGAGTAAGAGAGAGTTAATCCCCTGAAGCCAAGAGCATCAGAGAGTGTTCTGAGTCATAGTGATTCATATTGTCTAGTGGCCTTAGTGCCAATGGAAAGTCATTTATCCTTTCTCAGCACTTCAGTCTTTGAGAGTTAACCAGCAGCCACCAAAGTAACAGCAATAGGTTGTTTCCAGTAGCAAAATACTCAAGTATACTCATTCAAGAACTGTTGACTTTTTCTACCCAGGGAGGTAAAGTGTAAACCAAATACACTGTGAGGAGATAAAGAGTAGAGTAACCCTACAGAGTTGTTTTACACACTTTCCTTGATAGCAGATGAACGGAGCAAGATAGCAAAGAGGCATCCTTGGGACACTTGAAATTCACATGGATTCAGAGATGGTGAAATGATTGCATAGTCAAAAGCAAAGATGATAAATTTAATACTCATCTTAATTGTACTCCAGTTTTTCTATGTTTGGAACATACTTGTAACTTAACTATATAAATATATGGTATAAAATAACAGTTATAATGTTGGTGCTTTTATAAATAAAGTGCACAATAAGGTCTCATCATAAAATCATTTTATCTATTGTTCTTGAATCCCCTCTGTTTCAGGATATCTGAAACGATGTTCACCAAATGGTACTGATGGGTGTTTCTTCATTATGATTATAGGGATGATTTTTAATTGTGTTATTTATATTTTTTATCTTGTTAAATGTTTTACAATGCTCATACACATTCTTCCAGTAAAAACAATGCTGTTATTCTTTTTTTTTTTTTTAAAGATTTTATTTATTTATTCGACAGAGATAGAGACAGCCAGCGAGAGAGGGAACACAAGCAGGGGGAGTGGGAGAGGAAGAAGCAGGCTCACAGCAGAAGAGCCTGATGTGGGGCTCGATCCCATAACGCCGGGATCACGCCCTGAGCCGAAGGCAGACGCTCAACCGCTGTGCCACCCAGGCGCCCCACAATGCTGTTATTCTTAAAAGCAAATTTATAAAATCAAAGCAAATAAGTTTAGAACCAACAATATTTTCTGCTTCTACAACAAAGCAGCACCAATGAGAACAATAACCAGCAACGGCAGCAGTGATGCAGAGGAGTAAAACGTTAAGCAGTTTTCCCTCTGAGAACACTCGTATGAAAGCAAATGACCGTCCTACCATGAAGAATGGATGGGTACATGGTGACAGAGAGTAATTTATTATTTTAGTAGATTAACGAATAGACTCTATAGGTTACAGAGAATCTAATAGACATTTCTGCCAAATATTGAGTGAACAATAAAGTACCAGAAGCTAAAGGAAATATAAAGATGAATAAACCTCAACTCTGCCATTAACAAATACATAGTTCCATAGGAAAGTTAAGGCCTATTCAAAATTTATCATAAGTAAAGTAGATGGAGTCTAGGGAAGGATAAAATCGTAAGTTGCTGAGGGAATTGGGAATAAAGTTATATTGAGATGAACCAGGGAATGTCAATAACTAAAAAGAAAATAATTGTACATGGCAAGCCTCTGCACATATTATACATGTAATCTCTACAACTAGTTCATATTATTATTTGTAGTAGTTTTCAGCTAGTACTGTAATAAATTACCACAAATTTGGTGTCTTAAGACAACATAAATATATCCTCTGAAAGTTCTATAGGTTAGAAGTCTGACAAGAGTCTCATTGAGTTACAACCAAGGTGTCAGCAGGACTGCATTCCTTCTCAAAGCTCTCAGGGAGAATCCATTTCACTGTCTTTTCCAAGGAGGCTCATGGCCTCCTTCCATCTTGAAAGCCAGCAAAATTGTATCTCTCTAACCATGTTTTCATAATGTTAATCTTCTGACTCCAGCCAGGAGAAGTTTTTTGATTTAAGAACCCCTTGAGTCCACCCAAATAATCCAGGATAATCTCCCCCAACTCAAGGTCCTTCATTTAATCACAGCTGCAAAGTGTCTTTTGCCAAGTAAGTAACACATTTTTAAGATCTGAGAATTGGAACATGGACATTATTTGGACCCATTATCCTGTTTACCATAGTCTTCCCTCTGGATTCCAAAGATTCATGTCCATCCAACATGCAAAATACATTCATTCATCCTATTCCAGGTCTCCAAAGTCTCAATCCATTATAGCATCATCTCAAAGTCCAAATAGTCATCTAAATTTTACCAGCCTTGCATCTTATCATCTAAATCATCTGGATTAAATATGTCAGGCATGAGTGAAACTTTGGTTATAATCTATCATGCAATTAATAGACCTGTGAAACTCAGGAAACAAGTTATGTGTTCCTAAAATACAATGGTGGGATGGGAAAAGGTAATAGTGGTAAATATTCTGAGTCAGAGAAATTACTCCTGTCATAAAAATTTCCCTTAACCTTTTCCATATTTAAAATTTAGTATTGATACTCACCTGGTCCCCTGATACAGGACATAGGGGAAAAAAACTCAAATGTCACCTTTGCAGCTGAAAAGTAAGGATAATTGAATATATCGGGAAACTTCCTGATTATTTTGTATATAGAGCCTGCCACAAGCCCATAAAAATGATCAATTGCTATGTGAGGCCTTAACCAAGAAAATACTTTTCCAGTTTTTGCATCAAGAACGCATGGCAAGCATGGATCCTTTTATTTTTTTTACCTAGCAGTAGCCCCATTCATTCCTGATTGGGTAGTGGGAGGTAAGGGGAAGCTGGAAAAGATGTTCCTCTGTCGTTGCAACAGAATATGGAGATTTTGGCTTATATAAATCTTGGTTGTATTTAATCCTTTTGGAACTAGGGTTGAGAAACTGCTGCCACTGCTCCCATAATAGTTGTAGCAATAAAATATCAATAAACCTTTCTAAGTTGCAGTGGGCCAGAGCAGGCTTTTTCTTCCTTGTTACCATAGAATGCTGAATTACTGCAAGAGTACCTCACATGCTAATAAATAATATATTAGAGAATAATCTTATACTTTATACATTTATATATGATATAATAGTATATGGGACATTATAATTTCTTCCATTTATCTACTACATTACAGAGTATGCAATTATATTTATACAAAATTAGTTTATAACTAAAATAAATCTTGCCTCTATAAAATATAATAAATAAAAAGAGCATAATTTGGCTTCTTCCCCTAATTCTGAACTTTCTTACTTCACAAAAATGCCTGTCACTATTAGAATTTCTCCTGCACCAGGAGTCCAGTTCACCCATCGGCTTGAGAGGGGTTCTGAATGCTCCCTCTAGGGATGTGCAGGATCTGAGTTCTTTCTTCCCTACTGCCTGATCTGAGTTTTCTTCCTTTATCCTCAGAGACTCCATTAACCAACCTCTGTGGAGTGTCTGAGAAAATGCCTTTTTCTGAAATGGGAGGCCAGCTTCAGGGATGTGTAGAAATCACTGTAACTATTTGCCGTGGGTCTCCACTACTTTCAATGCTGGGCTGAGCTACACTGAGAAATACCAAAAGGCAATCCATGAATGTGTCTGGCAGAAATATGACTGACCCTTAATCCTGATATCCTCCTGCAGCTTTAAGAAGCCATGTGCTCTCAATTCCTCTCCTGCCTCCTTTCAAATTAGGCTTACTTTTCCTGTTGAGTTTATCGCCTCATTAGTTACAAATGAAAACTCAATTTTTCTGCTTCCAAATATGAAATTTAAACATGGGTGAGAAATATGAATAAATAAAAATTAAATTATTTGATACTCAACATAAAAAAATTCTGTCTAAGCTGTTAGCCCATTAATGGGTAGGAAGAGAGTGTTCTTACATTTTTAGGACATTATATAAAATTCTAATAAAGGCAATAAAAGTAGCAGCTCCCACATGTTTTCGTAAAATGGAGCTGCACTGCAGCAAATTCACTCTCATTTGCTGAAAACTGCCACAGAGGCCTTGAGTTCAGTTCAGGTTACAAGCTGAAATCTTCCTCCTATGGATCAATAGGTTCAATCTGAATTCCCAAGCATTCTCCTGACTGTATTACTTTTCCTTCTGATGCATCTATAATTTTGACTTTTAAAATGTAGAGTCAAGGTGTACTAAAGACAGATGCTTACTATTAGTAGCAGGCAACTCCCTAGTGGATTTGTTTTTAAGTTTATCAGATTGTCTTCTGGTTGTAATTGGATCAGCTTTCATTCTAGCTTAAATGGGTATGTCATAGCAAAATACAGAATATACTGGTGCTACCATATCCTTATTGGTGTTTTTCTTCTAGTTGATGCATATTCTGTCTCTCAGCCCCTGGACCTTCACTATATGGTGTATTATCCTTAGGATGACTTGATAACAGATCTGTTCATGCTGCCCTTTATGGGTTACTGTGGAACAGTTTTGTTAAAATATAATAATAATAATAATAATAATAATAATAATAATAATAATAATTCAAACATGAAAGATTAGTGCAGAAGGTAGTCTATGTGCTCAAAATTGTGTGTGTATATATATATACACATATATGTATGTATATATGTATATTATTGTATATACATATGTGTATATATATATGTATATATATTTATAATTTCAGAGAAAGTGAAGAAACCAAAAAAAAATGGTTTCAGAGTAAAAAGTATAGCCAGGGTTTTTGCCCTATTTATACTACTGATAGAGAAGATTGCCCTCTGCTGTTAAACATTTGTGACTTTCTAGTAGAGTTGATTGAATTCTAGTAGAGTTCTTGAAAATTTAATATTCAAAGATTCTCCCCATAAGTGGTGTTCTTCACAACAGGAACGTATGATTAACAACTGTAAAAATGCTAGATAATGAGTAAAACCTGATCTTTAACCTCATAGGCAATGTGATCTGTCTCCTCTTTCTAACATGAGCTTTCATTGCACTCCAAAGAATGTAAACTTCCAATGACATTGGTAAATATCACTAAAGGTTAATATTATTTCAAAACCCGATTAGTATATTGAACCAAGCTCAAAAATGTTTCAATGAAGCTTTACTTTTGGCTGTTGTTAGAATCCTATCACACTACCAGACCAGAGGGTAAAAGACCCTACAAGGAATATGGATACCATCCAAGTCGCTGAATTTTTTCTCTGATTATATTGCCATAAGAATTATATAATTGTTTGACTTTTGAGAGATGATATTGCCAAAAATTTATAGGTAAAGATATTAGTTTCTTGCTGAGAAGTCAGGAAATGATAGTTGAACATGTGGGAACAAATCTTTCTGCTGCCACGCTGAGATGAATTTGAGGTTGATCAAGCTTGCTTGGTAATGTGGCAGTAGGGGAATGAAAAACAGGATGTCAGTTCCAATAGCAGTTAACTAGAATGATTACAAATGTCTATAATGGCACATTAAAGTTGACATGTTGTTTACTACAACTTGGCATAAAGTCACAAAGAGTTTGTCCTGTATTGACTTCAAATTTTAATAGAAGCTTCAAGATCTGTTATTCAGCAATCTTCAGACTCAATGTAAATTTATTGGTCATTCCAGGTGTGTTACACATCAAATGTGAAAACATCCATAATTATGTTATTTTGTACCACATACCCTTAAATCTCTAATGAACTAATTTCTTAAGAGTTAGACGAAATGGGTGAAATTTTTCTCCCAACTATGTATTTTGTAGATACCTTTTGAACCTATTTATTTCCCATTTTTTGCTACCTAAAAAAGGGATATTTTAAAATATGCCCAGGAAATTGCCTTCACTAAGGTTCTGCGTGCTGTGCTTCACATCATAATATTAAGAAATCTTGTCAAGATACTTCTCATTTGCATTTTAACCTAAGAGATACCTGATTAATTACATGTAATGATTTCCCTTATTTTGGTTCAGGGAACAGGAGAATAACAGTGAATATTTTAGGGTCACAGCAAATAAGTGGTAGAGCAAGGACTTAAATGCATGTTTCCTATTTTATAGTGTTCTAGATTCAGAAAGTCTTCTCTAAAGCTTTAAATGTTAATTTGCTGGAAAGAATTAAATATTTGCTTGACTGGAACTTTATTTCAAAATTCAGTTTTCACTGGAAGAAAAATTTGCCTTTTCTCTGAGTACTGTTTATTTTCAGTTTGTGTCTATTTTTAGCATCTTGTGTCTTCTGTGTAGATAAAGATGAGTTGTTATATTTGCTCTTAGAAATAAGGTCAATATTTGTTGTATTTTAACAATAACTTATTGAATACACATTTTTCATTATCAGAGAAAAAAACTAAAATATGAAAGAAAATCCATACCCAGAAATAGCTTACAATTCACTGTGGCAATGGGATATAATAAAGAAAAATGGATATGACTAAGCATTAAAATAATACAGATATGTATATGTATATGATTCAATGTTAAAAGAAAAATATAAAGTAGTGGTTTTGATGCGTTTGCTCAATATTCCAAAAAAAGGACTTTTGCTAATGATGCATTTCCTTACACTTTTTTTAATTACCTGAGTTTTTACAAGCATACATGGTTTAAACTTTTATATTTATGTATATACAAGTAAATTTTAACTTTTTAATTGCTATGACTATGAGGTTCTAAGTTAAAAAAATAATTTAGGTTATGTTATTGTTGCAGTTGCCTTTAAAATAGAACTGGTCAAAAACAAAACTCTATTAGAAAATTTGTTAATTATTCGACACAAAAAATATTGAAAATGCTTCTCTTTGAGATTAAAAATGTTTTTATAGTATTTTATATCAATATAGGAATATGATTTACTGCTAGAAGGAGAACAGTTCAGTATCAATGTATATGTCTTTCTTTTTTATATTTGAAGTGCTGGAAAGCCAATGTATATAAACAAGTAGATAAAAATGGCAAGCCATTTGATGTGGCAATGGTGTCAAGTATTTGCACCATTCTCAAAATATATACCAAAAATCATATGACATTTTTCAATCAACAAATAACTAAATGGTAATTTATCTGAAAACACATTTGCATTTTTCTTCAATTTTCTTTAACTCAAGAAATTTGTTTAATGTTAATTAAAGACACTAAAGATAATTATTTTCTTTATTCCTGGGGAAGATATACATATAGAGAGAGAGAGAGAAAGAGAGAGAGAGGCTTACTGAAATGAAATATCTTAGAATGATATCCACTACTCTTTTTTTTAAGAGGTACCTTGTCTGTGGAGTTAAAATGAGCTGAAATAGGCATTTGAAACTATTTCATAAAATTGGAAGTAGTTTAGATGTTTTTCTAAGTGACTTGGTCATATATTCTGCTTTCAGGAATACAACTTAATTTACTTTTTAGATGTTAACAAAAAAGAAGAAAAAGAAGGAAGGCCTTTAATAAAATGTTTCCATATATAGAAAAGAAAAGGAGGGATTTGCTTATAGTAACTTTGAGGCTGTCTTTCATAGATGAGCCATTCTTCTACAATTGCTGGGAGATGTAATAGTTAACGTCATGACAATACAATTGTTAGTGTGCCCACAACCCCACACTATAATGCTATGTACTTGAATTTGATTTTAAAACATCCCAGCTGCATTTTATATATTCCATTTCATGTGTCATGCCTCAACTTATGTAGATATATGCTTGAGCCAGGGAGAATCATGAAGCCTTCCTAGAGGGATGGTGCCTTCATTAAAGGAGGCTTCTTAGAGAACAATACTTAATCTTGTTTTTTTGTTCCTCAGTGCACTATAGGAAGATTCTTGAGGAGTAAGAGTCATACTTCTGTTCCTAAAGTGAGGGAAGACAATTATGAAAAAAGGAGATTGGAAAGGAACCAATGCAGAGGTGCCTGGATGGCTCAGTTGGTCAGGTGTCTGCCTTTGGCTCAGGTCATAGTCCCAGGGTCCTGTGATCGAGCCCCACGCTGGGTTCCCTGCTTGGTGGGGAGCCTGCTTCTCCCTCTCCTTCCTGCTTATGCTCTTTCTCACTATCTCTGTCGCTATCTCTGTCTCTCTCTTTCAAATAAATAAATAAAATCTTAAAAAAAAGGAAAGGAACCAATATAAGTCTTAAACACAAGTGATGAATCCATAAAATCCTTACTGTTGCACATACCATTATGACAACTGCTGATGTAAAACATGTATATATACATATATATGTTTATATATATATAATATATAATAATTTGCATATATAATACATAGTGATTTATATATAACACATAACAGGAGCAAATCTGAAAGGGTCTGATATCAAACAAGTCCATATGGGGGATGCAGGGATTGATCTGCACCTATCAAGGTAGGTAGGCACTTGGCGGACAAATAGTTGAGGATAGGGCATTCCAAGCTTAGCTAAACACAGCAAAGATTTTTAGAATCAAAAGATGTGGTGTCTGGGGGAGAATGAAGAGAATAACTTTGCTGAAGTAAAGAACTTTCTTGGCGAGGTTAAGAAGTATGGTTGGAGAGGTCTTTTGTACCTCGAGTTGGGGAAGGCTGTGCTTAAAATTTATTGTGTAGAAAAATACTTGTCTCAGTGTAAACTTTAGGCCACCTGCTTTAGAATCACTTGGGAGTACCACTTAAAACATAATCTTGACCCTGATACCAATCCTCAAAAAGATATCTACATGCATGTAAATCAAGTACTGAAGTGATATTTATGTAGTGTCAAAATGGTACGCCTCTGCTATACATGTTTGAGAATACTGAATGAAATTGAGCATGGAAGAACATTTATGACACAGAAGTTTAGGGGCTGCAAGAACTGGACCAGTAGACTATAGAGAAGTTAGGTCAGTCAAAGGAGACTTGAGATTTCACATGTGAGAGACAATAAGATGATGATGATGTCCTTGGTGGAGGGAGGCCATGCTTAGGGGATAATGAGGTTCCTCCTTTATATGTCACCACTTTTCTTCATAATCTATTTCTATTTGAATTCTCTCTTGCAGTAAGTTAATCATTCAGTTACTCGAACCTGGTTCTTTCAGATTCCCTGGCTGTCATTTATGTTTCTCAGAACAGAAAAAAATAAAACTACCAATTTAAATTTAAATACATGTTATCTAAAACAAATTGGAGTATCTAATTAAAGATTATTTTACAGCCTATTATATGTAAGCAATGTATCTTTCTAATATTCTGTAAAAGTAAAAAACAAAACAGAACAAAACAAAACCAAACCCAGAAAGAATAATGCAACTTGCTTCCCCTCGTGTAGTTGAGAAATGCACCATTCATCCTTTCTTCTAAATCTACTACTATTTGATTTGGCCTTTCACTGACCTTAATTTCTCTAGGAACAGGCTCTTGTGGAAATGCTTCATGTCAGATTTGCTCCAGGAAGGAGACAGGAAGAAAAAAAAATGTAATAAATTTTTGGCAAGGAACTAACTGACATTAAAATAACCTATTTTCTTCAAAATCTTGATTATTGGCTAGGAAACCCAGAACAATATTAGAAAATAATATAAAGGCTGATAGAGAAAAAACAAAGAAAGAAAATGATGAAGACTAATTTTCATTCTTCCAATTCCTTATTTTTAATTCAAGGGGAAAAGTAAATTCTCTGTAAAGAAACATATATTGTATATAAGAATTTGTTTCTTATATACAATATATATAAGAAAAAATTTGTTTCTTCTTCAAAACCCAAGAGCAAATGTGTGCAATTCCTGCTTTATAAATAGCTCAAGTATTAGGCTTCTTACCAACCCTAAGATCTTTCATTTGACGTCTGAACACTTGCGTCTGTGTGTGCACGTGCTTTAGGAAAGTCCCTCTCACCCTGCTGAATAAGCACCAAATTCAGCCTATCCCAATCTTTCAAAGTGCTTCTACTTCATCTGGTAACACTTGATTAAAGGTATTGAAATGCACCCAGACATAAAATATATTCACATAACTTTTATATGATATAAAATGTTAAGTGACTGCGAGAGAGAAAATGGTGCATGTGTAAGAGAATACTATTCAAAGGGCTCAAGTGAGAAGAGTTTCACCAAGTTAGAATCAAAAATCTTCACCCTGTCCCTTCCCCCATTCTCTTCTTGTTTCATATACATGCAGATTTCGTAATCTACATATAGTCATGACTATTAGCATACTGTGGTTAATTTCAGGATTCTAAGTACAGTGGAGGAAGTAGGATTTTCTCCTTTATCAGGAAAGAAAAAACAGGAAGGAAAAAACAGGGAGGGAAATGTTACAAAACATCCAGAGATGGGAGAACATTAAAAAGGGTCAGTTTTCACTTCTACCTTGTCTTTCTGGTATTACATGGCTTAATTGTGACAGAGATAGAGATGAAGAGGGAGTCAGGAATAGTTAAGGCCATGCATGCCTAATGGGACCCAGAGGCTTACACCGTAGGATAGTGCCACTGGCCCAAAATAGAGATTCCAAACATATGTAATATTAAAATGTGTATCTGATTGGGTGAGGATTTCTGTCATGAAAGACATTGTCTGGGGATAGTAAATGTCAATAGAAGTCTCTATTAGGTGGTGAAGATACTCCAAATAAGAGTTTTAATATTCAAGGTAGTCCATAGTACGTGGAATGGAATCCCAGGATGTTGAAATACAAGAGAAGAGTCCCTGGGGAAAGGGACTGGTGGGGCCCAGGCAAAGTTACCATCTCCAGGCAGATGGCTAGCAGAGCTCAACTTGGGCCTGTTAACCAGGCTGGGAGACTTTAGGGAATAAATATTATGTCTTACTCTGCTTTATATCCCCAGTACCTGGAACACAGTAGTCCCTGTCAAATATTTGAAAGAATAGGTGATGAAGTAAATAAACAAAGAGAGACATAGACCAGGATCACATATGAGTGGTTACAACAAAGGCTGAAGACTACTCTGTATGTTCATGGTTCGGTCTTACCCAGGAACGGTATGATTTGGAAATTAGACCTAGTGACTGAAGGCAAAAAAGACGAATTTCAGAATCCACTGACTTGTTAGACCAAGCTTCCTTGCATATATTCTACTTTAGCTAGTATCCAGAGCTAAAGTCCTCAGCTGCAACGGGTGTACTAATTGGAGAATCATGAACTGATATACCACATTCTAGGTCCTTCATGATTCATTCTAATATATAGACAAATATTGGTATTTTCTAGATCCATGTAGCTGTCAATCAATGTGCATCCACCAGGATCTGCTAGAAATAGCTGTATTTGTGCAAATAATAAAGAAAGGATTTCCTTCAGAAAAGAAAAGAGAATCGCCTTATATTTACATCTTCGGTGAAGTCTCTCATAGGATAGAGAGCTTTCTCAATAGGTTTATTTTGAACAACACACTACTGTTGGAGGAAGACCCTGCAGGCCCTTTGCCACACAAAGTGTGTTCTTCAGACCCCAATATCAGCATCATTTAGGAATTGATTGGAAATGTAGAGTCTCAGGCCTTCTTGAGCTATATGGAATGAGAATTCGCATTTTAATGAGATCCTTAGGAGATTCGCATGCACATTAAACTTTGAGAAGCAATGGCCTATTCATTAATATTAGGCTTAGATGTTTATGGTAATATTCTGTCTAAAGCAAGTAGGAGGCAAAGAAATGTAAATGGAGACTAAGTTTATTTCTTTTTCCTTAGGGTAATGACTTCACAATTGAAAACCTTGGCGTTAGTGTGTGAGTGTGTGTCATGTGTGTAGATATGTGTGTATTTTGTTCTTCTAAGAGTCATGTGTGGATAAAATAAATAAGAGTGAAAACTTGAACAAAGGAAACTGACGCCCTTGTTCAGTGTAGTGGAAACAAGGGAGAGTAGAAGGACTGTAATTAATTAGAGATTTGGAGATTGCAGTCTCCATCTCAAGCAGGCCTCTGACACAGCCCATTGAAGTTGGAGTCATCTAAGAATGCAGTCCCAGATTTTTCAAGATATGGAAATAAACTTGCACGAAGTTCCCCAGTTGTAAGAATTAAAATCTAATTAGATTTTATTTAAAAGAAGGAAAGGAAGGAAAAAACAACGATGCTCTCTGGACCAATACTTTATGGAGTAATAACCATAGAACTGGTGTGCAGCTTGCCATTTGTGACCTGTGTCCATATCACTGAGACAAAACCAAATATAAGTAGATAGTGATTTGAATATCCGGGCCATGTAATAGGTGGTAACTATGTGCCTATATTGTTTTAAGCTTGATCTTAATTAAAATAGTACCCCAGCCTAGTCCTAAGGAGCCCAAATCTGAAGGCTTTGGCATCTATAAGCATCATGTTGACATTTGCAAGTCCTGTTTTACAAATGTTCAGTGTATACCTAAAACAACCCTTACCGTTCATATTTCTGTGAAACTAGGTGTTGAGACAAAAGAATTTAAGAACTATTCTAAATGACATTTTATTATATGTTTATCACTTTAACCACTTGATACACCTGTTTAATCTTCAGAACAATCCTGAGTAAGTGATTAGTTTCTCTGTTTCACATGTAATGGAACCAAGAAAAACATTCTGGAAAAAAGACTTCTTTTCCACTGACTGCCAGAAAGGTAATTGTCTCCAGAATCTATAGGTGGTTTCTACCTCCCAGAGGCTACCTCCCAACCTGGCCAGCCCCAACGTAAGCCCTAGAGCCAGGCAGATCTCTTCTGCAGCAATATCACTGGCTTTCAGCTTTTGTCCCTTATCTCTTATCCTGCAGTCAATGCACCTGTTGCTTCTTTCCATTTGCCTTTTTAGGGCCCTCCTATCTGATAACCTGAAAGCTGGTTAATAACAACTATAAGCTTTCTTCTACTTCCACGTGTAATATGAAAATGTAACATGAAAAATGATGGTATTTTGAAAATGAATATCTGGAATAAATGAATGGATAGATAGATAGATTGATTGATCTTAAAGACCTACAGGAGGATTGTGGAGAAACTTTTGGCTTTTTTTTTTTGACAAAGGGGACCTTTTATATTACTCATACCTCCTCATTACCTCCCATTGTGTTTTATACACGGGACTAGCTGTTATAATAATATATGCCTTTGATTTTAGAAAGAAGCATTCTATAAAGGTTGTTTCCTTAATTCTTCAAATAAAACAAAGAATTGGGCATTTTCAGCCCACCCTGTCTCTAATGGATTATAAGAATTGGTGCGACTCATCTAGTTGTAGTTTACCTACTATGAGATGATTGTCAAAATAGTTATTACAGAGCAAAATGAATGGATTTATTGAACACTGACAACATCCAGTACTGTTGAGAATGTGGAGCAACAGTAACTCTTCACTGCTGATGGGAATGAAAGTGGGTACATCCACTTTGGAAGACAGATTGGTGGTTTCTTGCAAAACCAAACATGTTCTTACCATTGATTCCAGCAGTTGTGTTCCGTGGTTATGTCCCAAAGGAGCTGATAGCTCATGTCCACACAAAATCCTGCCCATGGATGTGTAGAGCAGCTTTATTCATAATTGCCAAAACTTGGAAGCAGCCAAGATATTTGTCCGTAAGTGAATGGATAAGCAAACTGTGGGATATTCAGACAATGGACTAGTATTCAGAGCTAAAATGAAATGAGGCCCCAAGCCATGAAAAGACATAGAGGAAACTTAAATGCATATTACTTAGTGAAAGAAGCCAATCTGAAAAGGCTACATATCAAATGATTTCAATTATATGACATTCTTAGAAAGGCAAAACTTACAAGGAGCTCGACAAACCCCACAAGGAAAAACAACAAAATCATGATCAGACAATATTATCAAAGCACTGAAAACCAAAATAAAGAAAAGCCAGAGAAAAACAGCCCATTGCATACAAAGAAACAAAAAGTTAAAAAACCCTGGATTCCTTGTCAGTAACCATTGTTGGAAGAGGTCATCGAGAGGACATGACCGCTGCTTGACCTTTGGGCTAGAAGAGGCCATTGGAGTCTCCTCACCCCTCACCTGTCCTTGGAATAAAGGTGTGACTCAGCATTCCCACACCTGGAGCCATTTTCAAGGCCAAAGCCTTGAGAGAGCAATATGGTATTGAGATCATGTGGGGGTTGACGTGACTCGACCACCTTAAGGCCTCTATATAAACGTTAAGAGCCTGGCGCATGACTGTAGAGATCTTGTCCTGAGGCCGCTGGAGGCAAGCGGGGTTTGTGTGAGCTCCCTTGCGGGTTAGACCTGCCACCTACCGATCTGGCGTGGTTTCCCTCTTTCTTCAGGTTTTCTGCCTTCTAGGCACCGGCCAGTTTGCCAAACCCACAACCAAAGAGGGAAGAAGAGTGCAACATCTGAAAAGTGCTGTAGGAAAGGGAAAAGAACTGTCAGCCTACAGTTCTGTGGCCGGTGAAAATGATCTTCCCGGATGAGATAAAATGAGGTTATTTTAAATGCAGGAAAACAAGGATAATTTTCTGATAGTAAACATGCTCTAAAAGAAATGCTAAAGCAGGTTCTTCGGACTGAAATGAAATAGTACCAGATGGATTTTGGAACTTCAGGAATAAAGGAGAAACAAGGAAAGTGGTAAATACCTGGGTAAGTTTAGTCTTTTCTTAACTTTGGGGACAATGTATGTGCCTGTTGAAAGCATGATATATAACACTTGTAGTGGAACTTTAATGATGATAGTTATAATTCATGTAAAAATTAGGACCTAAGTGAGGGAAAGAGATACATGGTTCTAAGGCTTCTTTACTTGATGTGGTGTAAAATTAACTTCAAGCAGTCTGTGAAAAATGATGTATATGTTTTGTAATCCCTAAAACCACTAAAAGAAATAGAAATATGGCCCAAAGCCAGAAATGAGTTAAAAAAGAATATGAAGTGTTGATATAATCTCAGAGAAAATAAATAAGGTTTTTTTCAATTCCTATATCTGCAGATATTTTAATATATTTGAATAGGGACTTTCTAAGAGGAGTGTTACGCAACATTTTCAAAATTGATCATGCAAACCAAATGTTTAGAGGAAAAGTATTGTTTGGGAGCAAGAATGGTTTTAAGAAATACTTAGTTCTACTGAAAAGCTAACAGCTGAGTTTTCAGTGTTATTTTTGCTTTTACATGTTCTCAAATGGGTGTTAGGATGAATTAATTACAAATAACTGGCACAGAATTTGCTTCGTTGATACTGGTACATAAATACCTGGCTTTTGTGTGCCACGAGTTTCAGTCTCTGAGAATACAAATGGTAAAGCTCTAAGACATTAACATGTAGAAATAGGGATGATGAATGCACCTAAATACAGGTTTAAAAATTAATATCTCATAACTGTTAGGTGACGAAAATAAAATTGGACAGTATTGTAGAAAGTAATATTGGATGGGTAACCCATGGTATTAGAAATAAAAGGAAAAATAGCCATGTAGAAATAGAGGGGAAGCCTGTACCAGGAAAAGAAACTACAAAAATTAGAAGTATGGTAAAGAAGTAACAAGAAAAGTTTGGAAAAAAATGACTGCTGACCTAGGGAAATATATTACCAAAACCACCAAAAGATTTTTCAAGAAGAGAGTGGTTACTGGTAATATTCCCTGAGAAGAAGTCAGGGATTTTTTTTTTTTTTTTTTAATTGGCTACAGCACAGGGTAATGATTGGTGACCTTGAAGAGAGGTCTCATTAAAATTGCTGGTATGAAAGCTTGATTGAAATTGGCTGAAGAGCAACTGGGAGATGAATAAATGAATACCCCAGGTGGAGAATATTTCTTGAAGTGCTTTGTTATGAGGGTAAACAGAGAAATAGAAAAGTAACCTGGTAGGGATATGATGGCATAATATTTCCTTTCCTTTTTTTTTTTTTTTTTTTTTTAATGAAAACCTATTTTCAGGGCACCTGGGTGGCTCAGTCTGTTAAGCCTCTGCCTTCAGCTCAGGTCATGATCCCAGAGTTACAGAATTGAGCCCTGCATCAGACTCCCTGCTAATCCGGGGACTCTGCTTCTCCTTCTGCCTCTCACCCCACTCGTGCTTGCTCACTCTCTCAAATAAATAAAAAAACTCTTTAAAAAAACAAAACAAAAACAAAACAACACAAAACCTGTTTTTTGATCTGATGGGGCAATTCTAATGCGATAGGGAGATGGAATTAAGGATTACAGCAAGGAGGATGATGGCAAGAGCAGTCCTACGTGGTATGAATTCAGACACGTAGAAGGGTCAGAGGCGGAAGAGAAGTGAAAGCAGTGTGTGAATCTGGGTACAAGAGTGTGAGGTGTCTGGAAGTGCTAAGTTCTATCATTCAGGATGCTTGGTTACAAATCGCAGAAACCAACTCTGATATAAGGAAATGAAAAATTTAATAAAATTGTATCGAGTAGCTCGATACTCTTGAGTCATAGAGAACTGAGTTTATGGCTATGCAGGCGAGTACTAAAAAAGAAAAATAATAGCAGAATTGGCCCAGGGAGGATGTTGCTATTTGCAGGTGACACCAACTATCATCATTAGAAGTAAAATTAGATATTACATGCCAGTGTAGCGCTCCTGAAACTTTGGCACCAAGAACTCTTTTCTCCAAATTTTACCTACCACTGATGTTCTTAGTAGATCCCTTGATCCTAAATGGGGATGCCTGGCTGGTGAATCAAAAGGCACATGCCGAGTATAGAGGGTGTGCAGTAAATGTGTGCTGTTTGTTTCAAAACTGTAGAGTTTAACTGAAATTTTAAAAAAGTATACTCCTGAGGACTTAGTTATTATGATATCAGAAAGGCCACTCTCCAGAACTAGCTACCAGAAATACTTTGTAGGTCTTTACCAAATAACAAACTTAATACATAATGTTGAACTTTTGGTATTCTGAACGTGACAAACCTACTATTTCTATCTTTTCAGTACAACACCTGGAGAACTAGGCAGGGAAATGCGGCAAGTGAAAAGGAATAAAATACTTAAAGATGCAAGGGGGGGGGGGAGCCATTATTACTTGTAGGTAATAAAATAGTAGTAAGTAGGAAATCCTAAAAATCAACGGATAATTTTTTTTTTTTTAAAGATTTTATTTATGACAGTGTACAAGCAGGGGGAGCAGCACGGAGTGGGAGAAGCAGGCTCCCGCAGAGCTGAGAGCCAAATGTGGGGCTTGCCAGGACCTTGGGGTCATTACCCCAGCCAAAGGCAGACGCTTAACCGACTGAGCCAATCAGGTGCCCCTCAACAGATAAATTTAACACTTTATTATTCTGATGATTTATTCCATAAAAATAAGTACACAAATTGATTCCTGAATATTAACCATCAAAAAGAAATAAAATATATATGATCACCAAAATAATGTGGTACCAAGAAATAAACCTAAGAAGAAAATCTGCATAAAAATTTTCGATAAATATTAAAAAATGGATAGATGGATTGTTTTTATGGTTTAGATGCTTTAGTGCTATAAATATCGATTGTATCCAAACGAACCTATGGATTCAATGAAACCTCAATCAAAATCCCAACAAGATTTTTAAAACTCTCCTAAAATGTATATGAACATTTAAATGATCGAGAATAGCCAAAATAATCTTTGAGGGGAAGAACACAACTGAAATATTCATACTTTCAGCTATTAATATTTACTATAGATACTGTGGTTAAAACAGGGCAGTCTTGTACAATGCTAGACAAACGGATCATTTTAACAAAATAATCCAGAAAACGACTTACATGGACATCATGTATACAAGTTTTTCATATAACCTATGATTGTGCCACTAAATCTACCAGTTAAAATCTTATAATTGCATGGACATCAGAAGGTACAAGGATGGTGATAGCAGACTTATTCATGAGCATCCCAAGCTGAAAATTTTTCAAATGTGTAGCAACAGCAGAATTCTTGGTAAAAGGTCGTACGTTCGCATACTGCACAGCAATGAAAATTGTCTATAGCTTCAAGAATCAATATGTATAAAACATACGAATATTGGGGAAAGTAAACTTATAGAAGAATACATTGAGTAAAGCTAGGGAATTATCTTTACAAATCTGACGGTGATTTTTCTCTCAGGGTTAGGCAGAGAAATATCACAAAAGAATGCACAGGAAGATTTTAAGTTACAGAGAGTATAACGGTTAACTTTGTGTCATACCATGGGGTGCCCAGATATTTGGTTAAACATTACTCTGGGTGTGTCTGCGAAGGTGTTTCTGGATGAGATTAACATTTGAATTGGTTGACTGAATAGAGCTGATTGCTCTCCCTAATGTGGGCCATCAATTAAGGGACTGAGTAGAACAAAAATTCTGATCTGTGAGGAAACCCCCTCCTGCCTGAATGCATTTGATCTGGAACAGGGGGGGTTTTCCTGCCTTCAGTCTCAAGTTGAAACTTTTTGTCTCTTCCTAGATTCCAAGCCTGCCAGCCTAAAGACTGCAGCTCCGTATCAGCCCGCCCACTGCAGATCTTGAACTCGCCAGTCTCCGTAAACATGTAAGCCAGTTTGATATAATCTCTCTTCATATATATACACACATATATACATACTGTTCTGTTTTTAATTTTAATTTTATATTTTAATAAGAATTTTAATAAGGTGATAATCAGTATCTTAATTTACGGGTACTTGCAAGAAGTTTTACTTCATGATCATTCTTCAAAATCTACATGTTTTATCCTCTCTTCTGTATTACCCCTTCCTCCATGAAACCTAAAACACACCAGCAGAGTAAATAGTTGCCAATCTCTCTCCAGAAGTATACTTGCGGAATTTCTATCCTCTTTTCTCTGCTGGGGTCTCCTGTGCAATCTGCCTTTGAATTTTAGTACTAAAATGGCTATTCTACAAATAAAACTTTTCCCTAGAAGTGAAATTTTAAATTCTCACCAGATATTTTTTAAAAAACAAAGTTTTCTATTTTTTACTTCCATTTTTATCTTCACTATTTTAGGTAGTGAGTTTTAATTCTCCTAAAACATTGGTATGTGAATGTCTGCTGCTGGGACAGGTTCAAATGTGGGTGGGAGAAGGAGAGAGAAAGCCATCAAAGGATAGCTTAATTTTGGCTTAAGGTAAGATCAAAATTTCTGAGAGAAACATTTTCTGAAGCATTACTTGACTGGATACAGTTCAGCTGGTAAATCCACCACATGTCTTGAAAGCTCAGTGGGCATAAAGATGCTCCCATTATTATAGGGACCTCGGGGCATCTTTAAATTGCTGTAGCTACGCAACTTTGTATTCGTAATATATTTCTGTAGAGAAGATATGTAGCTTCCATCATATTCTCAAAGCATCTCAGAACCATCACGATGGGTTGCTGGTCCAATTTTTCAGAAATGCAGATGGTACTAGTTATTTCGTAGTATTCTTAAGCATTGTAGTAGAATTACCTGTAGAATACTGGATTAGGATTGAAAATACTGAAAGATCACAGTGCCAATTATAGGGACCTGATAAATCCTGTTATAATTTCTATGCCTCGGGAGTGATCAGAGTGCAGTTGATGCACTCCTGTGAGATGTGTTTATAAGTCCTCAGGATCCTCATATGTTTGAAGTGGATGTGGAATTTAGGAGAGAGTATAAAAGATTGCTAATTTTGTATCTGTTGTATTGTTTCTTGGTTCATAGGATAGATGATGACACAGAGTGAAAAACAAATGCTTCAAATTACTAAATGATCTCTTTGTTACCTGACATATGTCATGTGGCTTCCCAGAGTGCCACTTCTCTTTCCAAAAGAATACTAAAGCACAGAAATAACTGCATCGGTAATTGGAAATGCACATTACATCTACTTTGTTTTATGAAATACCAAGACATGGATAAATGATACAAAATGTGTAGAAAGACTATAAATATACAGTTCTATAAAAATGAAAGTATTATAGCTTATTCTTTTGGTTTGTTAAATATTTCTTGCCAGTGAATTGCATTTATATATATATTTTTTATATATATTTATATATATAAATTCATTTATAAATATATATAAAATTATGCGTGTTTTACTAAAATGCACTCAATTCTAGAGGCATACTGAAAATGTCTTATGTGTCATTGTGTATATATTTATGTACACACAAGCACATATGCATAAATACACATGCATATATACATATATGAAGATAAAGGTGTTTAAGCTAAAAAGAGCAAAAACATTTGTTCATACATGTATTTATGTACACGTGTATGTATATATAATCACTAATTACAGGGCGCCTGGGTGGCACAACGGTTAAGTGTCTGCCTTCAGCTCAGGGCGTGATTCTGGCGTTATGGGATCGAGCCCCACATCAGGCTCTTCTGCTATGAGCCTGCTTCTTCCTCTCCCACTCCCCCTGCTTGTGTTCCCTCTCTCGCTGGCTGTCTCTATCTCTGTCGAATAAATAAATAAAATCTTAAAAAAAATCACTAATTACAAACTACAATATCCCTACATAAGTGTAGACGCTTTAATACTTTCAGTGAGAGGAGTATTAAAAATTAGGGACTATTCTCTTGTAAGCATTAATAATGTTAGGTACTTAAGAGTGTCCAGTTATTTGTGAGATAATCAAATATTTTCAAAGAATTAACAGTAGATAAAATGAACTTCATTCTAAAAATAAACATCCTTTTTTGGGTAACTGGGAGAACATCACACCAGCGCTTTAGATGAACTGTATTTGCATATACAGGTTTCTCCTGTCTTAAATGCAGAGCGACAAGGTGATCCAGCACATTCCAGAGTGCTCAAGATGAGTGTATGTAGTACATGTCAGACCTGAGGTGCATATATGTTTCGGAAAGTAATCAGACTGGTGAGAAACCGAGTGACACCTGGAGAAGTAGGAGAACTCGGGTTTATTTTACACCGGCGAACTCAGAGGAGCTCACGCTCGAAATTCTGGGCCCTGGGTGGCAGGTTACAGAGCTTTTATAGGGCAGGTGTGGGGCGGGTCAGGTTCCAAGGACTGTGCTGACTGCTAGTAGATAGGTTTAATTTGGGGGAGGTGGTTTGCTTTATGTGGGAACAGCAGTTAAGGCAGCGCAGGAAGCTTGATGCTGGAAGCCCGTTTACAGAAGCAGAAGTGGCTGGTTATCTCTTGCTCAAGCAGGGCCTCTGGTTATCTCTTAGTATTGCTAGTAACTGTCCATCTTCTGGGGCCTGCTGGCCTGGGCCTGGTCTGGGTAATTTTCCTCTTCATATACTGTGATATAAAAACATGTAATTTTAAGACTTTTAGTCTACTAAAACTCCTACTCTTTGACATTTTTTTTTTTTTGGCCTTGAAATCTTCTTTATTATAGACACTTAAAAGCTCAAAGGGAAACCTGTATGCATCATTTTGATAGGATTTTTTCATTTGGAATGGAACTAAAAATGGTGAAAAATGGCTTTTAATGTTTACAATTTTTTCCTATTTAAATGAGAAAAATAAGTTAAAATGAGATAAATAGTATATGGGCTTACTTTTCATGAGTGTCAGGAACAGGGACCATGGTATTCACTTCATTTTTATATAAAAATATTGTTAGAGTAAATCCTGTATGAAAGCTAAAATATAAAAGAGTAGTAAACTAAAGATTCTGGACATAATGTTCCAATTTTGTAATTAGGCAATTTTCCTTTGCAAACAATGATCCAAGCACTGTTACAGGTCTATAGAGTTGAGGATAACCGTAAACAACTGATACCAGTGTTATTCAGGCCGTTAAGATGGAACTGGAAAGGAGGACACAGTCCAAAGAAAAGACGCATTTACAAATTCTTTAACATTGGAAAGTTTGAAAGAAAAGGACACTTAAATTTCATTGAAGTGGAAGGTTTTCTTTAAAACATCAAAATAGGTTCTACACATACAAAGCGTAGTATCACAGTCTTTGCTACCTGTTGTCCTATGACTGAGAACATTTGCTACATAAACATTTTTTTCCCCAGGTAATGGACTGTTCATAGGGCAAGTTTGATACCAGCTATTTTCAGATATGGATAGAAGTAGGAGTGACCTTGAAGTATTTTATTCTTGTGATTCCAAGTAGACATAAGATAATTCCTCTGTGTAAGAGACCAGGAATTGCAGGAATGGAATGAAGGGGATATTTTTGTTTTGATCTAAGATAGAAACTTAAGAAATGTCCCAAATCATATTTAGAAACATAGAATGTTAATAATGTTCTTGTAAATTAAGTGGCTAAATATATCAGGCCTATAACTTTTAAAACACCTTAGGAAAATAAAATAGAGTTATTGAATGTTAAATTTTCACTTCTGCAAGGGGAGGTTTAACAAAAATATGAAAAAATATGAAATATTTAAAAGGGTACGTGGAGAATAAACTGACTAAATTTGACAAAGAAGTAAAATGTGTACATTGAACTGTCCTCTTAAGAATATGAGAATTTGTTGAACCTTCTCTAATAGTGATTGTATTTCAAAATCTTAAGTAAATATTTTTAAAATTAGTAAGTTATATACGCAGTTTCAAGTTGGGAAGAATTTTTAAGCCTATTTGTTGTGGAAGCCCACAACTTCCTATAACACTTTCCTTCCTTTGATGGTGTTTAATTTCCTATCAGTCGTCTCTGGATTGTCATTTTAATTTGTTCTCCATCTATGTTCTTCCAGCAAAAGTGCTTCTCAGATTGATTCACATATCCTGTTTAGATGTGTGTCTGTTGTTTGGGTGTATGAATGTGTAATTTAATAATAGATGAAAGTGGCATGTCCCATCCCCAAAGATACATGGTTTCTTAAAGAGGTCAACAAATTAAGGACTACAGTGATGTAATGTTAATGTTTGCTTAGACATCCTCCAGAAAGTGGGAAAGCAAGTAGGATGAAATGTGGTGTCTTTGTACCTGAACTTGAACCATGTAGTAATTGACTGTTGTGCTCGCACATCTCCGTGCAGCTAAGAGATTTAACTCTTACCATTTCACACCTAATACTGATATTACCTCGCAAAAAACAAACTTCTCCCACAGATAACCACCCCGAATCAACTTTATTCTTAAGAGTTCTCACAAATATACTGACACTTAAGATTAAATTTAAAAACCAAGAATTGTCCTAGTAGCTGTATATTTTAAATACTACTCAACTTATTCTGAAGTGTAGCTGGAGTTGCGATCTGTTAGTTTTCATCCTATTTCGAGCTTTTTTTTCCTGGTCTTGTTTGAGGTCTAATATCTGTGTGTTTACCATCAAACTGTGCTGGTTCATGGTGTGCTATCTGTAAAACTCTTCTACAAACAATACTGCAATTTTGCTTTGCTTGATCGCAATTTTCATTGAACATAGTTAGCTCTAAATGATTTCTGACGATTTCCAAAATTTAAATTCACCCTTCAATGGTAAAGACTTGCTATTATTACCGACCTAAAAAGGAAGCAGCAGTCTTCAAGAGCACTTCTGAAACTTTTGTACAATGATAGAATGGTTCCAAGGTAGCTGTGTGAAATGGACCAGTACATTTGGAAATGTTCAAGTTCTAATATATTTTTAAAGCAGTTTCATTATTTTATAGTGGTGATTAATACTATAAATAGGGAAATATGAATTATAATTGCTCTCAAACATTTCTAGTAATAGTGGAAGTAGTTATCTTAAAAGTGAGCAGTTGAATTCTTCTAAGTTAGAATTGCTAAAATTTAATCTAGTTTGTGTATATACTGTTTTTCTTTTTTTTAAAATAATTCTTCAAATGCACTGGAGCATAGGTTTCAAAGGACATGTGTAGCATACTTAAAAGAAATTATTTAAGATCTTTGACAGCATTAAGGTTAATTAAAAGCATTTTTTCTTATGCCAAAAATGGTCTAATGATTTATCTATTTCAAAATTTGATCAGTGCGATTTTTTTAAAGAAATACAGGATGTTTTTTCAGTACTTGGAACTCTTGCACTATCCAGTTGTAATACCTTGCTGGACAGGAAGAGACCATAAGCAACCAGCTGTATAAAATTCTGTTTGAGACTAAACATACACACTTCTATTGGAAGTGAAGTAGCCACACCTGTCAGGAGCAGAGGCGACACCTCTCAGTGGAGATACGGGGGTGGGGGGGCTGGGGAGGGTGGTACGGACAGCTGCCTGTGAAAGCATCAGCACAGGACCATCCTAGCTGTGCCATTGCCCTTGAAACTTTTAACTAACTCCTATTAATGAAGAATTGTCACCAACAACCTATGCATCTGTGCCCTTAATAGAAGATGCTTAGGGGCGGGTGCTTGAGTGAGAGCCCTGTTGGTTAAGCGGTGAAGCATCTGTCTTCAGCTCAGGTCATGGTCTCAGGGTCCTGAGATGGAGGCCCCTATGGGCTTCCTGTTCAGTGGGGAGTCTGCTTCTCCTTTTCCTTCTGCTTCTCCCTCTCCCCCTCCCCTGCTCTCCTGAGCGCGCGTGCGCGCTCTCTTAAGTAAATAAAATCTTAGAAAAGAAAAAGAAAATGCTTAGGGACATCCATGGCCCTCTTAAGCCAAACTTGGCGTCAGGGAAGCCATGTTGTCATCTAGAGCAGAAAGAATAGTTGGTGCTCCTGAATAAGACCACTGCCTTCGGTTTTGTTGAAATATTGAAAGTCCATTTTACCATAATCTCTAATTTTAACTGAGTTCTGATTCTGCATATGATCCAATGATCTTAATCCACTCCTTAAATTTTTTTGACAGAGAGCGCGCGCACACATACAAGCAGGGGGAGGGGCAGAAGGAGAGGGAGAAGCAGGCTCTCTACTGAGCAGGGACCCCGATGTGGGGCTCCATCCCAGGACTCTGGGATCATGACCTGTGCCGAAGGCAGCCTCTTAGCCGAATGAGCCACCCAGTGGCCCAGTATTAATAATTCTTTATCACTATTTAGATCTCCAAACATCCTATCGGCTAATTTAAGTGCTACTTGTATTACTTTAAAAGCGGCTTTACAGATGTAGCTAATAAATATGACAGTAAAATATGACAGTCTATCTCAAGTTAGTGACCTACTCCAAATCAGTCTAGTAGGCTGTCATTTTTCCATAAATGAATGAATGAATGAATAAATTTTTTGGTAATACTGTGAATCTCTTGTAATATCAAAAAAAAAATATTCCCCACTATATATTGAAGGTAACTTTGGAGGTATAAAAGTCATTGGTTTTTAATAGCAACTATTAGGGAAATGATTGTAGAAGCTTATATCCCTTTCATTAAATTCATCTCCTTGTTATCCATACACATTTCAGACACCAGATGATACACATGGTGAAGGAAGAAAATTGATTACATATTCTCACTGACCATAATTCTTCATGAAAAAGCTCACTACCAAATATAAGTTGTGCAAACTACAAGCCAAATATTTTTAGACATAATTTAGCAGTCATATTGTTAACAAACGAATAAGTAAGATTGTTAAATCTGAATTACTTTGTCTAAGTCAGGGATTTATAATTTGTGTGTCATGTCACCAGCCCCTCTGAGGAACAGTGAATGGACTTGAAGAGTCCTGGAAATACAGAAATTTTATTCGCACATGTTTGCAAATGCACATGCATGGATATATGTAAATGTTCACTTTCTGGTAAGGGACTTGATTAAATTTTTAGAAGGACTAAGAAAGATTGAACTGCTTTTGTACTTGGCTCTGAAATCTGTGGCATTCCCACCAGAGATATAATGGGAGAGAAAATGTCTTTTTTCATATTATCTGCTCTACTGGTCTTAGATAGGATGGCCGTATATTCTTGTTTATCCAAACAGTCCCAATTCAGAACTATGATGCTTTCCTAACTACTGGGTAGAGGATTGCTTTGTTCTTCAAAGTGTCTCAGTTTGGAAGATAAATTATGTGGGCATTTCCTATAAAAACAGTCTGAAACCAAATGTTGGGGATCTAATTTCAGCTCTACCACTTATTAATGTTGTGACCTGGGACAACTTAAAATACTGTTTCTTCTGTAAAGCAAAGCTAATATCTGCTTCATAGGGCTACTATAATGATAAATACGTTAATGTTTTTGAAATTTTAAGAACGGGCTACACATGTAATATAAAGCAACACTTTTTAAAAATGGAAGTATAGTTGACACACAATGTTAGGTTTCAAATATATGACCTAGTGATTTGAGAACTCTATACATTATGCTACGATCACAAGTGTAGCTACCATCTGTTACCATACACTATTACAATACCATGGAGTATTCCCTATGCTGTACGTTTTATTCCCATGACTTACTCATTCCATAACTGGAAGCTTCTATCTCCCACTCCCCTTGAATGAAAGAGACATTCTTCAAAATCTAACTCTTCTTCAGGAATATTTGAATTTCATCATGATGGGGAAAGATCCTTAATGTATTATAGGGAAACGTGCTCAGAAAAAATTTGGAAATGCCCAGAGTATTCTAACCATTACAGTAAGCCAGCCACAGTGGGAATAGTCAACCTTAATTGAGATAGAATTGACTTTGTAACATTGAGTAAGTTTAAGGTGTGTAATATAATTTGATATAAATCTAATGTGATAAAACGTTTACCACAAAATGTTAACATCTATCTTACGTAGTTAGAAATTCTGTCAATTATGTCTCAACAGAATTGGAAAAAAATTACCTGACCCATAGTGGACCCCTAATAAATATATGTGGGGAAAGTAGGGGAAAGCATATTTTGAGATGGACAACTCAAAGAGTAGGACGCAATCCTACTTTGACTGTAGCGCAACATGAAGTTCTTGGAAGGAGCAAATAGATGCCTTACCCCCAGACTCTTTCTTTTGACTCTGGAATTGCATTTTTCGATCTCCTTTGAGCAGCCGTTATGAATGCATCCTAATTTAGCAATAACCTCAGCAAAATAGACAACCAAACTGAACCTAGAACTGGTTTTGTGACCTGAAGCCCATAAAACTATTTCCAGCATCTAATTTCTTCTTAATTAATTTGGCCTTTTTAAGTTACCATTGAACCTTGTGAAAACAGCATTCATGAGAATGTTTTAAACTTAGTCTTTTATTAGAATACTTATAGCAATTTTGGATGTAAGGAAGATAAGTGTCTTTCCCTCAGGTTAAATGGAACCAGACTTTCCAAAACAATTCATCAGAAATCTCCAAAATTTTGATCATCTGTTTCAGAAAACATTTTACAAAGTTATAAATGTTCATTAGTTAAAAATTGCACATTCTACTATCAGTGCAAATATTGAATATTGTTAAAACTGAATGTTTCAGTTGATAAATATTCATTGAAATTTTGTTGATTTTTATCCGTTGTGCTTCAACTTCCTCATCAGGAATGAGGCTCTTATACTCTAGGATTATTGTAAGAATTATGTTAGCAAAATATATCTAGTGCCCAGGATAATAACCGAACAAATGCTAGCTACTCCTATTACATCCCGGTGGAATGTATTTTCCACTCTTCAGGGTTCACACTCATCACTTTGGAGATCATTCTTTTAAACTGTTATTTTCTGTAATTATAGATGTTTTCTAGTTTTCCATTCGGTGTCTTTATATGTTGCCTGATATTTCAGACTTTACCTGGAACTGAGAAAATGCAATGCATTATGTCGAATTATATATTTAAAATATCAATTATTCATCATTTGATATTGGCCAGAATATTTATTTCTCTATATGTAGATGTTTTATTATCTGTAAATTATATAAATGTTTCTCTTCCCTACACCAAAAGGTTATTGTAAGAAATGGAGTCTAGTGTGTGAATATAACTTTAAATCTGAGAGTGGTAAGGAGGCCAAAATACAATACTTATTAGATTGGAAGCCCTATGCTTGGTGCTTTTAATTAAACTCATAAATGTTAAAATGATTACTATTTATTGAGAAAGTATGCCTACAAGTGTGCTGCGAATGATTATAAGATACTTAATTGTTGGAGGTGAAACTCCTAAATGAAATAGTAATATCCTGGTAAGAATATTAGGGGATATGTCCAAGCTATCCAAATTAAAATGAACTTTCCATAATTTCAGTTCAAAAGAAGCTTTGTGATATACACAATACCTTTTGCTAAAAGTTTCCATTCTTAGCTAAGGAGAACTCCTCTGGGGCACCTGGGTGGCTCAGTAGGTTAGGCATCTCCCTTCTGCTCAGGTCATGATCCTGGAGTCCAGGAACTAGCCCAGCACTGGGCTCTCTGCTCAGCGGGGAGTCTGTTTCTCCCTCTGCCCCTCACCGTGCTGGTCCTGCTCTCTCTCAAATAAATTTTTTTTGAAAAGGGAGAAAAACTGTCTTTTTATGTTTGTTTCTCCACATTCTCTGAAGGCACCCCCACCCCACCACCAGTTTACAAATGTGTAAGGGCATAGCTTGTGCTACTTAAATCTAGTTCTTCATTAACTACTGCGTTTACTTTTCTCTCCAAAGAAAAATTGGAGAAAGTATTAGTGTAATAAAAGGAAGCTATGAAATAATTATATCCAGACCAAAAAAAAAAAAAACAAAAAAACCAAACTCTGCTTTATAAATCAAAGCAGTTGTTTACATTAAGCATATGTTTGAAGTAACTCCTGACTTAACAATGAAAACTTCCCCTTTGATTTTTTGAATTTCCAGTTTTATTGATATGTAATTGACAAAAAAAGGTATGTATTTAAGGTATACAACTTAGTGTTTCAATGTATGTGTACATGGTGCAGTCATCACCATAATCAAGCCAATTAACATGTCCCTCATGGCGGGGGAGGGAAATGGGAAGATGTTAGTCAAGGGGTACAAAGTATCATTTTGCAAGATGATTAAGTTCTAGGAAAATAATATACTACAATGTGACTATAGTTAACTATAGTCTGTTGTATACTTGAAACTTGCAAAGAGGGTACATCTTAAGTGTTCTAACCACTTTGATTTTCTAATATGGTGGAAGTAGCTTCCGTCACTCAATACATTAGTATCAAAAAAAAAAAAATTACAAACTTGCAGTAAATGGAGGTAAAGCAAACGGTTTCTAACTCATAAGGCTTGTATTACCTTGACAGCAAAACCAAACAATGAGGTCACATGAAATGTAAACTACAGACTAATATGTTCACAAATACAGGAGCTGGCAAAAAGCATAAACCTAGATCAATGGATCAGAATGGAAAGCCTGAAAATAGAACCATATATACAGTTAACTGACTTTTTTAAAATAAAGATAAAAAGACAACACAGTGGAGAAAGGATAGTCTTTTCAATAATTTGTCCTGGAAAAGTTGACCATTAATAATAAATAAATCTCAATGCTACATTGCATCATATACTAAAAGTAACTCATAAACCCAGATATAAACTCTTAAAATGTTAATCTTCTTAAAGAAGTATAATAGAAACTGCAACTTTGTATTAGGCAAAATTATTTTAGTTAGACACCGAAAGAAAACAATGCATTGGACTACAGAAATTAAAATCTTCCATTAATATGGTGTATCAGATTAATTTTTTGTGTGTGCTGTGAGCCATCTTTGCATCCCAGGAATAAATCCCACCTGGTCATGGTGTATGATCATTCTGATGTGCTGAATTTGGTTTGCTAGAATTTTGTGGAGAATTTTCCATCCATGTTCATCAGGGACTTCTTATAGTTTTCTTGTAGTGTCCTTATCTGGCTTTGGTATCAGGGTAATGCTGGTTTTGTAAAATACGTTTGGGAGTGTTCTCTTTTTCAAATTTTGGAAGAGTTGGAGAAGGATTGGCACTGATTCTTTCAACGTTTGGCAGAATTCACCAGTGAAGTCATCTGGCCAGGGACTTTCCTAACTTGGGAAGTTTTTGATTACCAATTCAATCTCCTCACTTGTGTTTTTGGGATTTTCTGTTTCTTCCTGATTCAGTCTTGGTGGGTTGTACATTTCTAAGAATTTATTCATTGTTTTAGGTTATCCATTTTATTGCTATATAATTGTTCATGGTAGTCTTAGGATCTTTTGCATTTCTGTGGTATGAGTTATAATGTCTCCTCTTTCATGCATAATTTTATTAATTTGGGTCCTTCCCAAATCTTTAGGTAGTTGGCCTAAAGATGTGTCATTTATATCTTTTCAAAAACTCAACTCTTTTGTTAATCTTTACTATCTTTTCTGTTTTCCATTTGATGTATTTCCACTCTAATTTTTATTATTTCCTTCCTTCTGCCACCTTTAGGCTTAATTTGCCCCCCCCCAGGTCCCTTGAGATGTAAAATTACATTGTTTGAGATCATTTTTCTTTTCTCCCCCCCCCCCCCCCCCCCTCTCTCTCTCTCTCTCTCTCTCTCTCTCGGTGGTGGTGGTGGTGGGTGTGGTTCCAAGTTTTTACTTAAATTCCAGTTACTTAACATACAGTGCAATATTCGTTTCAGGTGTAGAATTAAGTGATCCATCACTTACATACATTACCTAATGCTTATCACAATAAGTGCCCCCCTTAATACCCACCACTGATTTAACCCAAGATCTTTTTTTCTTCATCTATGCATTTATCATTTTCTTCTTGGATTTGCTTTTGTTTCATAAGTTTTGGTATATTGTGTTTCCATTTTCATTTGTCTCAAGATATGTATTTCCCTTTTGATATCTTATTTGATCAGGGGTTGCTCAGGAGTATGTTGTTTAATGTCCACATAATCAGATGTTTTCCAACGTCCCTTCTGGTACTGATTTCTAGTTACAAACCACTGTGGTCAGAAAAGATATCTTCTTGAATGTGTTGAGACTTTTTTTGGGGGGGGGCTAATGTGATCTATCCTAGAAAATGTTCTATGTGTTTGAGAAGAGTGTGTATGCTGTTGGATTGTATGTTCTGTATATGTCTGTGTATGGTCTGTTTGGTCTATGTGTTGAGAAATTTTGCATCTAGGTTCAACATAGAAATTCACCTGTAGCTTTCTTTTCTTATAGTGTCTTTGACTTTGGTATCAGGGAAATGCTGGCCTCATAAAATGAGTGTAGAAGTGGTACCTCTAGTTCAGTTTTTTTTTTTTGAAAAGTTTGAGAAACATTGATATTCTTTAAATATTTGGTAGAATTTAATAGTGAAACCATGTGTTCCTGGACTTTGTTGGAATATTTTAAATTACTGATTCAATCTCTTTACTCATTATTGGTCTGTTCAGATTTTCTATTTATTCATGACTCAGTTTTGGATAAAAATCACATGATCATATCAGTAGATGCAGAAAAAGCATTTGACAAAATTCAATACCCTTTCATAATTAAAACTTCTCAACAAACTAGGTATAGAATAAATTGACCTCGGTAGAGTACAAGCCATATATGAAAAGCCTACAGTTACTATCATATTCAACATTGAAAACTGAAAGGTGTTTCTGTAAGATCAGGAACAAGGCAGGGATGTCCATTCTCATCACTTTCATACAACACAGCACTGGAATTGCTGAAAGGGTTAAAGAAGGCTGGGAGGGGATAAAACTACTCATCTTGATAATGACAGTGGTTATAAAAAACCATAGTTGGGGCGCCTGGGTGACTCAGTCATTAAATGTCTGCCTTTGGCTCACGTCATGACCCAGCGTTCTGGGATCAAGCCCACATCGGGCTCCCTGCTGAGCAGGAAGCCTGCTTCTCCCTCTCCCACCCACTCCCGGCTTGTCGTACCTCTGTCACTGCCTCTCTCTCTCTCTCTCTCAAATAAAATCTTAAAAAAAAAAAAAAAAAAAAAGACGTAATGGCTATATTTCTGGCCATGTGTGTATAGAATGATTACTAATAAAATGCAGGGTAAAAGGGAAAGCATATACCAAAAAAAAAAAAAAAAAAAAAAAAAAAAAAAAAAAACCATAGTTGGCCTTGAACATAGTTGGGTTTGAACTGCATAGGTCCACTTATACATGGATTTCTTTTGATAAGTACAGTATTCTAAATGCATTTTTTCTTATGATTTTCTTAACATTTTCTTTAGCTTTATTATAAGAATAAAGCATATAATTCATGTAACATATAAAATGTTAATCAACTGTTTATGTTACGTAAGACTTCCAGTCAGCAGTATGCTATTAGTTAGGTTTTGGGGGAGTCAGAAGTTATACATGGATTTTTGCATTTGATCTTAGCCAAAAGACTGAGAAGCGATTATATACATGGATTTTTGACTGCACAGGGGTTTGGTGCCCTTAACCTCTATGTTGTTCAAGGGTCAACTGTGTATATATTTCTTATAGCCCATATATCTGTACACAGGACATATGAATTTTGCTTTATGTACATTAGGCCTTGGTAAATCTGACTTCAAAAAACCCTGTAAAATTTAGTAAGATCTATTCTCATTGTACATGAAGTAGCTATGCTATTGAATTTTTCATAAAGATCTTAAACTTTGTATTTTATGTATATTATCAAAAATAGAACTCTATTGTCTTTAATTTTTGACATTGAAAGTGAAAGCGTAGCAAATTAGTGGTTCTAAGTTAAACTATTGAGATATTGGAATTATTGATACTATTTTTGCAGTCCCTGTGTTACGGAGCAGCGAACATGCGGTTTTGACGTAAAATCACTTAGTTTCTCATCTTGACTCTGCCACTAGATGGCTAAAACTCAATAGCGATGTTGTGACATTTAATTAAGTCCATGTATTGAAAGCACTTGTCGCACAGCCAGCACTTCTTAGGTATTCAGTAATAGATTTCCTCTACTGTAAATGAGGCAAGTGGAGGTGCTTCAGTAATTTACCCCAAGGTCACAACTAGTAGTTAGTGAATTAGAACCTAAATTCAGGTTTCTGACACCATGTTTCATGGTGTCAACATACATAACTCCTTATTGTGAACTAATCTTGATGTTTCATTGAAAAATGATGACTTTTATGGAGGAGACAAGGAGATACATCTAAATAAAAATTCAAGTAAATAATCATTCCATTAAAATAGAAAAATTAGAATCAAGAATATTAGAAGAAAACCATTGGATTTTTAAATAGTTCTTCCATTTTATGGTGACAATATGTAAGTTACCTATTACTCAGGTTTTTTTTGTTTTTTTATATAGACAAGTTCATACAATGAACTGATTGTTTCTTTGGAAGTTTTTATCTAATTCTGCTTCTATAATCAGCGTTAAGAATAGGATAGCAATATTTTTTAAAAATTTTATTTCAGTATAGTTGGCACACAATGTTACATTAGTTTCAGGTGTACAGCATAGGGATGCAGCTTCTCTATGTTGTGCTCACCACAAATGTAGCTACCATCTGTCACCATACATGCTATTACAATCTCATTGACTATATCCCACATGCTGGGTGTTTTATTCCCGTGACTTAAAAACATCTTTTACTAACCTAATGAAATCAGTGACTGACAGGCTATCTGCAGCAGCCTTATAAATGGTCTGTTTTGGACCATGATAATTAGACTTGAGAGAATGAAGATGAATTTGTTGATTTTTATAATTTTTTAAATTAACATTTTTTGTTTGTACTTATATTTAAATTTAAAATTATAAACATTAAGTTTCCAAATTTAAGCATTAAATAATACGCCCTTAAAAATAGAATATAAATAATATTTGAACTTCTAAGTATTTTAATGGAGCAGAAAGGACATCATTAAGATTTTCTTAAGTTTTGTTTTATGAGGCTCAACAAAATAACTAATATAAATATAGCGCCCTATAGTTTGCAAAGTGTTTTTCCTATTACAAGGAATTAACTTTATGTAATGGTCAATTAACTCCATAAAATAAATGAAAATTGTTATTTCCTATACTTTGTTTAATATGTCTTAGATAGCTGTCTAATCAGAGAATTAGAATGACAGCTTCTCATGAAATTGGAGCTCTGGAAGAGTTGCTCTGTCCATGTAAATGGCTGCCAAATCTTCACTCCCCAGCCCATGAATATAGCAAGAAAGATTATATCTTGTTAGGCTTTTATGGGGTAGGGGGTATGTGGTGAAGGAAGTGCTTTCTGAGAAATTGGAACTCTAAATCCTTGCCTCTCATACATGTGGCATCCAAGTTTACCCTAGAGATTAATCCCTAAATCAGAACTAAAAGACGGAGAGTATATGGTGAAAACACTGGGATGGTAATTAGAAGCTAACATAAGCCTCCTCTCTGAGGAAATCTTCACAAACCAGATCTCAAAAAGCTTATATTCTATGGGTAGAGAATTTGGAAAAAAAAAAAAAAAAAAAGTAAAACCTATAGAAAGAACCACAGGATGAAAAAAGAAACAAAAAATTTAAAATTAAAATGGATTTCTAGAAATGAAAAATAATTCAGTGAAATTAAAATATAACAGGAGTTTAACATTGGATTATACACAGCTGAAGAGCTAATAAGAAAAACAGATCTGAGGAAAGGATCCAGAATGCAGCGTAGGACTGTAGAAGTGACATTAAGAGATGTAGAGAATAGGAGATGGTCCAAAATGCAAGTAATAGGAGTTAGAGTGTAACAAAATTTGCATGGTGAGGCATTAGTTATGAAAATAATGGCAGATGATTGCAAAGAATTGAAGAAAACTTGTACATATTCACACTGGCAAAGTGCCCGTCTGGAAACTTCTGGTGGAAGTTCAGGAAACCAAAGACAAAGAATTATCTTTAAAGTGACCAGAGAGAAAGAAATTGTGACGATAATTAAGATGACCATGGACTTCTTACCCACAAAGTACTGAAAGAGTACAAAGTAGTAAAATCATTCCTATCCCCAATTTCTTTGTACCCCAAGTCTTCACTGAGAAGTGAGAGCAAAGGGAAGACCTTTTCAGAAACACTGAAATGGATGAACTTTAGAGAGAAGGGTAATCATCCAGAATAAAGTGCACTGACTGTAGTGTCTGAAATTCCATACCCAAACCTGACTTTGCGTGTTCCTAAACCCTCACGTTGAACTGCTAATGTTTAGCCAGAGTAACCATATGTTCCATTAACCCTTCAGTATAAATAAAACTTACTAGTATAGATCTTCCTAAATTTTACAGTGGAGTCATGTTCCAAGAGACTCATCATGACTTGAGAATGTCATAAATCAAAAATGCATTGAATACATGTAACCTACTGAACACCATAGCTAGCCTCGAGAAATTTGAACATGCTCCGAAACTCATATTAGCCTATAGTTGGGCAAAAGCCTCTAACACAAAGCCTGTTTTATAATACAGTGTTGAATATCTCATGTAATTTATTGACTACTGTACTGAAAGTGAAAAACAGAATGGCTAGATGGGTATAGAATAGTTGTAAGTTGATCAATTTGTTTACCGTGGTGATCGTGGGGCTTAGTGGGAGCTGCAGCTCGCTGCCCCTGCCCAACATCACAAGGGAGTATTAGACTGTGTATTGCTAGCCCAGGAAAAGATCAAAATTCAGAATTTAAAGTGTGGTTTCTACTGACTGCGTATCACTTTCCTACCATTGTAAAGTCCAAAAATTCTAAGTGAAATCACCATAAGTCAGACATTGTCTGTATAATAACTGGAGCAGGAGAATGGCCTAGTAGAGACTAGAAAATGGTCAAAACATGAGATATTGAATATTTGGTTTGGGGGGAGTAGAGGCAACAGGGTAAAGTGTCCCCTAGGGAATGCAACATGACAAGGATGTCAAAGAATGGAATGGACCTTGAGCAAATTTAAGAGATGTATTTTACTAATGTTTCTTTTTAGTGCATAATAATTCTACATTATGCCTATCTTTGAATGTGTTTTTCCCATTTAAATGATATTAACTTTTAATTTAGGATAGTATATATACATCTAATATGTTTGAAGAATAATGCATACAAAAATATGGGTGAAGAAACTAGTATGTTCAGATATCGTGTTAAAGGCTAGTGGGATTACAAAAATGAGAGAGACCCAATTCCTACCCCTAAGCTGCCTTTCTCTGAGGATACTGCAGATATCAATTACAAAATACATGATAGAAACAAAGGAAGTTTCTGAGAATAGGTTGATGACAAGATAAATAACTTCTGCTCGTACTGAGATTACAGTAGAGTGTAGATGTAAGTACTTTCAAGTACAACTGATGTTTGTGCATCATTGGAGCACTTGGTGGAGATGACTAGTGACAGGAAGCAAGTCTGTGAAGTTAATAGGTGATGTATGTATTCATTCCCTGTGTAGTATTAACGAGACCATAACACTGAAGGTCTATTCTCAGGAGTAGACCCTCTGTGGATAGCACAGGGGATGAAGATGCTAACATGTCTGTACAGGCAGGATCATAGAGTAGAATAGGTTTTGCACGGAAAGTAGGTTCTGTGATCAGCTAAGTTTGGAAAACTGTGTAGAATCCTGGGCTTCCTTACTGCAGAGCTTCTCAAGAGTGTTTAGTTTTGTTCATGTTGAATCTCAAGAAAAAAAAAATGCGATGTTTGCTGGGTATATTGCAACATGGAACTTCCCTCTGTAGAATATTTTTAAAAATTAACGTTCTGAAGAACACACTTCGTGAGGCACATTACTATGCATATTAGACTTTGTCTCGGAAATAGTGCTATGCCTAATTATCTTTGATAAATAATACTTTATGCTGAATAAGGACATTAGATTACCTATTTCAATTTATCATTGTAATTTACACAGTTGTCTGAAAGCAATTGAAAAATTTGAATGGCATAATATATTTTTTAACACGTATAATAGATGATTGTGGAGAAATGTTTCACTATATTGAGTTCACAGTAAGGGGATAATGATTGATAACTCAAAATCAAATGTACTGTTAGGTAATAAAATTTTTGAAATGTGAAGTTTATATGAAAACAAGTAGCTTTGCACAAGCCAGTTTCACTGTCAGGTATACCCATTTAACTGAAACAGAGATGTGGTGAAGAGCACACTGGACTTCTGTCTAGGAGGCTTAAATTCTGAGAGACTACATAGTCTAATAATCTGATCTTAATCCTCTGAATACATGTTGGAGTAGAAGATGTTATTCAGACAGTCTAAATTAACCTTTATTTTGAGAATTTTCAATCTTTAAGTGGGATAAGGATTTGTAAGATCCTTGTAGGATCGATGACTTCATATTATTCATCAATTAGCAGATAGATTGGCTCAGTGTTTCCCAAAAATTGTTACATCTGGTGTGCTTTTAAACACCATTGTCTATGCTAAAAATAATAATCATTAATTTATAGTTGCTTTTGTATGAATTCAGGTGAAAGCATTCTTCAAAATTTCAGTAATTCAAAATTTGAGAACCAGTGAGTTAGTAATCATTATCAGCAATTGTTCTTTTTAGAGAAAATAAGATGGTATTATGAGCTACAGTTGACCCAAGCCCCAAAATTATAGCCAAATGGGCTACATTGCTTATACGTGCCTAAATCCTTGCATCTAGGAGAGTATGATGCATCATCCCAAGGCATGCCCTGTTGAGAAAATTGATAAAAGGGAAAGGTTTAGATATTTTCCAGCGGGGTAACCTGGTCTTATATAATTACAGAGCTAAAATTTCTCTTAAGTATATATGATTACACACTTTCATTTTACATACAAAGTTGTTAAAGCTCAGAGAATTAAAGTAGGATTGTCAAAGTCACAATGCGACTGAGTAGTTAAGCTTATAAATGTCTCCAGATATCTGGGAAAAAAACTTTTTTTTAAACAAAACTACACAATCACTATCACTAAAAGTTTTTGGAAGGTATAAATGGACCAAAACTTACTGTTATTCCTCACTCCCTCCCTTCCTTCTGAAAAGATTTCAATTTCGTATACCATTAACCTTGTCAGATTACTTTTACATCTGTTATTTCACTTGACATTTTTAACAACCCTGTGAGGTAGGATATATAGTGTTTATTTTGCATGTCGGGAAGCTAAGGCCTTATGAATATTGGTCTTTTCCAATAGGGAAATGTCCATTATTATCGGTCTTGTCTTGTTGGCATATATCGGGACTCAAATTACCCAGCTTCCTAGGCCCTTCCAATCAGATGCTCACTATGAGAGATTTCTAATTGCAGTGAGATGCATGAGGAAGGAGACAGTGCAGAGCTTTCATTTTACTGCTGTTTGTGGAGAGACCTTCATCTTTGAGCTGCAGCAAGGATGCGTGGTCAGGTGTCTGACTCAGGAAAGGCAATGGGCTTGGAAGGAGCAACAATCTCTTTATACCTCTGCTGAAGCTTAATCCTATTTGTCTCAACAATTTGGTCAGCTACCTAACAAACTATAATAAATCCTTTTACAACTTAGAGTGGCTTCAACTGTTTGTAACTAACCATATAGGATTGACTCGCCTGGGGGTGACATAGTGGCAGAGTTGGGATGAAAAAGCAAAACCATGAGGATTTTCTGAGGGAAGAAAGCAACCTGTTGTTGCAGAGTGTATATCTGACATTCAGTTACACAGCTATGAAATCAATGCCTAGGTATTCATAACTATTTTATCACATTTTATGAGGTTTGGGGGCATAAAATAATTTCATGTTTTTAAGTAGTAAAGTTTTGCATTATATTTTTTTCATGTATCCTAACATTTTTTAAATAGAAAATTATGTGGGTCACGGGGGCCACTTCTGAATAGTTTGGTAACTTCTGCAATTGTTTTTATGGTTCTTAACATTTCTGGCTTCTAATGCCTTTCCAATCAAATTATTTTCAGTCTGTACTCCATGAATCTATTTTAAGTGTTCATTCCCACCAAGCCTTTGGTAGCATTATATATACATTTTCAAATAAACTTTAATAGGACAATATGTTCCCGTTTTTCACCTATCATTGTTGACTATTCATATTTATTGGCTTATAAATCTATAATAGAAATTTCAAAACAGCTAATATGTTCAACAACAGAGGAATGATTAAGAAATGTTAGCAACCTCCTATCAGTATTACACAGTCAGGAAAAGCAATACTTCTAAAGCACATATAAAGAATAGAGGAATGATCACAATAATCATTTAAAAAATAAATATGGATATTTTGCTTAAGGTGAGAATTAAAAATACAGGATGTAAAATGCAGCATCTCTATTTTGTATCTATTCTGTATCTTTCTGACTATATGTATACTATCAATTTTCTCTATGCTATTTCTATTTATACCAACCATTTTGACGTTTCTACAGCGTATACTCAGAACTCATAAAGATATTTCCAATTGCAATTTCATTAGTAGTGTTGAAAGGAAGGTGGTAAATGTCTATTCCGTATTACCCTCTGGTGTTTCCTGGCATTCCAGTAGATAACTTTGAATAATATAATTAACAAGAAAGATTTTTTTCACCTTTATTATATTCTCATGTCTCATGTGTAAATAGGTTCCCAGAGAGTATATCTGGTTAATGAGTTGCACATATCAGCTCTTCATGCTCTGTTTTTACTGCACAAGGAAAAGAAACATTGACACCACACACACACACACACACACACACACACACGCACTGCAGCCACCATCACAACAGCTTTAACATTGGGATCCCATTGTTTTTTTTTTTTTTTTTATAAAATATAAATGATATTCTAGGTTTGCACCACCATGTTCAGGCTCCATGAGAGCAAGAATTTTACCTATTTTATTTATTGCTGAATCCCCACACCCAGAATAGGGTCTGGAATACACTAAGTGTTCTTTGAACATATTTATAAATGGAGTAAAGCATGTGCTTGTTGACATAATTTAAAATTTTTCATAGTATCTTTCCGCTAGTGGTTGATTGATCATGTAAAAGGGTATAACTCAGTTTTGCTAATTAATGTTGCTTCAAACGAAGCAACTTGTGAGTGTAGTATTTACAAAGAATTGGGCAAACATCTTTTCATGTACTCACCATGAACGTCATACTCTCTATACTTCCTTTCTCATTTTATATATTCCAGTTTTATTGAATTAGAAGTTAAACTGAATCATTTCCTTTTCAGGTAGAGAAAGATGGGTGTGTGTTTCTGATTGGGCCCAAATTATCTTTTTCAAATATTTGTTTTTTATTTACTGAGCATCTGATCCACTTACAGGGTACATATAGAGAGCCTGTGGTTATAAGGATGCATAAAATCATGGTTTCTTACCTCAAATGCACTCTAACATGAGTGATCTCACATTATGTTACTATTAGCTCTTCGTGTTTCAGTAGGTGAGCAGAGGCATATACAAAATGCTATGTAAAAAAAAAAATGCTATGTAAACAGAAAGGTAATTCCAAGTAAAGAGAATTCCATGAGCTACGCTAAAGAAAATAGAAAATGTCTATTCTAGAAAGAGCATTGATGACGTATATCATATATAGATCTATATAATATACAGAGCTATATAGATGTATGTGTGTGAGGCCATTTATATGTATAAAATATGAGACTATAAAATGTGAGAAGCTTTCACCTGGAATGTAGGATGATAAAGTACTATGCAAAGAATTTTGACTTTACACAGAATTATGTAACTGTGATTCAAATTAAGAAACCTAAGGATTTGGGGGAGGTTGTGTTCAGCTGTGTAAAGAATTTGAGTAGTAACCCCTCTGTAATCACTTGCAAGAACTTTTTCTCTTAATGGGGAAAGCAAAAAGGAGAGTCATTTTTTAGCAAAATAGCACTTGTTTCTAATCTTCGTAATGTTTCCTAAAAAATCTATTGTAGATTCTTCTGTGCTGTGTCACTGTAGTGATTACAAGCCTGGGTTTTGGGGTCAGGATGATTTAACTTTGAGTCATAGAAGTGCCATTCATCAGCTGTCTCTCGAACATTTCCATTTGAGGATGCCTTTCTATAGAATGGAAATATTACTTCTGCATTATAGGAATATTGTGTGTAGTAAGCAATATTCTGCACTTAGAGCACTTAGCTAAGTGCCTGATCTATAACACATTCATAATAAATATTAACTATCCCCACCATGAGCAACATTGTCCGCATCACCCCACTTCCATTCCCAGACGAGCGTTACCACGAGCTCTGTCCCTGTAGATGCATCACCACTCCTATTACTCCAATGTTGGCAACAAGGAACAAACTTCACTTGGCTTCACTGTCCTCTCTCCAAGCTATCATTGTGTCTAGCCAGGGCTTAAAAACAATCTTTGTTCTGGATTTGGAAAACTACATCTACTTAATTAACATTTCTATAGTAGAATGAATCCTACAATATTTATTTGGCAGTTTGATACCTCTGGTTTCTGTATAGGGTGTAGTCAAGATGGCCATGAAATATGGAGGAAAACATATATCCAAGATAGTGGGGGCATGGCATAATTCAAACTCATCAGATACTTTCTATATAGGGAAAATGCTGATTTCTCCATATCTTCAAATGAAAATGGAGAATTGCAGGATTCCTGTGGATTGACTAGCATCTTTGGCATTTATATATCATAGATTTTCAGATACTGAAGGAATCTAAAAAATTATCTTTGTTAAAACTTTGACTTGACCAGGAAACTAAGGCTTAGACTATTGAATAAAAAGAATTCAAATAGAATAGAAATTGAAATTAGAATTCAAATAGAATAGAATAGAAATTGTGTTGAAGGACAGAAGTATATTGGGTTTAATAAGTAGAAATAGGATATGTTAATTAAATCAATAAATTGGGAAGGGAGAATATTAAGAGAAACTGGTATATTAAGAAAGAGCAGACTGGAGAGCTTGTATGTGCAAAAATAAGCCAAGAAGACATTCAGAGTTCAAGAAAATGGAGCAGAGGGCAGAGCCAAGACTGAAACACACAGGCCCCTCCTCAGGTTGCTGTGGTTACAGGTCTTCCTTCTCCAGTTAGCTAAATATCATGAAAAAAAATGCATGCAAATGAAGGAAACAGTAATTAGCCACACACATGCTGGAGAAAAAAATAGGAATAGATTTGTGCTGTCTTCAAGGAGGAGATGCTGTCACAAAAGGATGGAATAGTGTTTTATGGTAAGCAAAGATTGTACCGAGCCCACGAGGTGACACATCTGTTGAGTCCTGCCAAACTGTGAGTTGATTTGTGCAAACTAGAGATAAATACAATGTGGAGGCTACCTATTTGACCTGATGCCAGTGCTATGTGGAAGGACCCTGGGCTGGCAAAGGAAGCTTGCTTTCTGGCCATTTTAGGGGAAATGGTTTCGTTATTAGCAGTTGTAGCTGTTTGATGCCTTCCCTGCTCTCCCCGGTACCTTGCTTCCGTGAAGGAGGACACATATTCTAGGAAGAGTCACCCGAGAGGACTTGAAGGTAATTTTTTTTTCCAGTAGTATAGCATATAGCATTCTTTGAGCAAATTCATTCATAAAATACACATTGAGCAAGTTTTAATTACCAGCAACAATTACAGAACTGGGATGAGCAGTGAACAAAGGAGACAAAATAGTCTGCTCTCCTGGAGTTTACATTCTAGTGATGGAAAGCAAAAATAAACAGGTTATATTCTACACCCCTCCTCCCCACATTAGTAATAACTCCTACGGAGACAAAAACAATGCATCAAAAAAGGGGATTTAAAGAGCGAGAAACATGTAGAAATTTTAGAGAGGGTGACAGGGAAAGCCTACCTGAGAAGGCAACGTTTGAAAAAAGATTTGAGGAAATGAGAAAACTAGGCATTACTATATCCAAAGTAAGGGAGAGCCAGGGAAGTGGGACAGTGGGTACAGAAGCTCTACAGTGGGATCATGACTGGCGGGTTTCCAGAACAGCGAGGAGCGTAGTGTGTTTGGAACAGCGTGAGAGGAGAGTGGTGGGAATTACAGAGATAAATGGAGAAAGGTGGCCTGCAAATCCCTTAGGTCCTGTTCACATTCTGTACTCTTGGTCCTTTGATGAGAGGGAAGCCTTGGAGAGCTCTGAGCAGAGGAGTGATGTGACCTCTTGTATGCTTAAAAGGGACCTCTGAGGCTGCTGTGCTGGCAGAGACCTTAAGAAGACACAGTTTAGGAGACTAGGTGGTAATTGAGTCATGTGGCAAAGATGGCTGCCACCACTGGTAGCTGCTGGGATCAGAGAGTGGAAAGACTGCATATATTTTGAAAGTGATGTCTTTAGAAATCGTTGAAGGACTAGATGTGAAGTGTAAGTAAGAAAAAGACCTCAGGGAGGACTCCAAGGTTTTAGCCTAATGAGAAGAGATGTTTCATGCTTCTAAAGCTCAGACCCTTGCATATTCTAGATCTGATCTCTTAAGATAATTATGATTTTGGACAGTAGAGAACCTTTTTCCAACTTTCGCATTTAGTCTGTAAATATACTGTTTAGGATGTGCCAGGCATTTTGCTAATCAGTATCACAAGATTCATTGTTAACTTAAAACATCTTTAGTTTCTTAATATTTCTGGGTTAAACTGAAGAACAAAATCACAAAGACCAGCAATCCTGGTACAAAGCTTGAACAGATTAGAAATGTGGGAATGAGTAGGAATTGCATACAAATCAACTGCTGGATAGGTTTCTCTACGCGTTCATGGAATGGATCGTTGAAAAGAAAATGAAGGCATTCTCTAATTTAGTTCACGTTTTTTCCTATTGAATTTAACATAAAGACCAAGTAAAGATTACGAAAGTAGATCTTAGTTTTATGCAGAAATATTGATTTGAAGAATAATGGATATTGATACTGTTAAAGATTGGGGGAATTGTGGTATTCTATAAATTGCAAACATAAATTTTCCTTTCCATAAGAAGTTCTTTTGAGACTATATGTAAAACCCTTTCCCTCCCCATTCTTTTCCTTTTCCTCTTCATTATTTAGTGTTTTAGACCTCAGTACTTAACACTATATCCTCAGCATCTATGTGCATTTTTCTTTTTAGCTGGGATCTCCTTTAGCTAAATAAGGAACTTAAAATGACTTGGTGGGGTTGATGGATCTTCTTAGAGCCAATAATAAAATCCAGTGCATCATTTTCACTTTTATTTCTATTAATAATCTAAATCTGTGTACTTCTATAAAAGACTGTATACATGAACTCATTTTTTGTTTTTGTTTTCCTAAGTAAAAACTTGGCTTATCAGTCATCCAGGAAAATACATCTCTGCTGATTAAAAAAATATATATCTAAAACTGGGGCACCTGGGTGGCTCAATCAGTTAAGCATCTGCCCTGGGTTCCAGTCATGATCTCAGGGTCCTGGGCTCCCTACTCAGTGGGGAGTCTGCTTCTTCCTCCCCCTGTTTGCTCACCTGAGCACTCTCTCTCAAACAAATAAATAAATGTTTATTTTTTTAAATAAAAATACATCAAAACTGATTCTGTTAATTCTCAAATGGAATTTTATGTAATATTTGACTAGGGATAGAAATTATTTTAGCATGAATATAAATCCAAAGAGGGAAGGGCACATTGTAATAATTGTACATCTTACTTTGGAGGGCAGATATCTTTCCCAAATTACTCCTTGATGTTTTCCCTAATGAATATTACAATATTTTATATTCAAAAAATGTTTACAAGTAATAAGTAAATTTGTTTTCAGAGTGAAAAATACAACAGTTGTACAGATTAAAATGTGAAATTCCTGACTACTGACACTTCCTGCCCCTGTTGTAATTCCTATCAACAGTTTTGTTAAACTACAATATATATTGTATTGCAGTATTATTTTCCACCTAAGTATATCGTTGTCTTTGGATATTTGTACTTAAGTGTAGGTAGATCTCAAATTGTCCATGCTAATCTGGTATCGCATAATGTGGATGAGGCTTAATCATTTCTCCATCGTCGCACCTTAGGGCATTGTTCTAAGAACTAAAAATATTATAAATACACCCATTATAAATACTAAAATGAGTATAGATGTAGATACAGCTAGATAGTCTTCATGAGTATATATACATTTATTTGGATACATTTTTAGATCTGGTACTTTAAGTCAAAGGACGTTGGCATTTTGAATTTTAGAAATACTATCAGATTTGCTTTCAAAAAATGATTTACATTATCAACACCAGGAAAAAAAAATGTTAGTATGATTCACAGTGCTTATTTAGATTTCACCAATTTTTGATGCACTCATTTATGGGTGTTTTATGTGATTTTTTTTTTTTTTAATCATCTGTAGATCTGTGTAGTGTCCCAATCAAGGTACAGAACTATTTCACTCTGACAGGGTTACCTATAACCACACCTATCCCTTCCTAATCTTTTGGAATTGTCTTACTTAACTCAGCATAATTCCCTTGCGATTACATCCAGGTGGTTGTACATATCGGTATTTTGTCCTTTTTTGTTGCTGAGCAGGATTCCATGATACAGACACATCACAGTTTAACCATCCACATTTTAAGGATATTTGGATTGCTTCCAGTTGGGCTATTACAAATAAAGCTGCTATAAATATTCATGTACAGGTTTTTGTGTAAACTGAAGTTTTCATTTTCTGGGAAAAATACCCAAGTACAATTCTTAGGTCATATGGTAAGTGCATGGTAAGTTCTGTAAGACACTGCCAAACTGTTTTGTAGAGTGGTGATACCACTTTATATTCTTACTGGCAAAGCATGAGAGGGATCCGTTCTTCTGATCTTCACCAAAATTTGGTGTTATCAGGGTTTGCCTTTCGGCCATTTTGATAGACAATTTTTAAACTTCATAAGGGAGAATATGTATATGAGGCTGGTGGCATGAGTAGACAAGTGAGACATATATAGTACAAATGAAGGGATGTGTGCATGTCTGCTGGGTACTTGACTATGTAATTCAAAAATGGTGAATAAAGGTACAGAGATCAAATTGTAGAAACGTGCAGGATTTGACCCTAAAAGTGATCATTTCAAATTTATGCTCCGATATTTACTGGTTGCCCGACTTCAGGTATGTCACTGTAGCTCTCTGATCTTCCCTTTCCATTTTGTTAAAGGATATAAAACAGCCATTGCCAAAGTTTGGGTGAGAATTAAAATAATGCAGTTCAAGTGCTTATAAACACCAGAGTACCATCTCTACTAGAAAATACTTGGTCTGTGTAGGTAGCAATCACAAGGCTCTGTCATTTGTTACAGGGAATACGATACTGTGCTCCTTCCTATAGGAATCCATGGCGCTCTGCTGGGTTAGATACGTGTGACAGGAAGCGTGCAGCCATGTAGGACTACGTGTCAAGAATGCTAAATATTCTTTACTTGAATATGCCACAGGGACAAATCAAATCCTGTGATAGTCCACATCAGATTTATTTCTGCTGTTAGATTTTAAAAATCTAGAGTATTTTTAAATTATTTCAAATGTTTTATAGGTCTTGACATGAGCCGTGAGAAACAAAAGAGAACAGTACCGCTTGGGAGGCAAACCATCTAACAAATAGAATATCTGCTTATATTGTTATAAGAATAAAGGGGAAAAAACTGTTTTTCGGTTTCTGCTACCCCCCCCATAGTAGATTGTCTTTGCACTTGTTAGGAAGTCACCCAGAAAATTGCACAGGCTACTGAAAAAGCAGAATCAGCTTATTTTAAATTGCTGAGCTAAGAGATTTTATAGCCAATTCAAGAAACAGGTGTTTTTCGCGATCGCACAGTAGTAACTGCTGTAACCCTGTAATAAGTACATGACCATTTCAAAGTGAGATATTTTATTAATACTAAATAATTCCAGTGATGATGTAATGGCCAATTAACAGTTATTCATTATGCTTGTATTTCTGTGGTAATATTAGAGGAACTTTAGCAATTATTTTCATTGTAAAATGTTGATGCTTTCCATTGGTTAATGTCTCCACACCATCTTAGAAACCGTAAAATGCAGTAGAGTCGTTCCCTCTTCTCTGCAGTTGTGCCTTCCACGGTTTCAGTTACCCATGGTTGACCATGATCTGGAAGCAGGTGAATGATCCTCCTCCAGACCTAGTGTCAGAGGTCATCAGCAGCCTCACGCTATGTCACAGTGCCTACATCCTTCACCTCACTCCATCTCATCATGAGGCATTTTATCACTTTACAGATCATCACAAGAAGTAGAATACAATAAGATATTTTGAGAGAGAGAGCCCACATTCACATAACTTATTGTTACAATCTATTTTATTTTCATTGTTAATTTCTTACCGTGACTAATTCATAAATTGTATCTTAGGTATGTATGTATAGGAAAAACATGGTATATATAGCGTTCAGTACTGTCTGTAGTTTCAGGCATCCACTGGGGATCTTGGAATGTATCCCCCACAGATACAGGGAGGGGGACTACTGTAGTCCGTAAAATATTTCATCAAAAGGCAGTATTTTGTTTCCATAAATTCCTGTATAATAGTGTTAGTGAAGAACTCTTTTTATTGAACCAACTTTATGCTGAGCATACTAGGAATAGTCACTGCTTATTCATTGCAATACCTCTTTTTTTTTTTTTTTTGAAGATTTTATTTATTTATTTGACAGAGATAGAGAGGGTGTGCATGGACAAGCAGGCTCCCAGCTGAGCAAAGAGCCCAACATAGGGCTCAATCCCAGGGTCCTGGGATCATGACCTGAGCCTAAGGCAGACGCTTAACTGACTGAGCCTCCCAGGTGCCCCACATTGCAATACTTCTATTTCAGTTTTAAGATGAGGTCACATTAGGGTGTAGGTAAAACCATGAACTTAGTGAAGACTAACTTTGACACAGTATTCTTTCTAAATCAGTATCTCAGATTCCTTTCATCTTCATGCCATTCAGTTCTAATAAAACATCTCTGAAACACATTATATGAATAACCTCATTTTTAGTATTTGCATTTACTAAGCTGTGTATGAGTTCGTGTCTTCCTTAGCCCTTCTTGGCTTTATTTCTTGAGCTTTTCTATCTCATAAGTATTCTGTTCTCTCCCACACCCTTTTTTCTAGCCTCTACTTCATGAGAAACTTAGAATTTTTTCTTTCTTACTACACATATGCATATTTTTTATACCCAAATCTCTCAACAAGGAAGCTTCATTAAAGGAGCCCTGCCTTCATTCTCAGTGTCTTTGTATAGCTTATAATTTAGTTTAACATGTCCATGTGTTCTTTCCTGTAAGAAAATCTTTATAGCTGCATATCCTCTTATTACAAACATGTATCATAATAAAACAAATTCCTACTCTTGGATGTTTGGTAGTTTGATTTTTCACTAATTTTTATTATTTTTTTATTTTTTAAAGATTTTATTTATTTGACAGAGACAGAGGCAGCAAGAGAGGGAACATAAGCAGGGGGAGTGGGAGAGGGAGAAGCAGGCTTCCCACTGAGCAAGGAGCCTGAAGTGGGGCTCGATCCCAGAACGCTGGGATCATGACCTGAGCCAAAGGCAGACGCCCAACAACTGAGCCACCCATACTCCCCTAGATTTTTCACTAGTTTTTAAATGCTACAATAAACTCTTGTAAATATAATTCTTATTTCTTCCTTATGGAAAATTCTTATAAGTATAATATTTGAGAATAGTAACTATCTTTTAAAAAAGCCCTCTAGGGGTGCCTAGGTGGCACACGCAGTGGGTTAAGCCACTGACTCTTAATTTCAGCTTAGGTCATGATCTCAGGGTCATGAGATTGAGCCCCATTTGGGGCTCTGAGCTCAATATGTGAAGTCTGCTTAAGATTCTCTCTCCCTCTCCCCCTGATCCACCCTTTGCACATGTGCACATGCTCTTTCTCTAAAATCTTAAGAAGTGCTTCTCAGAAGAGTTGTGGAAATTCATAATTTAACACACATGTGTACATACAAATACCATCAGCAGGGTGGGAGATTGTTTTTTCTCCACACTCGCCCACACAGGAGATTACAGGTTTTTTTTTTTTTTCCTTTTAAAGATTTTATTAATTTGAGAGAGAGAGGGAGAAAGCATCAGGGGCAGAGGGAGAGGGTTAAGCAGACACCCTACTGAGCACTGGGCTCCCCTGGGATGATGACCTGAGCCAAAGGCAGACGCTTAACCAACTGAGCCACCTAGGTGCCCGAGGAGATTACAGTTTTATAAAATTTATACCACTGTGTTAGAAGAATATGAATTTAAGTACTTCCATTTGAGGTTTAATTTTTCTGCATGCTTATTTATCTTTCAATATAATTCTTGAAGTTCTCTCTCTCTCTGTATATATCTATTCTCCATTTTCAATAGGATTAAAGATCATACTTTGGGAATATTTTTTTGCAATACCTGGTATTAGATCATTTAGGAGAACATGACAATATTTCATGAATGGGCCATAATGATATGGGTTAGGATTTGAGGGGTGTAAATATAAAACAAAGGCAGAGTGGGAAAATTATGAATCCCAGATAAATGCCTGGGTTTCACGTCAAGTGACCGAGAGAAAGGTGGACTATTGACGAGGGGGAGAATTGGTCTGGGATAAGCATCATGGGTACATTATTGGAGGTAGAGAATTTAACGTGACATAGTATGAGAATGCTGCCCAGAAACATGGCATACTGGAATAGGGAAATGCCTGACTTGGCCAAAACCACCCCGGGTAGGGTGGCAAACTATCACTGCAAGATGGGGACTGGCTCCATTCTGTCATGTATTGGGAGGGACACCTGAGAATTCTGTGTTTAATCTGCAGGTGTCAGCATCTATAGGGGTCCATCAAGATTGGCAGGATAGAAGACTGCAGAGAGAGGCTATGTCTAGGTAGACTTCGGTGTCGTTCAGGATTTAGGCAGTGCCACGCTGGGCTATAGCAGCTTTGGTGGGGACTTCAAAGTGAAGCAAAGTCCAGTTCTGAGAACGGTTGGTGACAGTATTTCTAATTTCTAGGTGTAAATATTGAGAAATAACTTGAAAACAAGTGAGCTAATAAGACTGAGTCCTCACTCAGGAGACCCTGGGGGTATTACTTGATGAGGCTTGCCTATCTCCAACCTCTCTGGATGTTTCAGTATTCATGAATTCTGGGGTTAGAGGTGGCCAGTCCTTTAGTGAGCCCTATATTGCTATTGACATCTCTGGCAGGCTGAACAGAACATTAGAACATGCTAAGACTCAGATGGATATAGCATGAGGTTTATAGGAAAAGCTCCCCTGCTATATTTCAAATTGCACAGAAAACAATAGACAGTCAACCAAATTCATTATCGACTATATTTAATTACAAGCATGGTTTAAAATAGAGAAGCTGGAAAGGCTACAATCTACCCAAATACAGCCAAATAACAATATAAAAAGAGATGGGTTCTCAGAACGATTCTAAAATATAAACTTAAAATCTCTTTTGTTTTCATTTTGAATAAGAGCAAGTTATGTCAAACATACTGGAATTTTGACTTAGGCACATGTCTATATCTCTATCACTAAGTACAATCCTTTCTTCTCTGAATGGTGTTCCAAATAGAGGTGTAAAAGTTTCCAGTATTACCACTATAAATGCAATTCATATATAACATCATTCTTTTGTTGCTTTTTTGGTGACTGTAGTATCATTTCTTTTTCAATGTACTCTACCAGTTTGCTAATAGGTCCTCCAGTAAATCAGTAGGATGGTCTTGTTTTTTTCAACGTAGGCTTAAGATTCTTATTGATTACTTCTGGAAAAGTGAGAATCCTACAAATTGCATTAGCTGAAAAGATCAATGGCCCATTAGACTGGCATTTTATAAAGACCTAGACTAGATGCTTCAGCAGAAGGCCAGAAAAAAATTACCTTTCATAAAGCACCTGTCCAATTGTTCAATATTGTACCACAGGGGAAATTTTTTTCCTAATTCCAGCTGGTTATCATTTTATGCTTTGAAACACAACGATTGATGACCCTTGTAATTTTAGTCTGGCTTATAAAACTGCACATAGTTTATTATTTATATTCACATAAATGCCCATTCTATTGTTTTACTCTTCCTAAGATATTGGCCACCATAATTTTTAGTGTCAGCAGGCTTCAAAAGAAATACATTAAAAAATGATTTTTGAGAAAAACAAAAATTTTGAGTTTAACTGAAACAAAAATATATAGGATGAATCTACCTGTCATTGGTGTATTCTAGATTGCCCTGTCCCAAATGTAAGATAGAGCAGGGTGGATAGAGGGCAATCATCGAAATAGTTTTCTGTGTAATGTCTATAATTTTTCTACTGCATTTTTATACAGATAACGTGACCTTTTTCTTTGTTTCGCTTACCTCTGTATCTAATGTTTGTTTTCACTTTCTACCAAATAAGTTGATGATTCTCTTGGGTTTTATTAAGAGAACAGGGATATGTTTTAATAATCAATGTACTGAAATTTAAGGATCTGGATTTTGTCCTTTATCTGTCACTGACCAGCTTAGTGGCCTTGGAGGAATCCTCTTCCCTTTGGGTTTGCTTGATTGCTAGGTTTTATAATCTTTATCATCTCTAGACACTGATAATTTTGTTCTAACAATCTCAGACATTTCCTAGGTTCTCAAGGGTTTATTCCTACCAATAATTTCAGACTGGAATTAATAAAGTCAGATACCTGGTATTAGGTGTTGTGTTCTGAGGTACTTACTAAGTTCCCAATTCCTACTAAGTTCCCAATTCCTCCTCATCCCTCCCACTTTTGAGTACTTTATTGAAGTCTCAATAAAGTAATTTAAAGCCTACTTCATGTTCTTGATTCATATGCCAACTACATTAGGGAGTTTTACTGGAGTTCTCCCATTTTTGTGTTTCTTCACGACCTTGCCATGATCCTTCTCCCTGGGATCACAGACCGTAATGAGAGTCCTATCCAAGAGAGAATTGGTCATGTAGAACGGAGATTCTGCCATGTGTCTGTCCTCAAGTACTATCACTATCTGAGGAATCTGCTTTCTTATCGTAGACATTACCATGGGCATCTTTCTATATCAGCAAAAGGGTGACAGCCATTACCCACTGTCAGTCTACCTGTCTAATCTTCTCAAGGGAAGCCCTAGAGTTTGACCAGCTCTTGCTTGATTCACACTCCAACATCTCTTATTCCAGCCTCGAACTAAAGAGTTCCAGCAGGCTTTGAGACCAAGATTGCATGTGGTATGATGTTTCTTATTTGCAATATAAAAAGGGCTGAATGAGATTAACTCTGAGGTCTCATTTAACCCTCACTTTGGATGATGTGCTACTTTACTACAATTCATAATACACATGACACATTCATTAAATATCCATTGTTCGATCAAGAATATATAGCATAGCGTGAAGTACAGATAACTGAACTTCATAAAGAGAAAATCTAAGTCTTTAATTATTTAACAAAATAATTTTGCCTTCCAGATAAGGTATTTTATTGCTGTTAATGGTGCAAGGTTCATAGCTTAGGCCAAATGAGTGGCTGAGAGTAACATACTTTGTAGACAAAGGAAGATTTTTTTTCCCCCTTTTTTCAGTTGCACTGGTAGAATATTTGGAAAGCAAGATGCCTGAAGAGATGGGAACAGAATAGTCTTTCCTCTCATGGAAAACATGTTTTCATCAAAACAGAGTATGTCGAAGTTACTGTAAATGAACAGCCAGTGGTGAAGGCTTCTGTGTGCTTTTCATGTTCTCTTTGATACTGGAAATGATGATTTTTCAATCCTTTGTAAAACATAGTAAAGAAAACACATGTGTGAGTACTTTTTAACCAATAAGAAATAGGATATTAGGCTTCAACCAACCTTCTTATCACAGATAAGAAGGGAGGAAATAAACATGCAGTTCAGATTTTGTTATGAACAGCTGCCATTGAAATAACATGACTAAATTATTAAATTGGATTTTAAATAACATACAGCTCATATATTACAGTTAATCTTATTAACTTCCAAAAGTGTTGTTAACACTTCTTTGACAGTCAATCCACAGACAGGGAATATTTTTCTCTTAATATTTTCCACCCATACAGAATACTTTTATCTACTATCTAAAGTTTTGAATTCCTCATGGAAGTGTCTAAGTTCTGTGAGCATTCATTTAGCTAAATCAAATTTATTTTGTAATCTTGTAGTCTAGGTAGTGGGTCCAAGCCTACTGAGGTGATGCGTTCAGTAATGCATTCCAGGACTGGAAATACGTATGTGCACCGATAGGTCTACATCTATCTCTGTTTCTTTATATCTGTATTTCTGTCATCTGTTTGTCTAGAGATTTGTGATATAGACATACAATTGTTTTATCTTTTATAATTTTGGTTTGGATATTCTAATAGATGATGCTGACGTGTAGCCAGTTTTCATTTAGTAATTGACGAACTAGTGTAATGATTTTCAAAGTTTCCTGTGCGTAAGGATCACGTAGGTGTTCATCTAGAGAGCAGGTTTCCACAGTTGCTGCCACGGAAGTCTTATTCCATGGTGCGAAATAGGGCTCGTTGCTCTACTTTAAAAAAAAAAACAAAAAACTTATTTGTCTGAGAGACAGAGAGCAGAGTGAGCAGTGAGCAAGAGCGAAAATAAGTAGAGGGCAGAGGCAGAGGGAGAGAGAGGAAGAAGCAGACTCCCTGCTGAGTAGGGAGCCCAATTGGGGGCTGGATCCCAGGACCCTGGGATCATGATCTGAGCCAAAGGCAGATACTTAACCAACTGAGCCACCCAGGTGCCCTCATTGCTCTGGTTTTTACACAATCTCTGTAAGTAGATCCTTTGCATGGTTGTTCATAACATATCTTTTGACCAAAGCAATATTAACAGAAACAGGAAGTCATAAGTAGGATTCAGTAGGAGGAAAATGAGTCTGTTTTGAAACATGCTCAAAAGGATGTGTCCAGTGAAGGTGAATGTATAGATTGGGAAGCTGTGACAAAGATGGATTTTAGGACGTCTCCTTGAGGCAAATAACATAAGGGAAAGGGTGAGAAAAGTGTCTAGGGAATTCCTCAATATAAGCAAATTAGGACTTTTTATCATAAGAAATGACATTCTTGGCCAAATCAAATATCTAATTAATTAATCTGTTTATATTTCTGGGATTTCTCTCTGTTAGAATGCAGGGTTTCCTATTATTAAGTATCCTGAGACAAGGCCATTTATAGATACTCTTAATTTATAAAATTTTAATCTACATATTCTAACTATTTTAATCAAGTAAACCCACAGCAGCACAAGTTCATCTCTTTGACCACAAATACCAATCACAGTCGTCTCTAGTACCAATTGAAGCAAAAGCAAAAATTTAAAAATATTAGTGGAGACAGCTGTTACCCAGTAATGAGGAAGAAAGGAGTTTCTCTGATATATTTTGTAACTAATTTAATAAAAATCTTATAAAACAGTAAGTTCTGAGAGCCACTGGCTGTATCAGCCTTTGGCCACTCTATAATCACTTCTCATTATAGTCTGAAATTAAAGTTATAAAGTAGGCATAATTTTATAACTACCCAAGAGCTGGAGAGAGTTAAAAGCAATATAAAATCTTAGAGGTAATGTTATTTTTTAATACAAATGAGTTTCACCTTCTTTTGCTCAAGGGAGAGAAATGCCCAGGGTATTTTGTCATCAAGAGCAGCTGAAAGGCATCATGATCAATTTAAATTTCTGACATGATGCAACAGTAATGAAAAATGAGTGCATGTAATTCAATACAGGAATTCGTGTGTGCATAATAGCTAATGCCTGTTTTTTTTTTTTTTTTTAATTAAAAAAAAATGTTTAGCTGTTACCAACCCTTTGGCTATTTTCCCAAAAATATGCACAGAGGACTGAGTTGGTATTAGTACTCTTATTTATAAAAGTTATAAATTCTGAATTTATAGTAATATGTATACATATTACTATAATATGTAATCCGTAATAATGTATACATATATACTCACAAATAAGTCCTCTTTTATTTGTATATTTTAAAGATAAGCTGAAGCACTTTATTGTCAATATTATGTGTGCTGAATTCATGTATTTTTCAACTTAATTGGAGAAAACCTGGGCATTTTAGTGAATTATCTGAGTCTTAAGGACTACCAGGTAATTATAATTTTAGTAAGTTTTTAATATGTGAAAATACATACCCAGTTAGATTATTTAATTCATTTATTATAATTAAAACATTTTTGTTCCTAAATGTACTTATCTTCTTGTAAGCCAATAATTCACACAGGCAATAAAAAGTACAAAATAAAATAAAACTGTGCCTGGTACTTGCTGTTTATGACAAACAACCAATATTTTCTTTCATGGGCATGACTAAGTGTAGGAATTAGTACAAAACACTCATTTCTCTAAAAAAAAATATATATGATTTTGAGATTTTTTTCAGTGGATGTTGAATATCTTAAAAGGCACTTATATTAATAATAGTAACTAAAATCTACTAAATTTCTACTGTATCCCCTAACAGAATGTGATTGCTAATCTAGCAAGGGCCCTGCAAATCAACTATTTAATTTTAATTTTGCAGATAAGAAATGAATTCTTAGGAAAATTAAATAACTTGTCCAAGAATTTTTGCTATGTCCTATGGCAGCACCAAGATTTAAACCTATTTTTAAATGGGTTCGAAGTCTAATATTTTGTTTTTTCAATCAGGCTTTTTTGAGTGTTTTGTGAAGAATATTCATCTTAGTGGAAACAAATGGCTATTACAGAACAACCGTCTTACCCCCACAAAATGATAATAAATTTTGTGAACACTGGATTATAATTAAATAAGTGGCTTTACTCTAAGATTTCTCAGTATGTTTAATAGGCAATATATATTTCCAAGAGGGAAATATACTGTGTGGTTTTTCCTAAACTAATGTGAAGACCAGTCCTTTTTCCAGAGGGGATCATTTTCTATGAATTTGAACTACGACTTAGCAATTTGTATATGTTATGCTCTGTTCAAGTGCCAGAGTGGGGCATATTTATCAATTAGATTAGTTTATAGTTTGCTTCAATACTTATTGACTGGCCAACTGATCAAATGATGAGAATAAACGGAAAAACAAGCACGTGTTTGGTCTTTGGCAAGTGTCTGCTTGGTTCCCCCAGACTCCGCCTCCCTTATCTGTAATGAAGGCTGTGAAGGCCCACCTTGTGAGCTCTGTCTTTCCTAGTCATTGGGAGGAAGTCTCACCTCAGTCTGGTGCCAGTGCAGACTTGGCCAGCTGTGTGATGCCAACTGTCCAGACCCTGCCTTGTGTGGTTACTTGAACGCTCCCTTTGATCTCTTTGGACTGAGTGCTTGCCTTAGTAGTACCTGGTTAATAAACATAAGAAAAATAAATGTCCAGTCTTATAATCAGAAATGCCAAATAAGGTGATTAATTACATAGGATTTTTCTCTCATAAACAGTTTTTTAAAAGTATAATAGCACTAATTACAGAGTGAATCTCTACAATCTTTAGTAGGGCATGTTTGCAATTTAAATCTTGAAATTCAAAAGGATTCAAAACCTTAGAGATGGTGATTTCTTTTTACCTGGGAATAAGTATTTTTAAAAACTTGAAGGCAAATATTTATTGTAGAAATTCAGAATGAATAAATGAATTATGGTATATGTAATATGACATAGTTATTAAATTATTATAAAAATAGTAATGGCCTAGAAGGTGTTTATGATGTCATGTGAAATATTAAAGGACATTTTATACGCAGATTTTCTCAGTTTGTGTCAATATGCAAATGAATGATCTGAGATATTTTTGTAAACTGTTCATGGGGCGGTAGAATTCTGATTCTTTTTGTACTTTTGAGTAAAAAAGTACTGTAAAAAATTAAGACACAACAATATATAACAGGATAAACACTTCTATGATTCTTTGATAAATCTATTTAGTTGAATTATTGTCAAATCACATTTTCCCCTTATCCGTGTAGTAAAAACCTACATCAGTATATTTGTTTTTTCACTCAAAAGCTGCTTTGAGCTTCAAATTACCAAATATTACTAAGCTTTTCATTTTTTCAATTTTTTTTCCAAGTGATTGTTTTTAAGAGAGGGCTTTTACAAATACAAGTCTTTGCAAATCTGCAATTATGCATCTAACTTTTGGTTGTCTCCCTATCTCTTTTAATTAAATTTCTTTAAATTCCAATCTCCTACCTCTCCTATCTACCAGTTCTCATACATATGCAGATCTACTCAGAAACAATCCTTTTAAGGAAATCATATTAAAACAACCTGCAGTGGTTCTCCATTGTGAGACAAACTACTTTGAGCTTTATCAAACAAAACCAAATTAAGTCCTAGTGGTTTGAATAGCTTTTCATGAAGAGCAGGATGACTGTCCTGGGTGCCCTTGTCTTTCTTATTGATTGCCAGTTCTGATTTTCTCAGCTTCCAGAAAGGACAGCTTTGGAATCCCATCTTCTGTTTCCAAGTGGCCTCAACCTCATTAATTCAGAGAGATTCTTTATATTTGTGATAATTTGTCATTAAAGTTTTGTGTGTGTGTGCGCGTGTGCGCGTGTGCGCGCGCGCGTGCCTACTGATTGTTGCTTGTAAGTTGCTTGCAATGTTCTTTAGTCCTGTTGACAGGGACTTACTTTACTGGATTGCCCTCTTCCAAGAATGGGAGACAGGCTTTCAACTCTTCAGGATTGTCTGGCTTCTAGTTCAATTTCTATATTAAAATATTTGCTCAGACTTGGAACATAAAATTTGTTCAAATAATGAGGACCAGCTCACTCAGGAGCCATATCTACTTCTAAAATATTTGAACCAGACAGAATTTCAACTAGCTTTTTACACTATTTCATATTTAGGTACAATCTGTTCAGTGATTCTCTGCTATTGACAGCCTACCTTCTTGCAGAAGTATTTCAATTAGTCTTTTAAGCTGTTTACTGAAGGTACCTTAGAAGCAAGTCTACTACCACAGTGACATTCAGAGCAGTGATTCAATTTCCTGGCTCACCAGTTAGGCCAGAAATCACAGTCTTATTATGTTTCCAGAAATTTATGATAAAAAATACTTGCTTTAAAATACTCTAACAGGCTGAGCCCTGCAGGTTGCCAGGAATTTAGGACATACTTTACAACTGCTCATTTACATCTATGCCACAATAAAATCAATTTTTGGAAGGAAGTGGATGCTAGGGGGCTGGCAGGGGCAGAGCAGAAGATATTAAAATTCAAGTAGTCTGCCTACAAGAATTTGATATTTCATGCCAAGCACCAGCAAAAAAGAACTCTGATGAATCATTACTTTCCAAAACAAAAACATTGTGAAGTTTATCATTTCCTTCATAGCCATTTAATATAAGCTATTACATTTCCTCATATTAATTTAATTTATTTAAACCTCATCCAAACTGTGAAAGGTAGATATTATTAATCTGGACTTCTAGGGTGCAGAAATACTCAAGTTCAAGTGATTAAGATCAAACAGATTTCAAGTTCTTGGGCTGAGATTATAATGCATATTTCACTCCCAGAACCATGTTACTGGTGTTACATCACACCATCCGTAAAGCCAATATAAATTTGGGAAGCCACGGTATGTAGACATTAAATAAGTTATAAATAACTGTTTCAAGCAATACTATTGAAATGTCATAAAGGTTTTAGCATAATGCTAATGTGCCTCTGATTATAAAAAATTCAATGTACATTCACTAAAATGTAAAATTGAGAAAAGAATACAAAATAGACTATGAAATAACAAAAGATTGTACAGAGAATACAATATATAATTTTCTAATAAACCTATTGTTGAGAAGCAACAGAGTTACTACTGAGTACATCTTCGCATGAGATTAATTGTCATCCTCACACCATTACACTTCTAATTCTGGAGCTGGCCCCATCTCTATTGGAGGGCAAAGATTCCGCGATTTATAACAACTTAAGTGGCTTTTGTTAAAATCATTAAGAGTCTGATGCTCTTAGCACAGTAGTACTAGAATTATTGTTTTAATCCTCATGGGAAAAGGTTAAATTGATGCTGATGTATATAATAAAAAAATCTGTGCTATTTCTCATTTGAAATTAGACTGTGATGTCACCAAAGAATAACCAAACCTCTTCATACAGATAGATAGATAGCTTACATCACAGTTTAATTTCAAATAGAGGAAGTGAGAATTCTTGCAGATAGAGAAACCTGTGAGATAAGGCTCCATGGGTAAGGGTGGGGACATGAGGAAATACAGTGAAACAGGACAGCCTTTAGCTTTTAAGTGACGTAACAGCTTCTGTTCCATACTCCACTGCTGTTTTGATATCAACCAGGTTTTTGGTAATGAACTTGGATACTTCCCTGTGGTCTTTATTCTGGGAGAGTTGCTTATCCTGGAATAATAACTACTTTTCAGTCTTTTTTATTTTTTTAAAGATTTCTTTGGCAGAGAGACAGCCAGCGAGAGAGGGAACACAAGCAGGGGGAGTGGGAGAGGAAGAAGCAGGCTCCCAGCGGAGGAGCCGGATGCGGGACTTGATCCCAGGACTCCAGGGTGCAGGATCACACCCTGAGCCAAAGGCAGATGCTTAACGACTGAGCCACCCAGGTGCCTCTACTTTTCAGTCTTCTTAGGGGGTCTTTGGTGGGGACAAAGATGAGGGCCATCAATCTGCACTTCCCCTTCCTACCCCATTACTAGGTGAAGCCATCACTGCCTAGACGCAGAACAGAGATAAATGCCATCAACACCAAGAGATTGTAGAAATAACTTTTTGACTTCCAGTTACACATAGCAAGGAACAGGGTTAACAATAAAAATGAGATAGTATAATTTCATAGTTGTTTTATTACGTTTTAAGATATCAAAAGCATTTCCTCATGTCATTAAAATTCCTTGAAATCATGACTTTAAAGCTGAATACAATTTGCATGCAAGTTCAGTGACAGTAATTTTTTTTATTCATTTGCTTTGAAGATATCACCAATATTTTTGTTTTTATTTTTTAAATGCATTGGACGATTTTCTATAGAACTCTGTACTTTTCCTTGGAATAAATTCTTAGTTTATTTACTGAGTCAAAAAATATTAACATTTAAAATACTCTTGATATACATTGCCAATGTATCCTCCAAAGACAGTCCTTTTTATAACTCCTAGCAGCAGAAGAGGCTACGCTCTTGCCAACACTGCATATAATCATTAAAAATGTATCCAGTGTCTTAAATTTGAATTATTTTGATTATTGAGCCTGAACAGCTTTATTTGCCTTTTCTAATTTTTCAGTTATGAACAATAATAAAATTATTTTCTTTATTATAATGCGTTACGGAATTGTCACCACCACCCTGAATTTCTCAAAAGTCATTGTTTTAGGAGCAGTATAGAATAATGCAAAATGGAAATATTTTTGATACAGAATAACTTGGGGCTCAAATTCCAGTCCTTATTCTTACATGGCTACAGATTGTAGTATCTCTGAGCCTCATATTCTTCATCTTTAAAATGATAATATTTTCAAACCTTTTTGATTTATATGTATCTAAAATGTAATATAATTATATAGTAGATATATAATTAAGTCCTAAACAAACATGAATTTCTTTCTTATGCTAGTACATAGAGATACATTTTATTAAATATATCTTGTCAAATTTAAACAATTTTTGGGAATTTTCTATAAACTCCGTCTCTTCAAATGAATTTTTTTTTTCTTTTAAGATTTTGAGAGAGAGAGAGAGAGAGAGAGTGAGAGAGGAAAGAGAATCATGAGCAGGGGGGGAGCGGTAAAGGGAGAAGCTCAGCAGGGAGCCTCGTGCAGGGCTTGATCCCAGGACCCTGGGATCATGACCTAAGCCAAAGGCAGATGCTTAAAGGACTGAGCCACCCAGGCGCCCTTCTTCAAATGAATTCTAACTGTTTTGTTACATCAAAGGTTGCTCAGTTTCCGAGATCTTGGTGTTGGTTTTGTTGGCAGTGTATTCCCGTCTTCTGTAATGACTGTGGGTGGAGGAGAGCAAAAGAGGTCTAAAGGCAAGTTGTGTTTTGTGAAGTCATTTTTAGAAGATCAGGTTTCATGGTGACCACCCCCTTTCTGGACAAATGGAATGGTACTGAGGCCTTCCTACAGAATTTTTGATCCATCTAGGAAGCATAATGCTGTAGGAAATGATGTGAATATTTAGGAAGATACTAGTTTTCAGGTGTGCTTGTTTAAAATCAAGTCAAAAGAACAGCAACTTCAGAGGCACTTTTTCCAAAGTCTGAATTTGACTGGAATTGAACCAATTTAACCCCTTAATTGTTATTAAGTTTGATAAAATCTAAAATGACCATTTTATAGAATGTACTCAGGAAATTTAAGGTCTTTCCATAAGCCCTTAGTTTCTTTAGCCAATTAAGTACTTTTTTAAAAGATTTTATTTCTTTCTTTGATAGAGACAGCCAGCGAGAGAGGGAACACAAGCAGAGGGAGTGGGAGAGGGAGAAGCAGGCTCCTAGCAGAGAAGTCTGATGCGGGGCTCGATTCCAGAGCGCCGGGATCACGCCCTGAGCCGAAGGCAGACGCTTAACCGCTGTGCCACCCAGGCGCCCCCAATTAAGTACTTTTAATCAGGAAACCTGGCCTTGGCACACTGCTTCTGTATTTTGTGGGGTTTTGTTATTCTTAGTGTGGTCCGAGGAATGACAGCTTATTTTCACTGGAAACTGTCTATGAATATAGAATTGTCCCCACAGCAAATCTGCTTTTAAATCGGCATGTTAGGAGGATTTCCAGGTGTTTCAAGGCATGGTAAATGTAGGTTATTAGGCAAAGAGCAAATGCTTCTAGAAATCTATAGCTAAGAGTTTATATTAGTATTAAAATAAGAAATTGCCACTGTAAAAACTCAGCAGATTATTTACTTATTAAAAAGTTATTGGGATATACAATGTGTTAGAGACTCATAAACTTAGGAGACCCTGGGGTGAAAAAAAAAAGGATAAAACTTAACCACACAGTTAAGAGCTAACATTCTAGAATATAGGAGATAATAAATAACCAAGTAAGGTGTGTTGGATTGTGTTAAATGTGTGTGTGTGTGTGTGTGTGTGTGTGTGTGTGTGAGAGAGAGAGAGAGAGAGAGATAGAGAGGGCGATATTTTAAATAGGATAATCAGGGAAGGACTCAATAATTTGACTTTTGACAAGATACCAGAAGGAGGTGAAGGAAAGAGCCATGCATTGATGAGTAGAATGTTGATTCCAAAGAGAACATCTAGCAAGTGTAAATGTCCAGAGTTGGGAGCATTCTTGTCCTGCAGAACAGTGTGGAGGCTGATGGGGAGGAATGGAATGATCAAGAGAGAATGGTATGAGGTGAGGTGATCTGATAGGTAGTAAATGATAGGAAGGACATTGTAGGACACACTGTATTTTAAGAACTTAGCTTTTACTCTGAGTGAGAAAGCAAATCATTTGAGGGTTCTGAGCAGAGGAATGACAAGATCTGACTAATTTTTAAATATCCTTATTCTCTGTTGAGAACAGTGTAGGGAGCAAAGACAAAGGAGGGAAACCACTTAGAAGGCCATGGCAGGGGCGCCTGGGTGGTGCAGTCGTTAAGCATCTTCCTTCAGCTCAGGGCGTGATCCCAGCGTTCTGGGATCGAGCCCCGCATCAGGCTTCTCTGCTAGGAGCCTGCTTCTCCCTCTCCCACTCCCTCTGCTTGTGTTCCCTCTCTCTCTGGCTGTCTCTATCAAAGAAAGAAATAAAATCTTTAAAAAAAAAAAAAAAAGCCATGGCAGTAACTCTGGGAAGGGCTGCTTGCAGCTTATATTAGGATGGCAGGTAAATGAATCTTGAAAGAAGAGGGAACACGATCTTCAGATCCTTTAGTTGTGGAGTAGGAAAGACATAAAAGTTAATATTAATGACACCCTTGGACAGTATAGCTCTGCACTAGCTTAAACCATACCCAGTCTCCACCTTAGAGCAGATATTGGGCTATAGTATGAATTTGTACTTCTCCTTTCTAACTCTTCATAGCACTTAAAATTCTTGGAATATTCTTCATTAAATATTGAGATTTCTCATTCAAGGCTCTTTTCAGGGAGTTCAATTTCTAGCAAATTGACCATGCCATGTATTGGACTAATCCTGACTAAAAAAAGTCATGTAAGTCTATGTATAAACATGATGCTGAGGAAATGACAAAAGCTGTAAATGAAATTCTTATTAAGACTACTTGATACTATATCTTTTATATTTTTATTTCATTAAAATGTGGTATAATTGGCTCTGTCAGGTAAAGTCTTCCAATTATTTATTCTTGTGAAATTAAACTTTTCAAAATGTAGCATAGTTCTGGCAATTTAATAACATCTTTAACAGATGTAAAATTCAGAATTCTTCTAATCTGAGTTAGTATCAAAATGTTAGCTAAGATATTGATAAAATTTTATATTATGTTAATATCTACACTTACAAAAGCCAAGTTAAACTCTAAAGTTCAAGTTTTTTAAACTTTATTTTGAAAAAATTATACGCAAATATTGTACAGAGTGACCTAGATCTTTCATCCAGCTTACAGCAATAGTGGCCAGTTGTGTAACTTCAGTATAATATCAAAACCAGGATATTGACATTGGTATGTAATTATTAACTCATCTGTAGACTTTATTTGGTTTTTTTTTTTTTTTAAAGATTTTATTTATTTATTTGACAGAGATAGAGACAGCCAGCGAGAGAGGGAACACAAGCAGGGGAAGTGGGAGAGGAAGAAGCAGGCTCATAGCAGAGGAGCCTGATGTGGGGCTCGATCCCACAACGCCGGGATCACACCCTGAGCGGAAGGCAGACGCTTAACCGCTGTGCCACCCAGGCGCCCCAGACTTTATTTGGTTTTTACCACTTTATAGCTGCATACATTTGTGTGGGGGGAAGTGTGTGTATAGGTCTGTGCAATTTTATTCAATACAGGGATTTGTGTAACTGCTAAAATCAGGACACGGGATGGTTCCCTTAACACAAAAGAACTCCCTTATGCTAGTTCCTTGGGTTTACATATGTTCCCCACACTTTCATCCCTGCCACCGGAAAACACTAATGTATTCTCCATCTTTTTAGTTTTGCCATTTTGAGAATGCTGTATAAATGGAATCCTACAATGTGCAACTTTGGAAGTTCAATTTTAACTTGCTCTTGAGTCTGTGCAGGTTGTTGCATATATAAACAGTTTGTCTTTTTTATTGCTGAGTAGCTTAGTAGATGGTTGTGGAGTACTTTCTAACCACTCACCGGTTGAATGACCTGTGGAAAATTTCCAGCATTTTGCTATTCCAAATAAAGTTGCTGTGAACATTCATGTGGGCACATTGGTGCAAATACACGTATATTTCTTTGGGATAAATGTCCAAGAGAGCAATTGGTGGGTCATGTAGTGAGTGCATGTTTAGTTTCATAGGAAAATGCCAAGCTATTTTTCAAAATGTCTCCAACAATTTACATTGTCACCATCAGTGTATGAGAGATCCAGTTTCTCTGCATTCCACGCCATTTGGTATTTTCACAATTTTATTTATTTTAGCTGTATTGCTATGTGTGAGGATACTTTATTATAGTTTTAATTTCATTTCCCTAATGGCTAATGATTTTGAATATGTCTTAATGTGCAAGTATTTGTCATATTTATTTCCTATTTGGTGAAATGTATGCTGATGTATGTCTCCATTTTATAATTGCTTGCTTTTACTGTTGCATTTTGAATTATTTATACATTCTAGATACTAGCCTTTGTTAGGTGTGTGGTTTGCAAGTATTTTCTACCAGTCTGTAGTTGTCACTTCTTTCAACTGGGTCTTTCATAGCCAAAAATGGTTAATTGTGATAAAGTCCAATTTATTGTTATTTATGGAGCATGTCCTATCTAAGAACTCTTCATTTAGCTAGATGCTAAAGATGTTCTCCTCTGCTATCTTAAGTTTTATGTTTTACACTGAAATCTAGGATTTGTTTTGAATTTCATTTGTATATATTGTTAGGTGTAGGTTGTAGTTCTTTATGTATATGTTTATTCATATCCAGTTGTTCCATCACTATTTTTTTTTAAAGATTTTATTTATTTATTTGATAGAAAGAGACAGCCAGTGAGAGAGGGAACACAAGCAGGGGGAGTGGGAGAGGAAGAAGCAGGCTCATAGCGGAGGAGCCTGACGTGGGGCTCGATCCCGTAACACCGGGATCACGCCCTGAGCCGAAGGCAGACGCTTAACCGCTGTGCCACCCAGGCGCCCCATCACTAATGATTGAAAAGATTATCCTCCATTTAAATTGCTTTTATGCTTTTTTCGAACGTCAGTTGGGCATGTTCATGTTAGTCTATATCTGGATCTCTATTCTGTTCCACTGATCAATGTATCTATTTTTCCACCAAAACCATACTGACTTGATTACTGTAGACACATAGTAAATCTTGGAGTAGCATTGAAGAATTCTTACCATTTTTTTTGTTTTGTTTTTAGCATTTTACTTAGCACTTATGTTAATATTTTAGTTCCTTTCCCTTTCCATATGATTTTAAACATAGCTTGTCTGTATATCTAAAGTATTTTGATGGGATATTGTTAGAAATTGTGTTAGTCTTCATACCAATTTGGGAAGAAGTAAGTCTTTACTATATTGAATCTTCAAGTCCATGAACCTTCAAGTCATTTATTTAGATATTTTAAATTTTTCATCAGTGTCTTACAACCTTCAGCATATTGATCCTGTGTGTATTTTAGTTGAACTCATAACTAGGTATTTCTTTTACCTTTTTTCTTTCAATATTGTGGTATATTTAACATTCAATGTTATATTAATTTCAAGTGTACAACATATCGATTCAACAATTCTGTATATTACTCAGTACTTGTTACCATAAGTGCAGTCACTCTGTCACCATACAACATTATCACAATATTGGCTGTATTCCCTACAGTGCACTTTTCATCTCTATGACTTATTTTAAAAATGGGAGTTTATACCTTTTAATCCCCTTTATCTATTTCACCCATCCCCCAACCACCTTCCCTCTGGCAACCACCACTTTATTCTCTGTATTTAAGAATCTGTTGTTTTTTAAATTCCACGTTTAAGTGAAATCACATGGTATTTGTCTTTCTTTGCCTCACTTATTTCACTTAGCATAATATTCTGTATATCCATTCATGTTGTCTCTAATGGCAAGATCTCATTCTTTTTTATGGCTGAGTAATATTCCATCACACACACACACACACACACACACACACACAGAGCACATCTTTATTCATCTATCAGTGGACACTTGGGTTGCTTCCATATCTTGGATATGGTGAATAATGCTGCAATAAACAGAGGGATGCATATACCTTTTTGAATTAGTATTTTCATTTTCTTTGATTAAGTAGTGGAATTATTAGATCATGTGGTATTTTTATTTTTAATTTTTTGAGAAATCTCCATATTTTTCTCCACAATGACTACACCAGTTTACATTCCCACCAACTGTGCGTGAGGGTTCCTTTTTCTCCATCCTCACCAGTGTGTTATTTCTTGTATTTTTGATTCTAGCTATCTGAAAGGTGTAAAGTGATATATTGTGGTTTTGACTTGCTTTTCCCTGGTAATTAGTGATGAACATCTTTTCGTTCATCTGTTGGCCATCTGTAGGTCTTCTTAAGAAAAATATCTATTCAGGTCCTCTGCCCATTTTTAAATCAGTTTTTTGTTTTGTTTTGTTTTTGTGTTGAGTTGTATAAATTCTTTAAATATTTTCAATATTAACCCCTTATTGGTTATATCACCTGCAAATATCTTCTCCCATTCAGTAGTTTGTCTTTTTGTTTCATTGATGGTTTCCTTTGCTGTGCAAAAGCTTTTTATTTTGGTGTAATCCTGATGGTTTCTGTATGTATGTATGTATTTATTTTGGTTTCCTTCCCTCAGAAGACCTATCTAGGAAGATGTTGCTAAGGCCAACATCCAAGAGATGATCGCCTTTGTTTTCTTGTAGGAGTTTTATAGTTTCAGATCTCACATTTGGGTCTTTAATCTATTTTGGGTTTATTTTTGGATATGGTGTAAGGAAATGGTTCCATTTCCTTGTTCTGCATGTAGCTGTTCAGTTTTCCCAACACCATTTATTAAAGACTGTCTTATGTATATTCTTGTGTATTGTATATTTTTGCCTCCTTTTTCATTGATTGACCATTTAAGTGTTAGTTTATTTCTGGGTTCTGTATTCTGTTCCATTGATCTATGTGTCTTTATTATTATTATTTTATTATTATTATTTTTACCAGTATCACACTGTTGTGATTACTACTGCTTTGTAGTATATCTTGAAATCTGGAATTGTGATACCTCCAACTTCGTTCTTTTGCAAGACAGTTTTTTTTTTTTTTTTTTAAAGATTTTATTTTATTTGACAGAGAGACAGCCAGCGAGAGAGGGAACACAAGCAGGGGGAGTGGGAGAGGAAGAAGCAGGCTCCCAGCAGAGAAGCCTGATGTGGGGCTCGATCCCACAACGCCAGGATCACGCCCTGAGCCGAAGGCAGACGCTTAACCGCTGTGCCACCCAGGCGCCCCTGCAAGACAGTTTTGATCACTGTGGGGGTTTTGTAGATCCATACAAATTTTAGTATTATTTGTTCCAATTATATGAAAAATGCTGTTGGTACTTTGATAGGGACTGCACTGAATTTGTAGATTGCTTTGAGTAGTATGGACATTTTAACAATATTCTTTCAGTCTTTAGAGTGAGCCTGGAAGTGATTCCTTTCTTATTTCAATTATTGCATTTTTAAATTCTTCAATTTATACTGGTAAATTTTTATGTCTTCTGTTTCCTTGCTCAGATTTTCTGGTTTTTTTTTTTTTTTTTTAGGTTTTATCTATTTATTTGACAGAGGGAGAAAGCACAAGCAGGGGGAATGGCAGGCAGAGGGAGAGGGAGAAGCAGGCTCCCAGCTGAGTAGGGAGCCTAATGCGGGGCTTGATCCCAGGATGCTGGGATCATGACCTGAGCCACCAGGCACCCCTCTGTTTTCCGTTTTTAAAGCATATTCACAATTGTACATGGAAACATTTTTATGATGTCTGTTTTAAAATCCTTATCAAATAATCCCAACATGCCTGTCCTCTCATTGTTGGCATCTGTTGATTATCTTTTCTCACTGATTTTCCTGGTTTGGGATATGGTGAATGACTTTGATTGTGCATGGATTATTTTGGAAATTATGTGATAAGACTTTGAATCCTATTTAATCTTATTTTTAGCACAGTCACCTGTTTGGTTGTTGTGTGCAGCTTCGGGTGGAGGGGGATTTCTGCTTCCCTGGTAGACCCCACTAAAACCACCCTGGTAGCTGATTCACACTGCCTCCCTGAATGTGATCAGGGTGGAGGTGCAGCTCTCTCCCCAGCCCCATTAACACTCCCAGCAAAAGCAAACTAGCACTGCCTCATTCCCACTGAGAGGGGAGTAGGCTCAGTTTCCTTCTGGTCCTTGCTAACAGCAGGAGGTGCTCATCTCCTGTCCCTTCATTTCACTGTACTGATGGTGGCAGGGGTGGAGTTTCAGCTCCCTGCTGGGCTTTGGTGACATGGGGGAAGGTCAGGGTGTAGTGGAGTTCAGACTAACCCCGCTTTGTTCTCCCTCCTTCAGTCTTGATGCTCTTGGATGGTGATAGGGGTTCAGATTGCTGCTGATTCCTACTAACACTACCTGGGCAAAGAAATTGGGTCAAATGAATGGGGGCACTGCTGCCTGTTTCCATCAGCCTTTAAAATTCAGCTCCCGACTTGGCCCCAGCAACACCTCCTGGTAGGGACTTTGGAGCACTGTAGCCTGCTTCTACCAGGCCAGTCAGTAGAAAATCAGCTCCTCACTTAGCTCTACTGAAGCTGCAAGGGTGAGTGGGTCAGTTCTTCCACTGCTGTTTGACTGAAGTAGGGCACATGTTGTTAAAGTTTTTCTGTTCCATTAGCTGCTAGTTCCAGGTCCTTTGGGCTGGGGAGCAGGCTTTCCTGGAAGTGTGGTGTTTGTTTCATCTCTACCTATCTTCAGTTCTGGGATGGAGACTTTTCTGTAGCTCCCCATCTGGGAGGCAATAAGGAAACCCAGGAAATAGGGGCAACTGGGTGGCTTAGTCAGTTAAGCGTCTGCCTTCAGGTCGGGATCCTGGGATAGATCCCTGCATCAGGCTCCCTGCTCATGACGGGGTGGGGGTGAGGGAGTCTGCTTCTCCCTCTGCCCCACCCCCACTTGTGTTCAAGTGTGCGTGCATGCTCACTCTCTCTCTCTCTCTCTCTCTCTCAAATAAGTCTTTTTTTTTTTTTTTTTAAAGAATCCCAGGAAACTCACCACCATCTTTTCCCTCAAGCCCCAAGGTCTCTGTTTGGTCATCCTTTTTCTTTCTGCATTTATTAGTTTCCTAGCACTATCACAATAAATTGCCACAAGTTGGGTGCCTTAACACAACAGAATTTTATTCTCTCACAGGTTTGGAGGTTAGATGTCAAAAATGAAGGTGTTGGCAGGTTCACGTTCCCTCCAAAGATTCTGGGAGGAGCATCCTTCCATGCCTCTTCCGGGTTCTGGTGTTCCTTGGCTTGTGACAACATACTGCAGTTTCTGCTCCATTTCACATGGCCATCCCTCTGTGTTTCCACTAAGGACTGTAGTTATTAGATTTAAGTCTCACTCTAATCCAGGATGATATTATCTAAATATCCTTAATTTATTTACATCTCAAAGATGCTTTTTCCAAATGATGTCAGATTTCTGTGTTCCAGGGGTGAGAACTTGGACATCTTCTTGAGGGACACTGTTCAACTATAGCAATTTTCAGAGCCCTTTTATGTTTGTTCCTGTGTTATGTCCAGGATGTTTTTAGTTGCAAGAGGAAGGACTTGGGAGGAATGGAGCACTCCAAAACCCTGTTTACTTTTTAATACTTAAGTTCATTGTGTGTCTGCTCTGTTGAGAACTGTTACATTGTAATAGGTGTTTCAACTATTCTTTTGAGTAATAGGAACAGACTTCCTATGGAATTCTGAACATAAAATAGTCCCTGATTGAAGAGACATCAATGCCTCAAGGGCCTTTATCTTGGTTTATTAATTTTCTCCTCTCTCTTCTCTTCTACTTAATGCTTCTCTTCTACTTAATGCTTAAAACATTCATTGCCACCAGAGTGCTGCATAAGAAACCATGCCAAGATTTTGTTGCTTAAAACAATAACCATTTATTAATAGTGTGCATGCATGCCAGCATTTTACTCTGAGATCAACTGGGTGATTTTTCTGGTTCAGCTGATCTACTAAGTTCTCAGCTGAGATGACTGAAATGATTCACTCTTTGTCATTTGTTCATCACCATCCAGAAAGTTCATGTGGACATGGGCTTTTTGGTGATAGCATGAAATGAGCAGAAACATGCAGGTGTTTTCACAAGGCTCTGCATCATACATGCTAGCATCCTATTGGTCAGAACAAGTTACATGGCACAGCCCACAGACTGGAAGAAGGCGGTTACATTGCAGCTGGGGCGATTCACGTAATCATCTACTGTGGCACTTCTGTAGTTCTGTGGTGCCACATAGCATGTGTACTGTGACATCATCTGCAGTAAGAGGATGAATTTCTTAGTCTACTGACTTGCCTCAAACAAAAATTCATGTCCGTGTCCATGTCACTATGCATATACACAATACATATGTTGCTTTCTCAGCATTTTCTTCTCCCTTAAATTTTAAATAGCACTTCCATCTTTTGGTCATTGAATATATTATTATTTGAATATCTTGGGAAGCTAGGGAGAACTATCTTCAAAGTATTGTTATTATTAGAACACTCATAAAAGAAGCTGCTATGGTATTTAAAATTGATACCACTTTTTCTACCAGTTGCGGGCTGTGTCCTATCAGGCCAGTTTACCATTCCCTGTTGGAATTGCTCCAGCCGAGAACTCTCTAGTACGAGTTGTTCTTTGCTTCAAACCTTTCAGGAAGTCACCTCTACTTCCATAATGTTAAAAGGATTCTTCTGGCAATTATTTAAGCAGATTTGTTAGAAGAGAATATCCTTTTTATCAAAGGGCTAACCCTTGCTGTTTTAATGAATGTTACTTCTTTTCACTTAATGCTAGAAGGGGAGATTATTGTAAACAGAAGCTGTTTTCATCTGTATAAAATAATTTATAAACTCACGACTTATTTCTCTGGAAGCACTTTCAGCAGCGCATCTGGCATGCGAAGATGATGAAGCATTATTAAAATAAAAGCTCTTGTCTCACAGACCTTAATGGGTATGAGTGACACAGCTCTAGTTTTAAAACATGAATCTATTTTTAATTTTTAAATACTTTGTTAAAATTAAGGCAGGGACAAAAAAGGCACACAACCAGCCAGAGATTCATTCAAATTCTATTTTAATGTTCAACAAACTGAATGCAATTATACATTTTAAAAGTTTGTGTGGGTTTTTTTTTTTTCAAGTTTCATAGAAAATTAGTTAGGTTTTGGTTTTTCCGCAGTGTATTAGTCATTATAACAATAAACTCTCATCTTCCAAGAAACTGAAATGCAGAAGAAAATCATTCATTTTGAATGCCATTTTCTATGTCATTTTTATTTATTGATGAAGTATTGCAGGGCATGACTAAATTTATGGCCGTCTACTATGATGCACTTTTTAAATCAAAGTTTTCATGGTGTCCATCATCAGGAATGCAGATTTCATCACAGCGTACCAAAAGCTAAGAACTGTCTCTAAAAACAATAGTTATTTACCAACGTAAAATGCGAGTTTCGTCTTGATTTGTCTGTTAGGGATGGTCATAAGATCTATCAAAACCCATTGACAAGGCAAAAAGAAATACTCAAAATGAGTAGTTACTGGCCAAAGAGAGTATCAATCTGATATAGAATTCTCACAGCTTGCCCTGGGAGTCACAGGTTAGGTAGTGCCTGAAATTCCCCCATCTTCAGGATCTAGCAGGCTCATTGTATCCAGTAGGTCATAGAGGACCAATTGTCGATCCATCTTATCCCTGAGCCTGGACCTTGTTAAGAGCCTCTTCTTTCCCTGAGGAATACTCAGACCTGGGAGCCTTTCAGATCATTTGTAAATGAGTCAGGAACACATGTTCCAAATGTAGAATATATTCCCACTACAAGTGCAGAGGTCCAGCAAGCATTTTACTTCTTTCTTAACGTTAAAACACGTAACAAAACCTTCACTGTGGAAGGTATGACCCAGTATACCACAGACTTTGTTAAATTAGCAATATTCTAGTGTTTCATGGGAAATTACCCACTCTGATGGGTGTTTGCCAAAGTATCTAGGATAGCTCTCACTTTTAAAATGTTGGTTGCAGATTTGCCATAGGACCCCACAATTCAACTTTCAGATATATGCCCAGGAGAAATAATAATATAGGTCTGCACAAGATTTGTGGGCAAATGTCCATAGTAGCATTATTCATAATAGCCAAAATGTGAGAAAAACCTAAATACCCATGTGAATGGAATACAAAAATAGGGTATATCCACACAGCAGAATATTATTTAGCAATAAAAAAAGGAACCAAGTATAGAAAACATACTACAACATAGTCAAACCTTGACTGTATTACGGTAAATGAAAGAAACCCAACAGTGTGATTCCATTGTATGACATGATCCACAATTAGTGAATTTTATAGTATATAAGTTATACTTCAACTAATCAGTTTTTGAAAACTCATCCTACAAAGTAATTTCAGAAAATTCTTCTTAATTAAGGAGTAAAAACAGTCTTTATTTTACAGTCCTATAGGGTATCAGAATAGTAAGTCCCAACTTCCTAGGTTAGAAGTATTCATTGGGGTCTAGCTAATATTGGTTAAATAATATTTTCAGAAACCATTCCCTGTAGTAAAATCAAATGGAATTTAAATTAAGAAATTTTTTATACAGGTGAAAGAAGAGTTGATAAGTCAAGGGAAAATGAGGCAACCCAGAGAGTAGTACAAAGTCAACTTTAATTCTCCTCTCATAGGACAAATAAGAGATGTAGTTTCCTGGGATCTGGAGCCCTGAGGTCACTGCCAGAGAAACCATCAGAAGCAGAGATAGACGGAATTGCTTGGTTTCTCTCTTCTATCCTCCTGTGTTCCATCAGCGCCTCCTAATGGCTTAACTTGAATAGAAACCAGTATATAGAGTCTATCATCTTCCTTGCTACACACAGAAAAGCAAAGAAAAGGTAGGAATGGATCTGAGGCAAAGATACCAAGAACTGAAACATTGGAATTGAAGTCAACATTTATGTCCAACTTACCTTTTACCCATACCACTCTTCATAACACTAAGTGGTGTCTAGGTTCTACCTATTAACAGACATCTCTAACATTCTATTTAAGCCCATCTCAGAACTTAAATTGTCCATCACAGCTTCAAACAGTGATTCCATTCTCTTACAAAACCTTGAAGAAAGCATATACTGTACCAGCCAACTTACAAGTACAAATCACTTTCTTAGTTTTTAAATTACCTTCTAACTTTCCCAGGACAGTTATAACTTCCGCGAAGACAAAGCTTATGTCATAGATAATAATACCTAGAAGAAATAAGAGTTAGAATGTTTAGAACATTATGGGGTTTCAAAAACTGTCATTATAAAATATTTGTTTTCCAGAAAGTGTTAGGGCTGAAATTTAACACACTATGGCAAATTAATATTCATGGATTTTTTTGGTGCTTCAATTTGTTAATTGTGAAGAAATGCCCCAGACTTGGTGAGTTTCTTTCCTACTGTGCTAATACTATAAAGGTGCAAAGTACTGCTCAAAACTAACATCAGGTTTCCTCTTTAATTTTATTCATAATTAGGTGACAAGAGAAGTTCTCTGAAGGATCCATAATGTAGAATCATATGACCTGGATAAGGAGCCATTAGAAACAATAGTGTGGCTCAATATCCAGGGAGGAGTCATTGGAACAAATTCTTTAGAGCCAATATATTGCTACTCTTGAGAAAGGAGAGTGATAATTATATTCACAAAGATGTAGAAATTTACATATCAGGTTGTACCCCTGGTTTACCCAGTACAAAGTTCACTTGTTAACTGAAGGCAAGAGAAAGGCCTTCGTAGCTAGGACGCTGTATGTCACTTTAGTAGCTATTTATGTCTCTGCCTTTTGTAAATTGGCCCAAATGTTTCTGGAACCCATTATACACCCTACCAGGAGGTAGTTATATTGTGTTGCATAAGTTTATTATCCATTGTTCAAAGTAGTACTTCCTCTACAAAGCCAAACAAATACACTGTCTGGAAAGACTGGGTTGAGAGATTCAAAAGATGCCAGTGTCCTTTCTTAGCTTCCTGGTCCATCTAGTCCCTGTTTTCATTGGTCCTTTTTATAGGAGCTGTTTGTAGATCAAATTGTTGTATTACTCTTCTCCTTTCAGGTCTATTCTTATTTTGTGTTGATGGGCCAGCTGGTAATTGGAGCAGCGGCCATCAGTTAAATAATGCAAAACATTAGGCTGAACATAGAATATTAGTCAAGTTTCAATGTACGTATTTACTGATTATTTATGAATATTTTAGAAGATAAATTCTGGCTTAAAATTTTTTCTGGGGTTTATTTATTTATATATATGTAACTATATATATCATATATTCATATATATGTATATATATGTAACTATATATATCATATATACATATATATGTATATATATGTAACTATATATATCATATATACATATATACATATATATGTGTATATATATGTAACTATATATATCATATATATGTATATATGTATATATATGTAACTATATATATCATATATACGTATATATGTATATATATGTAACTATATATATCATATATACGTATATACATATATATGTGTATATATATGTAACTATATATATCATATATACGTATATATGTATATATATGTAACTATATATATCATATATACGTATATACATATATATGTGTATATATATGTAACTATATATATCATATATACATATATATGTATATATATGTGTGTGTGTGTATAACTTTCTCTAATTACACTGTTAGTAATGTGAAAATTAGTGTTAGACTTGGAAACACAATGAAAAGGACCAGTTGTGGGAGGAAATCAAGCATTTATATGTAGCCAAGCAAAGAGAGGAAAAAACAACCGAACCAATTAGTCCAGTTGGCTAATGGTCTTTTTAATGAGTAATCTGGACAGCTGCACTGTTAGCTTGGGGGGCATAATCTAATGCAGATTGGGCTGAACTTTCTCAATTACCCTGAGTAATTCTAGCATGCTACATTTTATTTAAGATGATTGTGGCCTTAGTCTCATATAACTAACCTAACTATAGTTAGGTAACTCTGGTTTTATATCCAGTTGTGTATTAGTAATAGTTTGGTGGGATTATGTCTAATAGTTAATACTATATCCTTGAATGCTATATTTGCCAAAGTATCTACAAAAGCCTCTTTAAGGTATGTATCTATACATTTCAAAGGTGATATGTGTAAGTTACTTACTTTTAAGAATTAAGATGGTTTAGTTGACATAGAGGAAGAGTTTATTGGTGAATTATTGAAATAAGTATTAATATTACTTTAGGTTTGAAAAATATTCAGTCTCATTATGTGATGTGGATAGAGTTATCTGCGATCACAGATGGAACTGGGGTCAAAATGAAATTCCACACCTCTGAGAACCTTGAATTCTTCTACTTGAGTTTTAATATTGAAGCTTCTCAAAATTAATCAGAATATATTAGGATATAATTATGTAGCAATCCTTTATCCGGAAAGTTCAAATGCAAATATTGCCTCTTTGCTGAGTACAGAGATTGGTTAGGTAAGAGAATTGCATTTTAACTGAGAGTACTATATTCTTACTCATTTATTCAAATTAGTGTAATTATTATCTAACTAATTAGCTGGAAACAGGACTTATTCTGTTATTCTTTAAATGTGAAAATTCTTCCCCAAAAAAAGAACTGTAAGTGGAAAAAAAGATCTAGAGACTCTATGAAAATACTGATAGAAAGCTGATAATACCTACCATTGTAGCAGCAGTAATTTACTTGAGGAATAGTTTTGGTTAAGCAAGATGGCAAAAATGGAAATAGGTGGATTCTACCATTGGTGAGTTATTTAGAGGAACATTGTTTTGATATGAGGAAGCAGAGGTGAATATATAGCATTCTGTGCTTATCTTCACAGATATCATCAGCTCGACTTGTTGATGTTGAGAGATTATAGTTTATAAATCCAGACTCTAGGATTATACCTTTAAATGCTATTATATAGCAATAGCACTAAAGAATAAAAAATACTTAATTAGAAATAAGAGTTCATAATACCAGGATATCAGTCATTAAGTGTTTATTAAATTTTGTTAGGCATTTTAAGAGAAAGGAATAAGAAAAAGACAGCGTTGTATATTTTCATTCTGTAAAATACATGGTTATTAATTGTTGGAAATTTCTTTCAATTTATAGTAAATCCCAGGAACTTTTATATTAATTCTTTCCACATTTGGTAAGATGATTTATTTCATAGGAACACAAAAGCTATCCTAACTTGAAAATAGCAAAAACCAGTGAGCTTTGTATCAAGATCATCAGCCCATTTTTCATAATTTATCAAAAGATATTATATAATATGTGAGGATGCCCATGTTATTCCCTTGGATCCAAATCTTTGCTTGATTTAAAAACTTAGAATGTGATCCATGGACCCAGGCATGTCATAAAATATTTTGTAAGGCATATACATTATACACTAAAACAGATCTCTTCTGTTTTCTGTGAGTTAGATAAGAAACTGAACATATGAAAACTCTTTAAATTTCAAATAAGAAACACTTTTTATATAAAGCATGATAGAAGAACTTAAACAGCTGACACAAAATTCCAGAATAAAAGTTGGCATTAATATTAATTATGTTAAGAATATCTCAGATTTGTGAATTAAAATGTATCAGTTTAGTCTTCTCTGGACAACCCAAAGCAGAAAAGAAATATGAATGTGTGTGGGATAAAGAAACATCTGAGAAGAAAGTGAAGCCATCCACGATTTTTATATATATATATACACGTATATATTAATATGTGTGTATGTATAATACAGTTGCATAGTATAGCTGTACATAATATTTATACACACTGTATATGTATAACTGTATAGAATATATATATAACTACATATAGTTAAATATAACTAGATACAGATGTATATATTATACATAAATGATCTATACAGGTGTACAACTCTATACACACAATTGCATAACCACTTCCATAATCAAGATATGGAATATTTCCTTCACTCTAAAAATTTCCCCATGCTTCTTTGTAGTCCACTTCCCCCACCTCTGACCACTGGCAACTGCTGATCCCTTTTCTGTTATAATTTTGCCTTTTCCAGAATGTCCTATAACTGAAATGTCCTATAGTATGTGGCCTTTTGAGTCTGGATTTTTTCCACTTAGCATAGTGCTTCATTGATTCTTGTGGGTTGTTTCATGTGCCAGGAGCCCTTTCCTTTCATTGTGGAGTAGTAGTCGTTATATGGACGTGCCACAACTTGCTCATTCATTAACCAGTTGGTGGACATTTCCAATGTTTCCAGTTTTTGGTAATTCTGAATAAAGCTGTTACAAACAGTTTTCAGAAAGGTTTGTGTGGATATATGCTTTCATTTGTCTAGGAGTGGGATTATTGGGTATTACATTAGTTGTATGCTTACTCTGTAAGAACTGTTTTCCACAGTGGTATACCAGTTTGCATCCCCACCAGTCGTACATGATAATTCCGGTATCCTTGGTACCCTCACCAGCAGTTGATACTGTCTCTCATTTTTCTCAGCATTTCAGTTGCCCTGTAATGCTATCTCTTTGTGACTTTAATTTGAATTTCTCATTAAGACTAATAATTTTGAGTATCTTGTCGTGGGGATATTTGCCATCCATGTCTCTTCTTTGGGAACATAATGTTTTGCTTGTTTCAAATTTTGAGTTTTTCTGTTCTTATTGCTTGAGATGTTCTGGGTTTAAATTATTTATCCTATGTGTGTTTTAAAAATATTTACCCTAGTATGTTTTAATTTTCTTAAGTGTTTCTTTCAAAGAGCAAAACTTTTCTTGGCACATAAAAAGTATGAGCCATAAAAGAAAATTGATAAATTGAACGTATGTTTGCAGTACAAAACTTGTTGATTTCTCTTTCTGGTAAGTCTTAAAACCAGGTAGTTCAAGTCTCCCAATTTTGTTCTTTTCAAAATTGTTCTGGCTGTTACAGATCTATTATTCTCTTGTATAAGTTTGAGAATTAGCTTATTTCTAAAACAAAATTAACAGATATTGTTTGGGATCATATTGACTCTAGCATCAATTGGGGGCAGAATTGGCATCTTAATACTGGGTCATCTAGTTCATGAACCAGTTACATGTTAGAAAATTCAAAAGAAGGAAGAAAGCATTGTGTCCCCATGCATCAGCTTACTGTGTTTTATCTTCAGTCTTTTTATTTCTTCTTTTATTATTTCCTTTGTCTTTAGGGAATTGTTTCTAAACATCCTTCTAGAGTACGTTTGCTGGTGATGAATTTGTTTAGTTTTCTTACAAGTAAGCCTTAAGAATGGCTTAGTTTCCCTTCTTTCCCGGAGTGTTTTTTAGGGTATAGGCTTCTGAGTTGACAGGTTTTATTTTTTGCTTTTCTGAAGTGTTGTACCACTTCCTTAGGGCCCTCGTGGCTTCTGAATGGAAATCCACTGCCATTCAAAAATGTTTTCAGCTTTTGGTCAGGTATTGCTTCTCTCACACTGCTTTCGAAATTTATCTTTCTTTAGGTTTCAGAAGTTTGAGTGTATGTCTTGATGTAGATATCTTTGGAGTTACTGTAAGGTTTTATTCAGCTTTTAAATAACTGTAGTATTTTATCTTTTACCATGTTTGGGATGTTTTTATCCATTATTTCTTCTAGTACTTTTGCAGCCCCACCTTCTGTCTCCTTTCCTTATGGGATTCCAGTGACGTGAATGTTAAATATTTTGTTGTAGCTCTACACACCCTCAGGCTCTGTGTTTTTGTTTTTGTTTTTTGTCTCCAGTTGGGTAATTTCTACTTCTTAATCATTGGGTTCACGGATTCTTTTTCTGTCCCCACTATTCTATTGAGCCTGTCCATTGAGATTTTGCTTAAGCGATTGTATATATTAGTTCTAAAATATCCATTAAGATCTTTGTCTTCTGTTTCTTTGCTGAGACTTTCTCCTTCTCATTTGTTCAAGCATACTTACAGTTGTTTAAGACCTTTCTAGAATGGCTGCTTTAAAATTTTTATCTAATATTTCTAACATGGCTGTTATCTCCAAACTGTCATCTTTTAATAATTTTTTGTTTTGTTTTTTTGTTTGAGCTCTTCCTGGTTTTGTTATGAGTAATTTTCTACCAAAACCCAGAGTGTTGTTTTAAGAGAATCTACATCTTAATCAAACCTTCTGTCTTAGCTTGTTCTCTTTGACACTGTCTGGCAGGGGAAGGAGAAGTTATCCCATTACTACCAAGTGCTGCTAGGATTCTCAGAACCTTTGCTGAGACCTGAGATGAGTGTTCTTTGTCACTGCAAGTGGGGGCCCCAACTCCTCATGTTTTCTACTTCTGCCGTCAGAGGGGAGGGGACTCATTACCACCCAGCAAGGATGATACTCCTTGGCTCCCTGTTGAGCATTCTCTGACACCACATTGCCCATGGAGTTGGGGTATCTGGTTATAACCTGGTGAAGGTAGAAGTCTAGGGTCACTTCTTGCTTTTTGCCAATGTGGCTGGTAATGGGTCTGCAATATTTTGTGTGATGTTTGGCTGGACTAGAGTGGTTATTGTCTACAGTCTTCTATCTTGAAAATTTTCTTGCCCCTTTCCTGGTTCTTTGACTAGAAAAATAGGCTGGGGAAGGTTTTATTTATTTATATATTTGTTTATATGTATGTATGTATATGTGTTTGTGTGTGTGTGTGTGTGTCTGTGTGTGTTTGTTTTTGATGCCCGTTGATGTTTCCACATTGTCAGTTTTTTTCAGCTGGAACTCTGGAATGTCTGAGGTGAAAAGATAACCGAGGGAACTCCCCTGTGTTCTATTGCCATTCTTTGTGTCCTGAGGCCACAAGCCAAAGCACCTTCTTTCTGTTACATTTCAGAGTTTTATGTTTGTTTTGTGTATAATGTTTAGAGTTTTTAATTCTGCTTAGTGACGGGAATAAGAAAAGGTATGTCCACTTTACCTTCCTAGAAGCAGTAATCCCTAAGGATTATTATTATTTTTTTTTAAGATTTTATTTATTTATTTGACAGAGACAGCCAGTGAGAGAGGGAACACAAGCAGGGGGAGTGGGAGAGGAAGAAGCAGACTCCCAGCGGAAGAGCCTGATATGGGGCTTGATCCCATAACGCCGGGATCACTCCCTGAGCCGAAGGCAGACGCTTAACGACTGCGCCACCCAGGCGCCCCACCTAGGGATTATTTTTAAACCAGTTAAATCTATTTTTGATATCAGAATATTGCTTTTCTTTCATCTATATGAACAAATACATATATATGCATATATATAAAAAATGGAGAAATGCTAGATACATGTCAAATACGCCTTTGAGGTTCGACGAAATACGTATTTGATTCTGTGCAATCTCACCATGAACCTTGAGCCTCATGCAGTCGAACTTTTAACATTAGGACTAATTTCTGGACCTAATATTTCTGTTGTTGATTTCAGGATACTTGAAACTGAGTTATCAGCATTGACTTTACCATGTTGTGTTGTTTTGTTTTTTGGTTTTTTGGTGGATAGGTCTTTGAACAGGCTTCTCTTTTTGTACAAAGATATAAACACTGTTCGTTGTAGATCTAGATAAGCATGTAACTATTTGAGGTCCCACCTTCCTACTTTCCCACCTATGTATTATTTTGATAGAACTGGCTACTATGGCTACTGTGTATCTATTAATCATCTATTGATGGAGCCATGAATTTTTATCCACCTGGGTTGAAGATCTGCTTTCCAATGACCCCAGAGCCTGTCACTATTAATAGAGTATATATCCATCATACTGGCTTTGGTTTGGCTTTCTGCAATTTTATTTGTAGAAATTAGAAAAATTCTTTGAATAATTTGCATAACATAGGCTAAAATCACTGAGTAAAATACAGTTAATAAATATCATAGTGGCCAATATTTTCCCTAATTTTGTAACTAGTGATTTTTAAAAATATTTCTGGATATAGGTGAAGAGTACTGTATGTAACTCATGAATTAATAAACATTAGAGTATGGACTGTTAGGCCAAAAGGTCTTCAGACATTGATAATTTTACACATGAGAAAATTAAAGCCCACAATGGATAAATAACAAACAAAAAAATGGCTGATGTTAGACTCAGTCTGAAGGTCAGGCCTTCAGACTCTCAGGCTGTTTTGTATTGTTTTTGTTTGGCTTACTTTAAGAAATTATTATTTTAAGAAATCATGATACCAACCTAAACTAGAGGTTGTCAGTTCATATTATAAGATTATTAATTAGAGGTTTTTAAAATTTATCTTTCTCTTACAACTACACAGGTGATGACTGCTTACAAGTAGGACTTCCAGTCACCCAGAGACACCTCTCATTGAGTGAGATCTAAGCTACTCCCTCACAGATGGTGGTGTGACAGCATTCCCTGTCAGATGTAATTTGACCTAACTTCACCATGTGCCTCTGCTTTTCTGGGAACCACTCCTCATCCTACCCCACATGTGATTTTCCTCCTCTAGTTCACTGTAAAGGCCATTTAGCTCTTATCCTATCATTCATTGTCTCCTAGACACAAGCTTAGTTGAACTCATTTTCATTCATCATCATTTTATCTACCTAGAATTAGACAAACTCTGATATTTTATGATTAGCTATTTTTAATGTTAGGGGTGCTACACTAATAATGTCATATTTTTTTCTGGTAATGAGGTATAACAGAGTTGAAACAGTTCTTAACAGACAATATTAGTTTGGACAGCTGGGTTTTTGCTTTGAAAGCTTTCCTTTTGGTTTGGAAATTGAAGCCAAATTTCTTCTAAGTTCTTTTTGTTAACCTACCCAATAATAACCCAACTTCATTAATGTAATCTTTCTTCCCTTGTGTGATATGCATCTGTTTGCAGCATTTTTCAGACCATTATAAGTTATGTTTTTTTCCAAGAAGCAGTGTTTCTATATAAAATATATTTAAATATGCTTATTTTAGGAAAATACTCAACTTTTATATGGTAATTAGATAATAGATGTACATTTCGGTTATAATGGTAACTATATAGGGCACATTTAAAATGACTGTTTCAAGTACTTTTACTAATGGCTTGATTGACTCAACCCAAATTTCTGAAAATTCTAATGTGCAAACAGTTACATGCAGAGCCCCATCTGTAAATATATAAAAATGTACTTAAATAAGATAAAAGTAATATTTTGAAGTTGTTATCTAAACAAAATTGGACTAAAGATGCATACTAAGCAGGCAAGTTATGAATTTATATGAAAGCAAACCAGAAAACAAATGAACTAGAATAGTTAAGCAATTTTGGAAAAATATAATCATGGAATCACTACCAGTTTCAAAACTTAGGAACGATGGTAATTGAGACCGTGCAGAATTGGTGGAGAGAGAGACCCATAGATCAGGAACAGAATAGAGAACCCAGAAATAGACCAGTACAAATATGCCCAAATTGATGTTTAACAGAGGTGCAAAAGCAATTAAAATGGAGGATGGGTAGTCTTTTCAGTAAATGGTGCTTGACTAAATGGACATTAACAGACAAAAAAGTAAACTTTGCTTTAAACTCCAGACATTACACATCATTTATCTCAAAATGAACCATAGACTTAAAAGTAAAATGTTAAACTATAAAACCTTTATAAGAAAACATAGGAGATAATCTTTGGGTCCTAGATCTTCATGAAGAGATCTTCCATGGTGCTAAAAGCATGAGCCATAAAAGGAAAAATTTACAAATTAGACTTTATGAAAGTTAAAAACTTCTGTTGTGCAAAAGGACTTTAAAAGCTGTGAACTAGAAGAAAATTGACAAAGGACTTATTCTAGAATACATAAGAATGCTCAAATTTCAACAGTAAGAGAAAAAGGAATATTCTAATTATAAAGTGGACAAATGATAGAGACATTTGAATAGCAGAGGGGAGGGGGTGGGGGAATGGGATAGGCTGGTGATGGGTAGTAAGGAGGGCACGTATTGCATGGTGCACTGGGAGTTATATGCAACTAATGAATCATCAAACTTTACATCAAAAACCAGGGATGCACTGTATGGTGACTAAAATAATATAATAAAAATATTATTATAAAAAATGAATAGGTTATATAGATATCAAGTAAGTATGTAAAGAAATTGAATGTCACTAGCTATCGGGGAAATGCAAGTCAAGAACCACAATGAGACTCACTGCATCCCTATCCGAAGAGCAAAGATTTAAAAAAAAAAATAGTGATAATACCAGATGCCAACAAGGATGCAAAGACATTGGATCACTTTTATATTACTGGTTGGGATGTAAAATGGTATAGCTTTTCTGGAAAAAAAAAAAAGTTTGACACTTTGATAACATACTAATCATACACTACTGTATGACCCAGCATTGATCCTGGGCATTTATTCCACACAAAAATCTCTACATGATTTTCACAGCTTTATTGGTAATAGGTAAAAGCTGAAAACAACTGAGATGTTTTAGAGTAGGATAATGATTAAATCAACTCTGGTACATCCAGACCGTAGAATACTACTCAGTAATAAAAAAGAGTGAACTATTGATAAATATAACAGCATGGATCTCAAGGATATTATGGTGAGTGAAAAAAGGTTACATAACATATGATCCAATTTATGTAATTTTCCTGAAATGGCAAAATAGGTAGTGAGAACAAATTCTTAGTTGCCTGGGTTTAAGAATGGGGAAGAGGGGGGAATTGGTGGGACTCTAAGGAGTTAACATTAGGGAGATCAGATAATTCTGTATTTTGATTGTGATGCTTACGTAAATCTACCCATGTGACACATTGTACCAGTCAATTTTCTAGTTTCTGACGTTGTTATAGTTAGATAAGATGTAATCATTGCTGGAAACAAGGTGAAATGTTAATGGGATCTTTCTGTACTATCCTTGCAACTTCTCGTGAATCTAAAATTATTTCAAATTCTAATAGCTAGAAAAATTTAAAATTTAGCTGGTCAAATCCAGGAATATTTTTTAAAAGTACATCATAAACAAGTGGAGTTTATGCTAAAAGCCCTTGATATACTTTCATTTGCATTCACTTACTGTTTTTTCTTAACTTTATTTGCAGAGACATAAATTTGAAACTATCATTATATCACATGTGGTATCACATACCTACCTTTCTCAGTAACACCCCCTCGGAGCCCTTTGTTTCCTAATTTTTCTTAGACTGATTTCTCTCTTGGCCTGTAAGCATTGTTGACTCTGGGGATCTCTTTAATGTTCTCTTAAACGCATCAAATGTTTTTGCATACCATTTATTTATTCCTATTTCCAGTTCACTTTCTCATTAATGAAATATATTCTCAAGTTATTTTAAAAAGGGGATTGCGGAAGAAAAATTTAAGGAAGTATAGCTTGTGAGGAGAAATGTTTTATTTTGCCCTAATGATTCATTAGGGAATCTGTGGGAATTGTAATTAGTCTACATTAATCATATTTATCCTCAAAAACTTGAAGGCTATACTCTGTTATCTTCTAATGCTTAGAGTTGCCAATGGGATATCTGAATTTTCATTGTTATTCTTTTTGTATGACACCTGTGTTTTTTTTCTCTGGAAGTGTTTCAGGCCTTTTTATTTGTATTACTGAATTTCACTCACGATGAAAGGTATTTTTTTTTCTAATTCTTATCCTTCAGCATCCAGTAGACCATCCATTTATTTGATAATATCTTCTCTGTGATTTTTTTCCTTTTTATTTTTTATTTTTATTTTTGAATTGAATGTTGACCATTACATACTACTAATGACAGTGCTTCTGTCTTCGAATTTTTAGAGAAGTCTCTTACTTCATGTATTATTAACCCTTCCCTCTAGTCAATATTTTAATTTGCGTATCATATTTTTACATTTCTTAGAAACACTTTTTTCCTGAATTTTCTTTTTTTTTTTTTTTGTGGGGTGGGGGAATTCTTATTTTCTATAGACTTAATAGCTGATTTCAATTTGGACACCCTTGAACACAGTAGGTAGATTGTTGTTGTTGAAGTTATATTCTTTTACTGGAAATACTTTTTTTTTTTTTTTTTCATTTTGTGAGGACAGGTTTGTCCTGTTTTATCTCTGACATTCTCTGCAATAAGACTTTTCTTTTAAAAAAAATTAATTATTAAAAACCCACTCATACTTTAGACTGAACTAGAGGCACTTGTCTGAGATACTTCTGTTTAGATGCAGTTTGTTTATAGCAAGGATCTGGTTGTTGGACTTTTAGAATTCAAATTGCCAAGAATTAGAGAGGTTTTCTCTGATGTAATAGTGGATTAGTTTCTAGGCCACCAGTGTGGCCTCCATCTTCACATGGCTTTCTCCTCTGTAACTGTGTCTTTTTTTATAAGAATACTTCTTAGTGGATTTGGGGCCCACTCAGAAAATCCAGGATGACCTCATCTCACGATAATTAACCTAATTACATCTACAAAGGTCCTTTTTCCAAATAAGGACAAATTCACAGATTCTGAGTAGACCTAACTTTTGGGGGTCACCATTCAACCTGCTACAGGCAACATACACTCATCCTCTGAAGACAATTGGATGAAGTTAAGTTCGTTAAGTTTTCTATTTTTCTAAGCAGAAAAATTGACTTTTCTGATCTGATCTTGGTGAGAAATGCTCTTGTTACCATGATTTAAACGTGAAGAGTAGTTGACAGTTCATAGGGACACTTTAGTTTACCTCCTCCTCAGCTTTTCCTCTCAAGTATGCTCTCACTTGCACCTGCCATCCTCGAGCCTGAAGCTCCTCTTGTGTTCCAGTGTGTAGGTCACTGTTCTTGTCCCTGTGTCCCACTCAAGTAGTTTCATAACCGTAGCTTCCTTCCTCATGGTCATTCATCTGTATTCCTCCATCTTCACTCTCTTCTCCAGAAAATGTTCAAAATTGGAGGTTTACCATCTTTGCTGTTGTCTTGTGGATGAAGGATTAAACTTTAAAAAAATATAAACTCTTATTTATATGAAATCTCAGACAATAAGGATAATAATGCTTAATCTGTTTAGGACACATCAACTTTCTAAGCCTCAGTGTCTTCTATGAAATACAAATTAAAAATCACCCTTCACATTAATGTTTGAAGATTAAATGCTGTAGTGCATATGGAAGACTATCCATGTGTTAGGAAGTATTCGGTAAATATTAGCTGTTTTAGAAAATAAGGCTTTATCCAGATACTTACAGAATTAGTAAATTAGTTGAACAAATTTTAAAGAAATATATTTACTTAGATCTCATAATGGATCATTCCTTTATTTCACTTCATTAAAAAATGTAAATAGTAATTATTAGGGACCATTTTGTTCCACTCCTTTGCTACTGGAACATAAACTAAGATGCAAGGACTTTTCTGCTTTAATTCTTACACAATGTAGCACAATTTCCTGGAACTTGCCAATTTAGCATTTCTCATTTCCCGTCCCCTCAACTTTGAAGGGCATATACATTAATACATGAATATAATTTGTGTAGTTCTTCTTTTTAAATTTTTCATGAATTAATCAGTTCAAAGGGAAAGTATTTGTGCAGATCATACCACTTGATACTTAAAAATTCATAACTACAACCTGGCTTTTGAAAGACAGCCATAATTTAGTGTTATGCTTGAATAAATTACATAACATTCAAGAAGTGTTGTTTATCATTTTAAAAATTAGGCAATTCAGTTCCCCCCTCAGGCTAAAAAAAAAAAAATTCATTTTCTGTTTACTGAAGTTAATTAAAGTGTAATGTTATAATCTTCTCAATCTTTGCTAGACAGGAAGTTACTTTAAATCTGATCTATAGAAGTCATGTCAGAGCAGTAAGAGTAATTGTCCTTTATTAATCAGTAGATTTTGGAATATAAGGTAGATGAGAATGTTTTTTGTTTTATTCTGTTTTCATAATGATAAAACAGTCCATAGCATGCAGTAGGCACTCAATATATGATTATAATTTAGTATCATTTACTATCAACCTTCAGTCAATTTAATTGTAGGAAAATTATGTCCTACATAAAGCAATAAATCTAAGACACTATTATATGTATATATAAATACATTTCAAATCTAAAACTATGTACATGACATTATTTAGCTTTGAAATGAGTGGAGTAGATACTTTTCCCTCATATTTGTTTTCCAAGTAACAATTATTTAAGTACATATTAAATAAGACTCACAGTACTTAGCAAAGCATAGTACCTAAAAGAGTAAAATCCACCTTTCATCTATTTAAAGAGACTGATACTTCATTAGTAAGATAAAGACTTGGTAAAACCTAAGTATCCAACAATTTTGTTAAATTGAATAAACTAATCCCATTAAATGAATTATGTTTACTATGAAAGTACACCTTACATATAGATATGTAGTGTCATGGGACATATTTATGAGTGATTTGGTTACAAGTATAGGTTACTAAAAAATGCATGTAGTGCATTGGCAATTTTGATAAAGAAATTAGCAAAACACAGTGCACTGAGATGTTAGTACTTCTTTACGTTTTGAAGGAAGTATTGTATTCTTTTCTTTTTTTAAGATTTTATTTATTTATTCGACAGAGATAGAGACAGCCAGCGAGAGAGGGAACACAAGCAGGGGGAGTGGGAGAGGAAGAAGCAAGCTCATAGCGGAAGAGCCTGATGAGGGGCTCGATCCCATAACGCCGGGATCACGCCCTGAGCCGAAGGCAGATGCTTAACCGCTGTGCCACCCAGGCGCCCCGAAGTATTATATTCTTTAAAGTATTTTTCTGCTTTCCATTATTTCTTTAATTCACACTACTTTTAAAATAAAGTAAAATTAGAAAATAGTATTCAAACAACCAATTCTAGGTTTAATTGCTAAATGAGTAAAGTTAGGTTAGTGCAATTAAATTGTTAAGAATAATAAGAGCCATTAGCATTAATGTGGAAACAAACTATGTTTTATCATGTGAGTGTTCTGTACTGCTAAGTACACTTATAAAATATGTCTTTGAATATGTCATTCTGGTACATGCATAATGACATGGCTACTTTCATGCAAAACACCTTGATGTGGGAACACTTCGATAAAAAATAGTCATTTCTGTTGAACTTTCAAAAATTTTTAATTATGAAGTAATGTGCTAAACAGATACTTGCCTTACATCTATGATTATGACCTTAATCACTGATCCCCATGCCTACATGTTGGTGATGAGTAGAACATAGAAACGGGATGTATTAGACATGGGTTAATAGATCAGAAAAAAAAATAGGATCAAGGATTATGTTGAAAAAACACTACTTTGATAGAAAAAAATAATAATTGGGCATTTTAATCCTCTAATATAAAATTCCATGATGGAATAACAGTGATTGGACTTCCTACTTTAAATCACCAGAAAAAAAAAATGTACAAAATACATGAAACAACAGTCTTCAAATTGTGAAGCAACAGCTTTTTATATCCTCAAGAGATGGGCATTAAACAAGAACCTACAGAAGCCATGGCTTTCTCACTGAAGGTATGCATCTAGCTGCAAAGCATGGAGCATGGTCACAAGCAGAACATGATGTCTTGCTAAATTAGGGAGTTGAAGAACAGAGTCATTGAGTCTGTTGTAGATGGAAGTTGCTAGACAGAGTTCCCAAAATACAGGGAAAAGGCTCAAAATCTGAATGAAGTGGTCTATTCAGTCTTTACTGAATACTTAGTAGTCAGTGTGTAGGATGAACTATGAGTAGGGCACCGAGGGCTGGGAATCATCAGAGTTCTCACCAGCCAAAATATATAATCCTTGCTGAGCAATTAGGGCATTTACTGCCTACTCCAGAAGGTTCCTTAATGCTGTGACTAAACCGTTTACAGAGTAAATGCTATGACAAATTTCCTCTTTAGGACAAGTTCTGAATGAATCAAACTGAACCACAAGTAACTTAATTGTCCACCAGAGCATAGTGCAATTTATTATGGTAAGAAAATTCAGACACTTCACAACGTAAACCTAAAATCACTAGGTATGCCAAAACACAGAAAAGTAGGACTTAGAACAAAAGAAAAATCAGTCAATAGAAACTGCTACAGAATTGAGAACAATGAAGTCGAACATAGAAGACAGAATGCTAGAAGAGCTATTTTAACTATATTTAAATTTTAAAGGACAAAATAAACATAGTGATGTAATTAGGAGCTATATAAAGAAGCAAATTAATTTTGTGGAGTTGAAAAGTACAATATCTGAACTGGAAATTAGTGAGATAGAAATAATGGCAATTTGGATATACTAATCACATCAATATTTATTGTAACCAAATCTCTGAAAATGAGTGTTACAGAGAAGAATTGTAGAAGTATCTAGGAGAAAAAGATACTTCATAAGAAGGAATGCAGACTTCTCATTAAAAAAGTACAAGACAGAAAAAAATTGAGGCACTTTTTTAGAGAGCTGAGAGAGGGGCAGGGAGAGAGGGGAGGAAAGAGAATCTTAAGCAGGCTCCATGCCTAGCACAGAGCCTGACATGGGGCTTGAGCTCACAACCCTGAGAACATGACCTGAGCCGAAATCAAGAGTTGGACGTTTAACTGACTGAACCACCCAGGTACCCTGACAAACATTCTTAAAACATTGAAATTAACAGTTAAGTGAGAATTCAATATCATATGAAAATGTCTTTCATTAAAAAAAAAAAAAAAATGCAGGGGCACCTGGATGGCTCAGTCAGTGGAGCATGTGATTCTTGATCTCCGGGTTGTGAGTTTGAGCCCCACATTGGGTGTGAAGGTTACTTAAAAATTTTTACATTTTAAAAATACAGTAAAAATTCAGAAAAACAAAAGCTAGAAATATTAAAGGAAGTTCTTCAAGCAGATAGCAATAATAGATGGGATGTTGGAGCTGTATGAAAAAATGGAGAATAAAGAAACATTTAAATTAAGACTTTTTTATGTTTTAAAATTCTACTTAAATTTCAATTGACTAAAACAAGCAACAACCATACATTAATAGTATGTTTAACATAGAAGTTCAACATATGACAACAGTAGTTTAGAGGATGGAAAAGGGGCAAAGGAAGTTATGTTATTGTATGGTTATGCCAATATGAATTGCATGATGGAATATCATTTGAGTGGAGACATGTATTATAAACCTTGGAGAAAGTCCTGAAGAATAGGGTGAAGATGTGTAGCTAATAGTAAGATAAAATGGAATGATTATTTAAAAAATCCTTAATCCAAAAGAAGGCAGAAAAGGAGGGGGTAAAAAAGATCAATTAAAAGATTGGACAAGATACATACAGGCATACTTTGTTTTATTGCACTTTATTGCACTTTGCAGATACTGTGTTTTTCACAAATTGAAAGTTTGTGGCAACTCTGTGTCCAAGTCTGTTGGTGCATTTTTCAAAAGTATTTGCTCACTTTGTATCTCTGTCACATTTTGATAATTCTGAAAATATTTCACACTTTTTCATTATATTTGTTACGATCTGTGGTCAGTGATCTTTGATGTTACTATTTTAATTGTTTTGGGGCCCCAGAAACCACACCCACATAGGACAGTGACTTAATAAATATTGTATGTGTCCTGACAGCTCCATCAATGGGCTGTTCACTTGTCTCTCTCCCTTTCCTCCTGCTTCCCTGAACCCAGAGGCACAACCACATTGTCTTATATCTCTCACTTTAAATCAAACCTAGCAATGATTAAAGTTAGCAAGGAAGGCATGTTGAAAGCGAAGAAAGGCCAAAAGCTAGGCCTCCTGCACCAAACAGCTAAGTTGTGAATGCAAAGGAAGTGTTTTTGAAAGAAATTAAAAGTGCTACCCTAGTCAACACACAAGTAAGAAAGCACAATAGCCTTACTGCTGATGTGGAGGAAGTTTGACCAGTCTGAATAGAAGATCAACTAGCCACAACATTCTCTCAGGCCAAATTCTAATCCAGAGCAAGGCCCTAGCTGTCTTCAATTCTATGAAGAGAGATGAGGAGGCTGCAGAAGAAACATTTGAAGCTAGCTGAGATTGGTTCATGAGGTTTAAGGAAAGAAGCTCTATCACCAAAAGTCCAAGGTGAAGCAACGAGTTATCCAGAAGATAGAACCAAGATAATTAATGAAGGTGGCTACACTAAAACAACGGATTTTCAGTGTGATGAAACAGTCTTATTTTGGAAGAATACACCACCTAGGACTTTGATAGCTAGAGAGGAGCATTCAGTGCCTGGCTTCAGAGGACAGGCCAACTCTCTTGTTGGGGAGTAATGGAGCTGGTGACTTCAACTTGAAGTCAATGCTTATTTGTCATTCCAAAAATTCTAGGATCCTCAAAAATTATGCTAAATCTACTCTGTACTCTATAAATGGGCCAACAAAGCCTAGATGACAGCACATCTGTTTACAACATGGTTTACTGAATAATTTAAACCCAATCTTGAGACCTACTGCTCAGAAAAAAAGATTCCTTTCAAAATATCCCTGCTTATTGACAATGCAGCTAGTAACCCAAGAGCTCTGGATGGAGATGGACGAGATTCATGTTGTTCTCCTGTCTGCTGACAGACATCCATTCTGTAGCCCATGGATCAAGGAGTAATTGCCACTTTCAAGTCTTATAATTTACAAACTACATCTTGTAGTCTATAGCTACCATAGATTGTGATTCCTCTGATGGATCTGGACAAAATAAATTGAAAACCTTCTGGGAAGGAGTCACCATTCCAGATGCCATTAAGAGAATTCATAATTTGGGCGCCTGAGTGGCTCAGTCGGTTAAGCGTCTGCCTTCGGCTCAGGTCATTATCCCACATTTGGCTCCCTGCTCAGTGGGGAGTCAGCTTCTCCCTCTCCCCCTCCCCCTCCCCCTCCCCCCTGCTCTCGCTCTCTCTCAAATTAATAAATGAAATCTTAAAAAATTCATGATTCTTGGAAAGAAGTCCAAGGTTAACATTAACAGGAGTGTGGAAGAAGCTGATTCCAACTCTTGTGGTGACTTCGAGAGTTCAAGACTTCAGTGGAGGAAGGTACTGCAGATGTAGTGGAAATAGCAAGAGAATTAGAAGTGGAGTCTGAAGATGGGATTGAGTTGCTGCAAACTCACGATATAACTTTAAAGAATGAAAAGTTGCTTCTTATGGGTGAGAGAAAAAAGTAGTTGCTTGAGGTAGAATTTATGCCTGGTGAAGATGCTGTGAAGATTGCTAAAATAACAACAAAAGATTTAGAATCTTACATAAACTTAGTTGATGAAGCAGTAGTTGGGTTTGAGAGGACTGACTGCAGTTTTGAAAGAAGTCTTACTGTGGGTAAAATGCTATCAAACAGCATTGCCTGCTTCAGAGAAATTGTTCATGAATGCAAGAGTCAATGAATGCAGTCAACTTTATCGTTGTCATACTTTAAGAAATTACCACAGATACCTCAACCCTCAGCAACCACCACCTGGATCAGTCAGGAGCCATCAACATTCAGACAAGACCTTCCACCAGCAAAAAGATTGACTCACTGAAAGCTCAGATGATGGTCACCATTTTTTAGTAATTTTAATTTAGGTATGTACATTTTTTCTAGACATAATATTGCACATTTAACAGACTACCATAGAGGGTAAATGTAACTTGTATATGCACTGGGAAGCGAAGAAATTAATTTGACTTGCTGTACTACAATATTTGCTTTATTTTGCTGGCCTGGAATCAAATCTACAGGATCTCTGAGGTAGACCTTTATTTCATTTTTTGGAGATGATCTTTTTTTTTTAATTTTAGTCTATTAATATGGTGAAATACATGTACTTAGGTTCAGATGTTAAACTAACCTTGCATGCTTGAGATATGAAACATTTGGCTACGATATATTATACTTTTTATTACACTGAGTCCGCTAACATTTTCCTAAGAATTCTTGCATTTATATTCCTAAGGTCTCCATGGTCTCTAGTTATTTTCCTCTTAATTTGTATTTATCTAATTTTAGTATCTGGGGAATATTGGCCCAATAAAATATAGTAAGAATGTTTTCTGTTTCCTGCAATATTTTAGGTGAAATTGGTATTATTTCTTTCTTAAATATTTGTAAAATTCACTAATGAATTAAAGTCCTGTTGGAAGGGTTTTAATTATAAATTCAATTCTAAGATAGATATATGTGTGTGTGTATATATGTATATATGTGTACAAATATATGTGTGTGTGTATGTATATATATATATATGTATATATATATATATATATATATATATATATATATGAACTAATTCTTTTTGAGTGTGCTTTGGTAGTATGCACCATTGAAGAATTTGCAAATTTCATCTAAGTTGTCAAGTTTATTGGCATAAAGTTATATTTTCTTTGTTTTCCTTTAAATCTGTGGGATCTGTCATCATGTCCTTTCTTTCACTCCTGATATTGGCAACTGTAACTTGTACTTTTAATTGTATCAGATCATAATATACTTTGGTCAGTGTCCCTCTGCATTGAAACAAGTGCGTATTCTCTTACTGGATGGAGTGTTTCATAAATATCAATTAAATCCAGTTTATGGTGTTGAGTCCTTTCTATCCCTGCTAATTTTTTTGTAATCTTGTTCTATCAAATATCATGAGAGGGATGTAAAATTTCTAATTATATTTATGAACCTGGCTATTCCTTCCAGTTTTATCACTGTTTGCTACATATAGTTTAAATCTCATGTTTAGGTACATGGAAATTTAAGATTGTTATGACTTCTTAAATAATTGACCCCTTTATTGCCATGAAATAACCTGTTTATCCTTATAAAAGTAAAACTAAACCTGGATACTATGACAAACCCAATAAACAACAAATATGGTGAAACCACAAAGATAATTCAGAAAAAAATATAGTCTTAATCATTCAAATTGTGACAATAAGCAGAAATGGAAAGATATGAGAAAGCCTGTCAAGCCAACATGGGAATTTTTATTGTATTATTAATAACATGACCTCCTATTTTAGGTATTAAGGTATTAAATAATTGCCAGCCACAAGAAAAGGAGTGGCAGGGAACAGAGGGGAAAGCAGAGAAAGTAAAGTTGTGATTAAGATCTAGAAGATGATGTAAATGGCATATCTGATAAAGAGCTAGTATCCAAAATCTATAAAGAACTTATCAAACTCAACACCCCCAAAATGAATAATCCAATTAAAAAATGAGCAGAAGACATTAACAGACATCTTCCCAAAGAAGACCTACAGATGGTCAACAGACACATGAAAAGATGTGTCACTCATCATCAGGGAAATACAAATCCAACTACAAATCCAAACTACAATTGAGAATATCACACCTGTCAGAATGGCTGAAGTCAACAACACAAGAAACAACAGGTGTTAGCAAGGATGCAGAGAAAGGGGGACCCTCTAAACTGTTGGTGGGTATGCAAGGTGGTGGAGCCACTGTGGGAGACAGTATGGAGGTTCTTCAGAGAGTGGGCACCTGGGTGGCTCAGTCAGTTTACTGTCTGCCTTCAGTTCAGGTCATGATCCCAGAGTCCTGGGATGGAGTCCCATGTCGGACTCCCTACTTCACGGGGAGTCTGCTTCTCCCTTTGCCCCTCCTCCCACTCATTCTCTCAATCTCTCTCTCTTTCTCTGTCTCTCTCTCTCAAATAAATTCTTTTAAAAAATAGAACTACCCTACGATCCAGCAATGGCACTCCTAGACATTTACCCACAGAATACAAAAAAAGTAATTCAGAGGGATTACATGTACTCTGATGTTTATAGCAGGATTATCTGCAGTAGCCAAATTATGGAAACAGCCCAGGTATCCATTGACTGATGAATGGATAAAGAAGAGGTAGTATCTATACACATGGAATATTACTCAGCCTTAAAAAAGAAAACCTTGCCATTTGCAAGGAGGTGGATGGAGCTAGAGAGTATTAAGTGAAATAAATCAGAGAAAGACAAATACCATATGATTTCATTCATAGGTGGAATTTAAGAAAATAGATGAGCAAAGGAGGAAAAAAAAAGGCAAACCAAGAAACAAACTCTTAACTATGGAGAGCAAACTGATAGTTACAGCAGGGAGATGGGTGAAATATGGGAATTAAGGAGTGCACTTGTGATGAGCACCAGGTGTTGTATGGAAGTGCTGAATCACTATATTGTACACCTGAAACTAATGTTACATGTAATTAATAGGAATGTAAATAAAAACATTTTTAAAAATCTGGAGGATGAGTATTTGTGAATATGAAAAGTTTTAAGACCCAAGCCTGAAACAGCTACGTTTTTGAATACTAGAAGGTTTCTTCCAAGTCAGGTTATCATTCTAAGGATAAGAAATAGGATTGCAAAAGAGCTTTATCCATTTAGAGGAAACTCCAGTTGAGGGCAGCTGCTTCAATATTCGACTTTCATCATGCAATTAGGCAGTATTGAATTCAGTACTCTAAGTTGTGTTTCCAAACTTTTATGTCTGTTTTATTTTCTTTCATTTATATATGCTTTGAGTCTGGTGCTGAAGAAATTTCTTATAGTGTAAGAACATAAATTAATCAGGGCTTATTTTTTTAACCTGAAATCTCAGTTTTCTGACTAGAAAGCATATCAGTAAATGTGTCATTTTTCCTTGGCCTTCCAAAACAAATTTCAGATGTTTTCAAAGAATCTCATTGTCAGATTTTAGGCAGATTTTCTTTTTCCATATATGTAAAAATCATTAAAACAAAATCTTAGATTGGCAATACACACATAAATCTAAAAGCTCATATTTTAGATGCCTACCTATTGAACGCCATGAACTCACCTTAATGTCAGATCACTATGATCTGTCTTGTTGACTTTTCAAGTGCATAGCAGGAAATATTTCTCAAAGGATTGAACTCTAAAACTAGTCCTTTTGTATTTAGATGAGAATGAGCACATAGATTTTCAAGGTATTCTTGAAATAATAAAATCATGTAAGTTTTAAACAAGAAATTGAACAATGTATTTGTAACTATTTTAATTCCTACTCATTATCTGTTTAGAATAGTCAATACAAATTTATATAAAATGTTTTCATTCACTCATCTAATGGTTTGATTATATGAAAAAGCAGTTGACTGTTTTAGTGTAGCAATCCTAAATTATAAATATAGTCATAAATTCGACAACACAATCATTTATGGATAATTATAATCATTTTACAAAACATAACTTTGCAGTACATTAAGTGAATAATTAAAAATCCTCATTTGTGAAATTTGTTATGGTTTGTGATCATAACAACAGTTTATGACATGGACGTTGTCATTACTTTAATAGCTAAAATTCTACTTACAACTCTCATTCATTTTTATTGCAAAACATCTTTATCATAGAAAAATGTTCAGATGTAATCTATTTAAATTGCTTATCAGGTTATATGTTTTCAAACATCTTAATCTTACCGTTGTCATGGCAATCAAGCCTAGCAAATTTCTTTAATACAGTGTTTTAGATATTTCTATTTTGATCATGGAAGTACTTCTACAGTAATTTAGTTCTTTTTCAGATGCACTGCTCATTGTCATAGCCACATTTTTCCCACAAAGTATTTTCTCTTTCATTATTTAAGAACAATTTTTTTTTTCTTTTGGGTATCTTTTAAGTTGAGTAAAAACTAATACTATAAATTTCTCATTACAGCTAAGTAGATCAACTTCATAATTATACCATTTAAACCAATTGAATATCTTTTAAATTTTTTTCTTAAACAGGCTATGAAAGGTATGCTTGTGCCCCCTAACTAACACAGTTTTATAAATATTGATGCTTTGGTCTCTATTAAATCAAAACTTCTGACCTTTGTGTAGAGAGAATAGATAACCATTTTGATATCCTACTAATTATTCTATTTTATTATAGGTTATTCTGTGTAGATAATTATCATGAATACTTTGTGATTAACATTTACTCTATTACATGATAGTGTCCTTTGCATAAAACAATCTGTAGAAAGCTATGAAACTATGCAACTGAATGATGAACAAGAGAAAATCAGTCTTGCTTTTAAACAATCGATGTTGATTCACAAATAAGAGTAATTGAAATATGTACTCCATTTTCTTCTCTTTATATGTGTCTAAACTATAGATTAGGATTTTTTTTTTTTTTCTGTAAAGATCACACAGTATTTTAAACTTTGGGAGACACATGTAGTCTCTGTCCTATTCATTTAAAAGATTCCTTTAAAAATACAAAAATCATTCTTCTACAGAGAGCAATTGAAAAGTAGTGTATGTGGCGTGGCCCATGAGCAATAGCTTGCCAAACCCTGGTCTAAATACCACAAGAATAGCCAAATTATTTTTTATTATACCATATGCTTAGCATTCAGGTATTTCTAAAGTAGATAAAACAGATCCAGTACATGAGGTCCTGTGTACTATGGGCAGAGTTAACCCATGGGTAGAGTCCACAGTTGAGACACCAATGTGAGATAGATAGATGGATAGATAGATACACACACATCATTATAATATATATGATATATTACATATCACTGTATTACTGTGGGAAGCAGTAATATATAAAGATAAATACATATAAATGTGTATATATAAAAAAGTATGTAAATCTGCAGTAAACAGAATATTGAGCTACGGCAACATTTCCATATGATCCATTTGAATATTGACATATGTGGATGACAAGAATGAATAGTTAAGGGAGTGAGAATGTCAACATTAACATCGTGGGTTGACAGTATACCTATATCAGAATTAGATACCTGTCAGAGCCATATCTGCAAGTGTAAAAGGGAGGTGTTAGTTTCACCTAGAAGGATGGTTTTGAAGATTAGTGGAGATAATGTAGAGAAAAGTCATTCAACACAAAGCCTTACTTGCACACTGTAGATAATTGATAAATATCAATTTTGCTTTTCTTCTAATAAAAGTAAAATTATCCTGATGGTATGGATTTAATATCCAAGTAAATTATTTTTGTTGAGTTTTATGTAGTAAAATTTTAGCATGTTCATCTTTTACATGCAAATTTATATAATGCTGAAATCTTTGCAAAATATTGTTACTGGAATTAGGTGTTGTTGTTACTGGCATTTTAAACAAGAGCCAAATAACCCTTGATCCTGCTCTTGTAGGAATAATTTCAAATGCATCCCATCGGTGCATCAAAAGAAGTACCTGCTACAGGTTTCCATCTATCTGAATAGTTTTTAATATACATAGAAATAAACTTGCTTTTGATGAGAAGTCTAAGGCATGGTGCATGTTGTCAGTGAACTAATAGAGCTAATATTCCATAACGAAGGGACATAATACAGGCACAACACAAGCATATTGAAGAAAACAGGAGGAGTAGAAGGAGGATAAGGAATAGGAAGAGGGGAAAGAGAAAGAGAAGGAGAAAAAGATCAGTAAAAATGGTAACAATAGGGGCGCCTGGGTGGCACAGCGGTTAAGCGGTTAAGCATCTGCCTTTGGCTCAGGGCGTGATCCCGGCGATCTGGGATCCAGCCCCACATCAGGCTCTTCCGCTATGAGCCTGCTTCTTCCTCTCCCCCTCCCCCTGCTTGTGTTCCCTCTCTCGCTGGCTGTCTCTATCTCTGTCAAATAAATAAATAAAATCTTTAAAAAAATTAAAAAAAAATGGTAACAATAGTCAGGCATTGTTACTAAATTTTGTGTAAATATTCAGATAATGGGCCAGTCATAGCATTGTTCTTCACTATAGCAGAAGTTGAAGATCAAGACATATTTTGTTAAGACCATTCATGGATATCTCTTTCTACCCTTGTGGTTATCAAATATTGGCTCATTCTTTTTCTTTCAGGTGAGAGACTCTCACCCTGTCCCCAAGTGAGCTAATCTAAAGGCTTCATACAGGAATGGAATCAAGCTGACATGCAGGGTCTCTTGTAATAAGTGGTAGTTTCTAAATTAGGTAGTGTTGAATAACAAAAATTAAATGAAGTAAATTTTAAAGATCTAATTGGTATTTAATAATCAGTTCCTAAACCAGGCAGCAATCCTTTCTGGCAAGTAGAGGGGAGTTCCGAAAGGCTACAGAAAAGGAAAGGTTTTCAAAGGTAGACAGGGAGTGGAAAAAAAAAATGATTAGGGAAGAATCCACTGTTTTTGGCAAGGTTACCCTCATAAAGGGGAATGGAAGGGAGTCTATCAGCAGGAAATTGCCATATTGACTAGGTAAAGGTGACATTTCTGGGGGGTAGAAACTGGAGTTACGTTAGGTTTGATTTATTGACTTGGGGCCTTAAACTAAGTGACACCATTTTGGACCTGTGGTATAACCACAAAAATATTCTCATTCAGAAATGGGAAGAAGGGCAAACATATACTAGTCATTTTTCTTCAGCAATTCTAAAATCATACTTAGTAGATAAATTGAGGGCACCTCACTCCAGGTTTAAGAAACATTTACTAACATAATAAAAAAAAAACATTAAATAAATGGATTGATCTGAAATTCCTATTGACTTTAAAATTCTTAGTAATCTAAAAAATACATGTTAAAAGATTTTATATTTTTCTTAGATTTTCTTTTAGCCTTTTTTATTTCATGTCTTGAAAGGATAAAAGATACTAGAAATTCTCTCTTGTAATTTTTTGTGCTTTTTGTAGTTTTATACTGGATTTGTTTAATGGGTGTTTCATCATCATTTGTGCATAAAGAAGTTTAGACTATGCATAACACATTTAGCAACATTGGAAAACACCTGAAAATAATCAATAAAATATTTTGTAAATAAATAAAAAAAAGAAATATTTACTATTAGACTTGAATTCTGTTTCCTGGAAATATTTTCATTTCTTGTTGGAATTTTTACTGGGATTGTGTTCAATGTATAGGTCAAGTTGGGAAGAACAGACATCTTGGCAGTTTTGATGTTCATTCCATAAACATGGGCTATTTCTCCACTTAGTTCTTTGTTTTTTATCAGAATTGTAGTTTGCTCATGTAGATCCTGTGTATGTTTTGTCAGATTTATATCTATTTCACTTTTGGAGGTCCAATATAAATAGTAATGTGCTTTTAATTTCAAATTCCACATGTTTATTGATCATATATAGTAAAGCGAATGACTTTTTTTATATTAACTTTTGTATCCTGTCACCTTGCTATAGTCATATATTATTTCCGGTGGGGGGGGGAGGGGTTGGCAGGTAATTTGGATTTTTCATATAGATGTTCATCATCAAACCATAGGCAGTTTTTTCTTCCTTCAAAATATGTTGCCCATTAATTTCCTTTTCTTGTCTTATTGCATTAATTTGGATTTCCAATATGATGTTGGAAAGCAGTAGTGAGTGGGGACATCTTTACCTTGTTGCTAATCCTAGCGGGAAAGCTTTGTGTTTCTTACCATTAAGTGTAAAGTTATTTGGAGATTTTTTGTAGATATTCTTTGTTTCTACTTTGCTAAGTAGGAGTTTTTGTATTAAAATTACAAGTTTTATCATTAGTAAGTGTTGGATTTTGTCAAAGTTTTTTTTTTCTTTAGTCTGTTGATATGATGGATTACATAAATGAATTTTTAAATATTAAATTATCCTTGCATAGCTGGGATAAATCCCAGTGTTATGATGTATAATTTGTTTCAGTGTCAGATTTGATTTGCCAGTATTTTGTGGAGGAGTTTTATATCTATTTTCATAAGAGATATTATTCTGTATTTGTCTTTTCTTATTATTTCTTTGTATGGTATTTCGGTATTCAGGTAATTCTGGCCTTATAGAGTAAGTTTGGAAGTCTTTCCTTTGCTTCTGTATTCTGGAAGAGATTTCACGGAGTCGGTATAATTTCTTAAGTGTCTTAGAAGAATTCACCAGTGAAAACATCTGGGCTTGGTGTTTTCTGTTTTGGAAAGTCATTTATCATTGATGTAATCCTACTCACATGTCTATTTTTTCTAGTGTGTGTTTTGGCAGATGTGTCTTTAAAGGAATTCATCCATTTCATATAGGTTATTAGATTTGTGGCCATGAAGTTAATAGTTTAATCTCTTTGACTTACTGTAAATAGTTTCTAGTTCTATATCTTTAAATTCTTTGATCTTCCATTTCTAGTGTCTTATCTGCCATTAATCCTACCCAGAACTTTTGAAATTTTTAATAAGTTTTTCTTTCTATGGTATGATTGAAACATTTTTAATTTTTCATTTATCTTACATCATGCTTAGATTTTCCTCTATCTTCTTACCTATCTTGATGTATAGGAACCATACGATGTCCTTGTTTGCTACTTGTTGTTTTGTCTCCATTTATGTAATTTCTGGGTCTCTTTATATTCATTTTTCACCCATTTATGGAATAAATTTTCCTCTTTCTGTGAATGCCTGGTAATATTTATTGGATACTAGATATTGTGATTTGTATTATGGGTTTCTGGATTTCTATTGTATTGCTTTACACCATTTTGGATTTTGTCATAACATGCAGTTTTATTATTTTCAAGTAAATGTTATCATGTTGACTCTTGCTTTTTAATATCTGCATGGCAGGTTCAGAATAGCCTTTAGCGTAGCCTTAATTTCACCTCAAATAAGATATATCATGGAGAACAAATGATAAGTCACCTACGTTAAGCAATATCACATGTGTAATGCTTAAATTTCAACCTTGGAGAGAGTAAATTTTATCCAGTTGGCATTAAAAAATCAGGAATGTTTGAAAAAAAATTAAATGTTTGATGGAGGCATAAACTATGATTATAACTTTATTTGAAAACTTGCCTGTCTACAATGATCAGGAAGTGGTTGAGATAGTAACAGAGGAAATCTGTGAGGTTTATAGCAACTTTGGAAAGGTCAAGGAAAATTGTATTTTTTTTTTTAAGATTTTATTTATTTATTTGACAGAGAGAGAGAGACAGCTAGCGAGAGAGGGAACACAAGCAGGGGGAGTGGGAGAGGAAGAAGCAGACTCCCAGCAGAGGAGCCTGATGTGGGGCTCGATCCCAGAATGCTGGGATCATGCCCTGAGCCGAAGGCAGATGCTTAATGACTGAGCCACCCAGGCGCCCCAAGGAAAATTGTATTTTTAATGCCTTATATAAATTTATTCAACAACCCTAGGAATTTAAGTGAGGGGGGAAAATGCAAAGCTTAAAAAAAAAAAGTATCACTCTGTTAATGGGCTAATTTTCCAATACAAATAAAGAAAGATTCTACTTTGAGTTTTTATTAACGTGGAAACCCAGCAAATGGAGTTACAGTGCTACCTGGAAATAAAGCTTTAATATTGAGAGGCTACTGTGTCCTACAACGAAATTAAAACCAGCATTTTACAATGCTATGTTCAATACTTGACAACATTGTGCTTTTTTTTTCTTTAACTGGCAACTGGGAAATATCTTTTTACCCACTAACAAATTATTACTATCTTACACTGAGCCCTGTTACATGTTATTGATATCAGGCCCATTTCTGTGTCATAAACTTTACTGTTCTGGGGACATGGTTTGTGACTTTATGGAAACCATCAAATTAGTATCCATAAGTGCTGATGGTTACATTTTTCCCTTGGTCTCTTTGAAAAGGACATCAATTAAATTTCATTAACTCATTTGTATGAAAACAAAATTTGTGTTTAAAAAAAGGATCACGTAACAACTGACTTGATAGTAATCATTTAATTTACTTCATCATGATTCCATTTCTCATTAATTTAATCAATATCAGTCATTTTTTCCCCAATAACAAATATAATTGCCTATTTTATAAAAAAATAATTGATATGCTTTAAAATTGGACTGGAAGAGATTTGAATAGTTGAAAAAATGTAAAAATGAAAACAATACTGTAAAGGTAAGAGTGGTTACATAATTGATTGCAACCATGGTTTCTTTGGCACTGTAGTTAATGCTGGGTATACTGAATCTCCAGCTTCTAGTAATTGGTAGCTTTTTTAAAAGATTTATTTATTTTAGAGAGAGAGCTAGAGCCTAAGTGGGAGGGGCAGGGAGAGAGAATCTCAAGCATACTGTGCATTAAGCATGGAGCTTGATGCAGGGCTCAATCTCAGGAGATCACAACCTGAACTGAAACCAAGAGTTGAACACTCAACTGAGTGTGCTACCCAGGCACCTCATAGTTGGTAATAACTTATGTTCAGCCCTCTCCAGAATGAATTCATGCCACCACGTCTAGTAACATAAATACATTATTTAAATACCTAATTTTTGTTTGTTTTCAAGATTTTATTTAAATTCTAGTTAGTTAACATTTAGGGTAATACTGGTTGCAGGAGTAGCATTTAGTGATTCATGACAGATTTAACACCAGTGCTCATCACACGTGCCCTCCTTAATACCCATCACACATTGTACCTATTCCCCTACCTTCCCTCCAGCAACCCTCAGTTTGTTCTTTATAGTTTAGAGTCTCTTACGGTTTGCTTTCTTCTTTTTTTCCCCCTTCCACTATGTTCATCTGTTTTGTTTCTTTAATTCCACATGAGTGGAGTCATATGGTATTTGTCTTTCTCTGACTTATTCTGCTTAGCATAATACACTTTAGCATCATCCATGTCATTGCAAATGGCAAGACTTCATTCTTTTTTTATGGCTGAGTAATATTCCATCGTATATATTTACCACCTCTTATAAACATCAGGGTGCATGTGTCCCTTCAAATCAGTATTTTTGTTTGCTTTGGGTAAATACCTACTAGTGCAGTTACCTGATTGTAAGGTAGTTCTATTTTTAACTTTTTGAGGAACCTCGATACTGTTTTCCAGCATGGCTGCACTGCTTGCATTCCCACCAACAGTGTAAGAGGGATCCCATTTCTCTGAATCTTCACCAACATTTCCTGTGTTGTTCATTTTAGTCATTCTGACAGGTATGAGGTGGTGTCTTATTGTGGTTTTGATTTATATTTTCCTGATGATGAGTGATGTTGAGCATCTTTTCATGTGTCTGTTAGCCATCTGTATGTCTTCCTTAGAAAAATGTCTGTTCATGTCTTCTGCCCATTTTTTAACTGGATTATTTGTTAATGGGGTGTTTAGTTTGATAAATTCTTCATAGATTTTGGATCCTAACCCTTTGTTAGATATGTCATTTGCAAATACCTTCTCCCATTCCAAAGGTTGTCTCTTAGTTTCGTTGATTGTTTCTTCACTGTGCAGAAGCTTTTTATCTTGATGAAGTGCTTTTATCTTGCTTTCATTTCCCTTGATTCCTGAGACATATATAGTAAGAAATTGCTATGGCCGATGTCAAAGATTGCTGCCTGTGTTCTCCTATAGAATTTCGATGGTTTCCTGTCTCACATTTAGGTCTTTCATTCATTTTGAATTATTTGTGTATGGTGTGAGGAAGTGGTCCAGTTTCATTCTTCCACATGTGACTGTCCAGTTTTCCCAACACAATTTGTTGAAGAGACTGTCTTTTTTCCATTGGATAACCTTTCCTGCTTTGTTGAAGATGAACTGACCATAGTTGTGTGTCCATTTCTGGGTTGTCTGTTCTGTTCCATTGATCTACGTGTCTGTTTTTGTGCCAGTACCATACTGTCTTGATGATTACAGCCATGTAATAGTGCTTGAGGTCTGGAATTCTGATGCCTCCAGCTTTGCTTTTATTTTTCAAGATCACTTTCAATATTTGGTGTCTTTTGTGGTTCCATACAAATTTTAGGATTGTGCTAGCTCTGTGAAAAACGTTGTAGGTGTTTTGATAGAGGTTGATAGGGGTTGCATTAAATGTGTAGATTGCTTTGGGTAGTATGACATTTTAACAATGTTTGTTCTTCCCACTTGGGAGCACCCAAATATATAAATCAATTAATAACCAAGATGAACCCATTAATAATAATACAATAGTAGTAGAGGACTTTAACACCCCACTTACAGCAATGGAGAGATCATCTAAGCAGAAAATCAACAAGGAAACAAGAGCTTTGAATGATGGACTTAACAGATATATTCAGATCATTGCATTCTAGAGCAGCAGAATACACATTCTTCTAAAGTGCACATGGGACATTCTTCAGAAAGGATCACATATTTGGACACAAAACAGACCTCAACAAGTCCAAGAAGACTGAGATCATACCATGTATATTTTCAGCCCACAATGCTATGAAATTTGAAGTCAACCACAAGAAAAAAATTGGAAAGACCACAATTACATGGGGTTAAAGAACATCCTGCTAAAGAATAAATACCTAATTTTATCAGGCTGCAATTGTAGTGGAAATAGTCTGTCATTTCTCAACTTGAAAATTTGAGGAATGTAGCCCAATCAACATTTAGCTAAAAAAGTCTTAGAATAAAGCAAGATTACTCCTTTATTTCCTTTAACTACTTCCATCATATAGATTCTATTACTGTATTAATAGACTCACTCTACCAATCCTATGAAAAGGAATATATACTTTAAAAATCAGGAGAGGAACAAGAAATGGTCAATATACAGAAGCACGTGCCCTCTTGTCAGAATTACAACCAGTCGAGTTAACTCATTGGCAATAATCACTGCATACAGGCTTGGAAACTATAATAGTTAATATGTATGCCTAATTTGCTTTCAGCAATAGTGAACTTACAGAATAAATTGGTAAGTGTCATCTGTTTTCTGAAAGGGTTTGTCAGTATTTGTTCACTAAGAAATATATATGTATATGGTGGTCTGTATACATATATACACACATATATATGGTGGTGGTTATCTGGTGGACTGTGCAATGAGATTTTTAATTATGAATTCAATCTCTTTTTTGTTATGGGTCTATTCGGACTGTTTGTTTCTTTTTGAGTCAGTGTTAGAAATTTCTAGAAATGTTATTTTGTTGCCTAATTTGTTGACATAAAATTATTCATCATATTCCCTTTTAATGAGTAAGATTTAAATACCATTAGTCATTGGGAAAATGGAAATTAAATCCACAGTGAGAAATGTTTGCATACATGCTAGAATGACTTTTGTCAAAAGGTCAGAAAAGGTAAGTGTTGGCTAGGATTTAGAGCAATTGCAGCCCTCATATATTCCTACATTAAAATGCAACAGCTAGTTAGGAAAACTGTTTCACAGTTCTGTATAGTTATGCAGTAGATTTACCATATAGCCCAGAAATTCCACTCTTAGTAATCTGCAGAAGAGACATTAAACCATATAATCACACAAAGTCTGCATGTGACTGTTGATATCAGCATTATTCATAATAGACAAAAACTGAAAATAAGGCCAATACCCACTAACTAGTGAGTAAATAAATTTCTAAACTAGGATACTATTCAGTAATACAAATAGCAATCTACTGATACATACTTTAATATATACGTATCTCAAAAGCCATGTGCTGAGTAAAAAAAGCTAGTTGCAAAAGATGATATAATGTATGATTTTATATGAATTGACCAAAGAGGTAAATTTATTATGGCAAATAGCACATTAGTGGTTGCCTCTGGGTTGAGGAGAGGTCGCAGTAGAAATTGACAATAACCGATTTCCAGGGAATTTTAGAGGAGAGCGAAAAAAAAAAAAAAAACTTTAAAGCTGGATTGTTTGCTTATGTATAACTATACAGATTTACAAAAAGCCATTTAACACTCCCAATTGTTAAATTTTATGGTATGTAAAATTTACCTTGGTGAAGCTGTAAAAAAAAAAAAAAAAAATTTGGTGGTCTAAATTCCAAAAAAAAAAAATTTGGTGGTCTAAATTCCAATCCTCTTGCCCTGTTATATTCAGATGGAGTGATGGAATTTCAGGTTGAGCAGAGTGGTAAAATATGGAAAGAAGAAAGTCTTTCTCCTAACCTCTTACCATGAAGCAACTGCTTAAACATATGGCAGAGGCACTGATGGTGTACAACCTGTGCTGGAACCTATTTATATACTCTTTACCGTAAATCTTACGTTGGCCCAGTAGTCTTATGACTTTTAGCCTCTACAATGCATTCCTTGCAGTCTAGGCTAGCCTCTTGCCTTCACAGTCATTAATATTTTGGCCCTTGGAAGGACAGGATCCTGTTCAGCACAAATACCTTCATTTAAATTATCTTTGAAAGTGCCAATTATTTGCTACTAATTTCTGTAGCCTACACATTCTTAAAAATGTATGACACTAGAGAAGGCACTGGATTCAATTTTTGGATTGGATGGTATATTCTAGAAAATTAGGCTTTTAAAAGACGATGTTGAGTAGTATTCATATTAACCTATTAAAGGAACACTAAAAGACAGGAATAAACATAAATGCAGAAGAAGCACAACATCCAATATGAAAAGATTTGAGCCACTCTTGACTTATGGTATTTAATAAACACTTATTTACTTTGCAGAAAGAGTTATAAGTGCTGAGAGTAGGTTTATTGTCTTTTTTTAATCTGCAACTTAATTGGAGAGTGAAAGAATCTAATTTATGTAGGTCATCTTTCTTGTCAAAATGGTCCTATTAGATACAGCTGTTAAAAGGAGCATGACACTCATCAGTTTCAAGTTGCCACCTGGGAATAGGATTTAGTGATTGTTTCCATTAGGTAATTTAACCTGCTTGTATCTTGATAGTCTCACTATCCGGGTAGATCAGGATGATGAAGGCTACCTTTGATAAATGTTGTCCACAGCATGGTCAGGCTTTGTTTGTGTCTGGATCTGCTTGTAATTGTTAATTATTTTTTTCCATTTCTGTTCTCTTGCTAGCTGATCTGTAGTGGCTACAGATTAACCATACTTGAAGGCTGGTCATAGTCCATAGTAAACATGTAATGTCTTTCTGAAAAATGGTAACTTATTAAAATAGCATGTTCTGCATATTTTGCTCATATTCTTGCTTTATCCAGATTTCAGTTGCCATTGGTCTTAACCTTTCATCACTTCTTGGCTCTTATCACTGGTTAATTTTTTTCTGGATCCTAAACAGGATCATAAACTTCTTGATCACCTTTATTACTTATCTTATTCTGCCTGAGGCTAGCAAGATCATGGAACCCTTGAATTAGAAGGAAAGATGAAGATCTTAGAAATCTTTGAATTCAGTGAGGGAATCCCCTGAAATCACTGGAGATTGTGGTTATAGTTGAGGCTAAGGAAAAATAGCACCTGTTCTAACGTGTTTAATTTCATTTTATCTTCAGCATTATGAGGTAAGTAGGACTTGTAGTTTTAACATAACCTCTGTCACGTAGACAAAGCTTAAAAAACTTAGAGGCCAGTCATAATTGACAGCAGCTTCATTTGAAGGAGCATAGAAGTGAATCATGAGATTTCAGTCAAATCTATTCAATCTTAGGGACTACAATAAGTTTTACTAATTTTTATTTCTTATTTAAATTCAATTAGCCAACACATAGTTCATTAGTTTCAGATGTAAAGTTCAGTAATTCATCATTTGCATATAACAATAAGTTTTAAGAACGCACAAAGGACTGTTACAATAGTTTTTAAATACTGGGAAGCAAGATGACTATCAGGTTAGAGTGTCAATATCTGTGGGGTAATCATGCTTCTTGCTTGTCAGATTTTATTTATTTATTTGAGAGAGCGAGCTAGAGAGCACAAGGAGGAGGAGCAGCAGAGGGAGAGGGAGAAGCAGGCTCCCCACCGAGCAGGGAGCCTGATGAGGGGCTGGGTTACCGGACTCCAAGATCATGACCTGAGCTGAAGGCAGACACTCAAATGACTGAGCCACCCAGGCGCTCCAATAAGCATGATTCTTTTGCACCTCTTAAATATCTAGGAAAATCTTTGCCTTTAGCAACCAGCTGGTTGTCTCATAGTTTGATTATGTCACTTTTTTTCTTTTTTTTCTAATATCTTGAATTTCATGACTTAACATGTTTAGGAAGTTTGTCTAGTTCATGTCAGACCAAAAAATGTCAAGACTAAGAGATAATATGGACATTTAGTGTGAGGTAAATTTCTGGGGTATATAATTATTCAGGGAATATGTATAAAGAAATGATGTCTAAAATCTTAAGAACAGATGATAGGGGAAACCATGGGCAGACAGCAACAGATTTAAAGCAACATCAAAAGCATTTCCAAATAAACAAGTACCTTAGCAAAAAATCCAATCTAGGAAGACTACTGCCTTACTACATAGCACCTCAGCTGCTAGACTTTTAGTAAAGTACATAAAGCGATTTGTCTATGATCCCATAAAAAATAAAGGCCATCTTTATTTATACTGCAGTTTGAGCACATTGGGCATGGACCAAGAGACTACCCAGTTCTTAGTATCCTAGTAAATTCTCACAGGGACTTATTTCAAACCAAAATGACAGAAGATCAACAAAATTCCAAATATGCCAGGGATTTTCACCACAGAGATATTTCAGGATTTCAGTCTCTGCAATAAAGATACTTCAACCACAGTGACAAGTAACTATGATCAGAACAAGATCTGTAACAAAGCTGACAGATTCAAAAGATGACCCTTGACATAGAGCATCTCCTATTCTCTAAACCTTTGGCCTAGAACCCTGTCAGAAGCCAGGTGGGGGTCTGGTGAATTTAGTCATAAATGGAGGAAATAGGCCTGGTAGGCAGGAATACCATTACATCACCTGTACTACACTGAGCCGAAGACAGTGGCATTTTGTACGTAAACGTTACAGAAAAAGCTAGTTATATTGTGTGTGCAACATTCTTGACTTTTGATGTGACACAACTGTTTGAACTCTGAAACTTCCTGCTTGCTGTTTCAAGGAGTTAGCACCGGCACATTTATTTATCTGGTTTACACCCCATTAGAGTTCACTGGCTAATGAAGCTAACCTACAGCATGAAACAACATTTAGTGACTTTCAAGTGTCAGCAATCACAGGAAAACAATCCTTCCCAGATTAAACAATGTGTTACATGAAGTTTCTGAACCTATAGGTCACATTAGCTTGTAGCAACACAGATACTTGGTAGAGACTACAGATACTTGAGTTATTGAGAAAAACTCTTTTAGCTGATGTATTCTGTTTGAAGCTCAACAAACTTTACCCGGTGTATAAATGTGTGGCAAAATCAAAGGAGACAGCTTTATAGAAAAATATTTTAGATTAGAATCTCAAGGTTGTAATTTATTGATTTTATATATTTGTTCTGTTGCTTGTCAACTCTGTCTACCTTGGTAATAAAGAGTTTAGTCATCCCTGTTCAATAATATTTAGATGGTTACATATTTAGATGGCTTGATCTCATTAAAAATGAAAATTCAGAATTCTTTCAAATTCATTTGAAGATGTGATTTGCTATATCTTATAAATGAGAAAATTATTTTCCTCCTATATCAGAACCTCAAACCTAGTCCAATTTACTCATTTGACATTTCTATTTTCAATTCCACCATACTATGCTGTGTTGATTCATCTGTACCAGATGATACAGTAGTGTTCTGGATTCAAACTACTTGAGTTCTAGTCTTCACTACTTATTCCAGCTACTTAATCTTTTGGGTCCTCAACTTCTTTGCTTATAATTAAAGATCAAATAGCATGTACTTGTAGGATTGGCCATTCATTTATTCATTTATTCAGTCACTCATTTATTCATTCACTGAATCTATGATGAATGCCTAATTTAAGATGGGCACTCTCATAGGTGATAAATAAGAACAGGACATTGCACAGGCCCTGCTCTCATTTTGCTTACATTCTAGTATGTATCCAGGTAAATATTTATTACAGTGGTGGGTGGGGGATGCCCTGGGCAACAAATGAGAAAATGCATATAAAGTTTAGCATTATGCCTGGCTCTAGAAAGTACTCAATTGGTAAATATTGTCATTATCATTGTTATCTTCCCCTCTAAGTAATTAGAACATTATCCTACTCTTAATTGTGCAATATTGTAATATCTTAAATATTATACACTTTAGATATCTTCTAGCTTTAACAAGACAAGCCTAGGAACATAGCTAGTATGCCCAAAATTGAGCTCTGAGTTCCCTTTCAGCTCTAAAATATTGTGAGTCTCTGAATGGTATTGAACTAGTGGCTTGTGATCTATACTCTGAAAGCAAGTCATTTGGGGCACCATAGATATTCAATTTATCATCAGAGGCACCTGATTGAATTGTGTCAAGGGTTTGTTTATTGACAGTGGGGTAAATAGTGTTTACTGGTTTTCAGAAGTTAGATTGTGCCTCATTGTAAAGCTCAAAGTAACTCCAGCAGCTTCAGTGAAACAAGATCACTCTCCTTTGACAAAATGAAGCTATAAAAATAGGTAGAGTTGCCACAAAAAGAGATCTCAACCTAACATAAAAAAGGGACAAATCCCTGATTATTGGAAGGATTTTGCATTATAGCTAGTGAACCTAACAGTTATTCTGTAAGCCACATTTGGAGGTAAAACTACATGCCATTAGATTTTTATCCATTTTGGCTCTGTTTTACCTACTTGGGAGCTATGTGTTATACCATAGCCCTTTGAAGGGCTTCCTGTCTTTGCCAACTCCATTTTCCTGTACTTTTAATCTTCACTTGATAAACTTAGTCTGTCTTTATGTCTCCCAAAACATGTTTCTCTTTGTTTAGAATCTCTCTCTTTTAAGGCTGATCAATGTAAACCTGATCCTGCCCTAAGACTCAGACTTTCTTAGAGATTAATTTCAAAGCGTTAACTTGTTTTGAACCTTAAGGAATCCTTAATTCTAATAGTCTTCCATTATGTTTCTTCAATGGGAGGGTCTACACCTCTGTCTTTGAATAAGAATTCAGATCTAAAGTGGTTTTTAAAAGGTTTTCCCTGAATTATTCCATTTTTTAGATTTTATTTTGAATTTCTGATTTCTTAAAGATATGCCCACATCTTAGTCTTGCTATAAACATTTCAAACAAGTATAGTGTCTCAATTTATGCTATAAATAACGACTAATTGATGAATCACATATTATTTACTAGACCAATCCATTCATTTCACTCATAGTGATATTTAAACTACAATGGTTCCTACCTCACAGGGATTGCTCCTAAGCTTAGGAATGGGTGGGGTAGAGGGGGAGTGGGGCTCTACAGTATAGAAGCTAGCATTACCGACATGATAATATAGTCTCAAACATGTCATGTTGTAGTTTGGGTTGGGTTCCTGTTATCTTGTTATGATCAAGATGACCATATATCCAGTTTGCCTGGTACAATTCCAGTCTACAACAGTTTCCTGGAATAATTATATCACTTCTTTCGTTCTAAAAGTGTATGTGTTTGGATGACACGTTCTATGGTAACCCATTACAGACCACTCAAATGGAGGCAGATTTCTCTGCATTTTGTTGGATCAACCACATGTCCCCCATTCTGCTGAGTCATCTAGAAACATATCCTCTACGAAGAAGAAGGCTTTATTTACTGTCAACTATAGTCATGACTACGGTCTGTTAGGTGTAGTTATAAGTCCAAGGGTGAATATGGATCAAAATGAAAGTGATAACATAAAATACCTGGTAGTCACACATTTCTTATTGAGTTTCTAGTTCCAGAGAAAGCTACTATTACATAATTAACATTGACTTAGAGGAGACAAGTGACAATAGAATACAGAAATAGGAAGGAATGTGAATATTCCCCTTTGATTTAGAGAGCAAACTAAAATTAATCTGAGAAAAGTAAGAAAAAGGGAATTTGAACTATGTATTAGAAAAAATTTTCTCTATAGAATGACTCTACTTTATGCCTACCTCCTAAAAAGTGATGGAAATCTGTGTCCTTCATGCTTAAGGCCAGAAGTTTCTAAGTCAGTCTTTAAGGATTGAATTGGTTTTCAACAAGGGTTGAGACATATAAACCCTTTTTAAATTTAATTTTATTTTATTACTATCAGTAGTCTCATAAATTAATAATTTTTGTACACTCCTATGTACTTGATTTTTTTTCAAATCATGAAATTGGATATACTTAATCATCTTTCCAAACTTTAAAAAAGGCCCTTTATTAGCTTTCTATAAAATCATTACTCCTAGAACATATAAACCAATGTCAAATTAATAGTTGAGAAAGAAAATTCAGTTTAACTATCTGGTTATGTTCTTGTTAAAGAATACATTCTGAAATTTTCTTGAATTAATTGCACTTATACATTCTTTTGGCATATTGAATTAGCAGCCTCTTAAACTTATTTACTATGTTGAAGAGCATCACATTTATCCCTTTAAAAACATAAATATTGTTTTTATTACAAGTGATTATTTTTCCTTATGCTCTAGGTAAGCTTTAGCTTCTTTGAGTTTTCTTGAATGTGCCACTATCTTGCTTCAAGTGCCTTATTTTATTCTTGGGAGTCCTTGTATCAACTCTTCAGTTAGCTAAGTCATACCCATCGTTGAGGCTTCAACATCACTTCCTCAAGGAAAGCTTGCTGTTTGGACTTGTTGGCTTCCCTCATTATATGTAAACAGTCTCACGTTACCAATTATGTTTCAAAGTTTGTTTTTCCCACAGAATGAAAGCTACATATAGGACATGACAAGCTTGTTATTTGTTGTTGTATTTTTCAAGACTATTTTTGTTCCTTTAATTATATAATTAGGATTATTATATGCCTTTTCACCATTAAATGGCTTCTATTTTAAGTAGTAAAGATTCTTGAAAGCTCAAAAAATAGGTTCCCAGCATTCTCTCTCTGCTGTGCTTCTACTCAGTTTGGAAAGTCTGCCATCATTATTTTTTGTCTTTATTGCAATTTTGCCCTCTTTCTTGCCTTCAAATCCTCTTCTATTTCCTGTGGAAAATAGAGTTGACTTGCTTCCAGGTTAGAGGAGGAGAGGAAGACATGGAGTGAAGTCAAAATAAGTTCAGTAACCAAACATGAAGCCCAGGATGTGATTCTTCATCATATACCAATTCATTACTATCATCCTTTTTATTTGGAAAGAACATACCACTTTTTAAGGACAACAGAAAGTAAAAGAAGGTAATATACACACAGGAGAGAAGGACCAAGCGTAATTATAGATGATCACAAGACTGACTTACTATCTATGTGACACTGAGCAAGTTTCTTAACCTTTAAAAGCTCAATTTCTGCTTTCTTAAAATGTGAATGTTAATCCCGAGTCATAAGAGGTAGAACATATAACACACTCAATAATAGGTTTTAGAAAAAAGGGGGAGACACAGAAAGAAATGCCCAATATTAAATGAGAAAGTTAATTTTCAAAAATCATAATTCAGCCATTACGTGATCTGTTATGAACACTCTGATAGCTCTGTTAGACATTATTTTGCCTCATAGCAAAATAAAATATTGCATTTGAAAATATAAAATTGAAAAGGACAAAAAAAGATTGGTTAATTCAAGGACTAGGTCAACACCTGCTTTTTATTTACTTGTTCATTCTTCGCCTTGAAATAGAATTCCAGTTGTTAAAGAAGAAAGTTGACTTTTATCATATAATTTTTGAACTGTAAATGTCCCTAGAGATAGGACCTTATTCTTTCACCTTTACTCCATTATTTCTAGTAGACTGTTTCTTGAATAATTTGTTTTTGTAGATAATCTTCTTTATGAGATTATTTCAATCATGTGTATTTGAGCCAGGTGATTTCTTTGGAATTTACTTCAAGAATTATAATTCTGTCAAACATTCAATTGATTTTTCTTATCACTAGTTAGCATTTTTAAATAACTTTTTAATGTGGTGACTGCTGTACAATGATGCATTAGTTAATGCAAACTCAATGCATGCATGGTTGCTTTCTTCCATGAAGAAACAACTTTCTTGTCAGCTTAGTCCAGTAGCTCCAGTTGCTTCTATCCTTGCTGCTCTTTAGGAAAGTCATTCTATGCTCTATTTCAACATCATGTATGAGGATAAATTTTATTCTATTTTTTAAAAGTTTTTATTCATGCCTGTGTGTGCATGCAAGCAGGGGAGGGGCAGAGGGACAAGCAAATTCCTGATCAGTGGGAAGCCCAGCACTCAATCCCAGGCCCCTGAAATCATGCCCTGAACTGAAGTCAGATGCTTAATTGACTGAGCCACCCAGGCATCCCTGAAGATAGGATTTTAATAAAACTATTGCTGCTTGTGCTAAATTAAACTTTATATTCTTCATTATGTTAAATTTTTAAGACACCTCAAAATAAGAGAAATCACTGGCTAAACAAGTAATAGGTAGGTGTTTATATAACACACAGACCTACATATTTATATACATTCTCGATATCATCAATGTCCTAATACATCTTTCAGTTTTGTTTGAAAACCATTAAATGCTAATCAAATCAAAAGTTTGAAGAAAGAGAATCATTCATGAAAATACTTTTCTTTCTTTAATGATGACTGAGAGTTTTCTCTTGGTCATTTAATCAGCACTGGAATCAGAGACATTGCTGTATATGTATAACTCAGTTACATTCTCTGGGTAGAAAAGTATCTTGTGAGTAGTTCTCATCTCAACATTGTGAGATTCATTTAGCAATTTAACTTATTCCAAGTTTTATCACTAATAGTTGGGAAAATACAGGACAGTGATTACCTAGTCAATATTGACTAATATTTTAACACATGACACATAATTTTTGCTAATCCTGATTATAAATAAAGTAGTGCATTAATATTAGAAGTAAATTTCTTAGTACAAGTTAATTTTAAGTTTGTGGTTTCTTTAAAAAATCAAAAGCAGGAATAAAATTTTTATCCTCCTCCTTTGGGCAAATATATAACAACTTAATAATCCCATTATTTCCTTTGAAAGTAAATAATATTTTTACTTTATAACCCTCTCTATCTACATAACAAGAAAATGCTTGGTTTTGTGATACATTTTCTGTCACCAAATATTTATTGGATATTTACCATGCAACACACCTGTGCAGGGCACTGAACTTAATATATATGTTTGACTACCAGTTTCATACATACACTTTTGTAAGAAATCAGGAAGCAGCACCACCAACCAAAATATGTGAAACCCTCCAATAAAAACTAGGCAATTTCAAATTTCTAAAAACAAAACTGTTGACTCCATTTTGTATGCTGTGTTTGCTTTCTAATCACTGGCTATTTTATTACATAAAAAGACTATTGGTAATTTAAAGAAAGGGGGTGACTAATGGTAGTGATGATCATTTTCAAGACGAATCTAGAATCTAAATTTCGTAGAGTCCAAATGCTAGTATTTCTCTTACTACTATAGTGACATTATACAAACTTCCATAAAGCCTTATATAAGTCCCTGAACAAACAATCTGTCCATTTGGTTATTTTCTCCTGCCTGCTTATTCCATACACTATGATGGACCTCTCTACTTCCTGAGTAAATTTGAGGATCTTGTGTGTGCAGGAATGAATTAATGCTTATATTTTCTCAGTCCATTTCAGATTAATGTGGTGTGGAGTGGTCAGGAGAGATTTCACTGTCCCTCTGATGGTCTTCCTCCTGTTCAATGAATTCTGTTAAATGATCCCTGTAAGACACATCCTTCATTCCTGGCTCACAAAAATTGAGTTCTGAATAGCATTGTTTTTAGTGTATGGAACTCAACAGATGGTACCAAATGGCCAATATTTTAAACTACTTCCTGAGGGTAGATCTCCAGCTGAGTCTTCCTATCAGCCTCATTCTCATTGACTTTCACTATGTACATTCGTTTTAACACTATCACGTGAGCCGTACTCATGTTTCCCCAGAAGATGTGATTGTGCGTCTATAGCAACTATAAGTATGTTTCATATTGTCTGCTCTTCTGCTTGTGTTATCTTCAAACCATGTCTTATTTTTAAATGATTTTATCCCATTTTAAATTCCAAATGGTGACTAATCTTTTTGCAATTCAATTCACCAAAGAAAAAATTACAGGTAGTGATTTGTCGTAGCTATCAATAGATCTTTGACAGACGCCCTCCTCTTTGTTGTCAGACTGAAACATTCTGTTCAAGAGCAGAGGAGAAGCATTATGCACACAGTGCGTACTCAGCTCACCTTCACACCTTCATGAGAAGAAAAAGTAGATTTATATTAGAAACTGTTGAAAAATGTCTACTTCAAATGCACTCAAAGGACTTTCCAGTTGTTTTATTGCAATTCCAGGGTACCTTCATGTCACTGAAGTAACTTGGGCTAAGCAAGGTAGACATTCTTCTAAATTTGTGGGAGGCTACCTTGAAAGAGATGATGGGAAAATAAATAGGCTATATTCTGCTGCTGTTATTCATGTTAGAGTTAGAGCTCTCTAGTAGTAAGTTACTACTAAGTAGGTGTAAATATCCAAGCCGCAATAAAAGATGAGTACCTATCATATATCTGTAACGTGTAATTCAACACTTAAAATTCAAGCACAAGGTCAGTAGGGCCAAACATAAATATTCAGGTTTTTTTAATATTCACATTTTTCTATATAGAATATATAGAAATTTTAGTAAACCTTTTTGTGCCATGTTAAATGAAATAAAGTCTTACCCTATGTTTCAAATAATGGTAAAGCTAGAAGTTTCTTCCAACAAGAAATGTTGATTTTAAAACTTACAGAAGGTACTAACTTTATTTTTAAATTAATATGAATAATCAAGAGTAGTTAAATATTTTCAAATGGATCACCCATTGCCATATCTGAGTTCTGAGTCCCTTCCTCTTCTTTGGTTATCTAATTGAAAACAACGTAGCTGTAGCAGGCTCCATTTATGTTCATGTTCATATTTCTTATCGAACTACTTGCCGACATGGGAAGTAAGCACAGATGTAATTTCAAGCACATATGATCAAACAAATATGTACACACATCTAGTCTATGGCACATAATCTGGGCACCATCCTTTTAACAAACAAATTCAATTTTATTTGCGCATAACTACAGCTATGGCTCTCTGCAACAGATGGGAGGACATAGCAGAAATGACTTCAGGGCTGCTGGCTATAGATCTGAGCAATGAAGTTTTGATGAGCTGAATCTTTTGTGTTTGGTAAATTAAAAGGGACCTTTTTATTGTGGTTTAATCATCCCACCTTCTCTTTGCCTCAGAAGTTCCTTTTGCTTAAAGAGAATAAAATAATCACTGTATCCTGCTGGAGATGGCTGGTGAACTCTTTATTTTGTTTGAAGACAGAGAAAATAATCGGACAGGACTGGATCCAATTGTGAAGTAGGAAAAGATTGTTCTTGATGTCCTCCTCCATCTGTTCCTACATCAACCTTCTAATCTTTTCCTGGCCTTTTCTCATGCCAATGTGCTGGATCAAGGGAAAGTTCAATAAAAGGAACCAGAAATGATGCCAAGGTAGAGAACGCTGGGCATAATATGGTCATTTAAGTGTTTAGGAAGTAAGGCTGAGGCCAGAAAAAATCAGAAAATGATGAAAAACTCATTCCAAGTAATAATAATAGCAAAGGCTTCCGTACAGCTAAGTACTTGCCAACACTCTGCTTTACATATATTAATTCATTTAATATTCATGGCTGTTATTTTCACCCCTATTTTATAAGTGAGGTAAATAGCAAAGTAGTTAGACAACTCATGCATAGAATAAATGAAAGAATTAGGATTTGAACTCAGGCTAGTATTAGAGCCCTTGGGCTTACCCACTATACCATGTTGCTTCTCATGCCAAAGAGCTTAACCAGTATCAGCATAAATGTTAATGTAGAGAATATGATCAAATAATCAGCAACATGGCGGTTCAAGACAAAAACCTGTAGTATTGAGGACATAAATAGAATAAATATGTCGATGTGCAAGCACAGTGCCTGCCGTAATAATTATTTCTTCTAATTATTAAATCATCAGTGAATGAAAAAATAATCATCCAGGCAGGATCTTAGAATGGACCACAGATTTCTCTCTCTGAATTTCTGTGGGATTGTCACTCCCTAACTATGGGATTGTCACCCCACAAGAACCAATCCTGAGTAGCAGATCCTCAGAGAATCACACAACTGCGTGCATGTCTGGAGACCAGGGAGGGTGTAGAGTAGGACAGAGGGTGCTTCCAATAGTCCTTTACACCAGAACCCCCAATCCTCTGGATATTTATCTGGAATCTTTAGATGCCCAATACTTTATTCCTTCTCACTCTTCAAAAACTCTCTCAGCAAGTATCTGCTGGGCCATTATCATGTGCCCAGATCTGCTCTGGGTGGTGACAATAGTTTTTGAACAAGACAATCCTGCTCTTGCCCTATTTCTTCTACTGAAGAGATACACACAATAGAAAGGGAGGGAGACACGGGAGGGAGAAAGGAAGGGAGATGGAGGGAGAGGGAAGGAAGGAAGAGATTAAACTTTTCAAGTACTGGTGAATTTTTGCAAATGATAGAAGTTTAGGTGATAGAGAATAATGAAGGATTGGAAGACTGACTTAGGGTAGTTTAAGAAGGCCTTTGTGAAGAAATGAAATTGAACTTTGGTCTTGATTTTCGAAGACAGCCATCTAAAGATCTTGAAGGAAATGTTTCCAAAAGGAAGAAACTGCTCATGCAAAGGGCCCTTATACTGAATAATATTTTCAGGCTTACTAGCCTATTTTGAAGACTTGCTCTGATGGGGAATTTCAGATTAATAAGCTCAGCCTTAAAGAGTAACCCAGGAAACTCTTTCCCAGCTTCCTTTATATGCAAACACAAGCCAAGTAAGCTCCACAAACCCAACCATAGGCATGTGCACAGGAGGCTTTGGTGCAGAAGTGCTCAAGCCAACGAAACAGGCTGTACACAGGGTCTTCATTTTGTGGCAAGATTTGTGCCTGAGCTGTCCAGTTTGGGGACAGTGTTTGTTGACAGGTGGTGTCTCTGCTGTAAAGTGTTATTAGTTCTGGCCAAAGGAGCAGCTAGAATGCAGTCCCATTTTAGGTAGCAATGTCAATGGCCACATCAATTGTGGTTTCCTCATTATGTCACTTTTCAGGCATTGTCTCTAGGATTCTTTCCCAAAATTTAGGTTTAATCCTATATCTGCAGCCCTTCTAACAATCAGTAAGCATGGTATCCTTTTCTGTTTAATTGACCAGAGTCAGATTGTATTGCTTATTAAAAATCCTCAGTGGTAAAGGTTGGGCTTGGTTTAGGAACAAAATAACAATATGGCTCCTGGTTCATCTCTAGCCAGAGTACACTACCTAGTTCTTTTTCTTCCTATAACTGTTTATGATCTGACTTTCCTTTCTATCTTTCCTTCCCTCTAATTCCTTCAAGACTCTAACTTTTTAAGTGTAATGCAGATAACGATAAGGAAGCAAAATGTAAGAGACTTTCCTACAAAATATCCTTCATGTTGTTACATTTCCCCCATCATACCTCATTACTAATCTAGTACAAAAACTGCACTTTTTTCTGTATTGGTCTCTCTCAGCCTCATGTTGTCTTAAGTTGTAACTATTACGTTTCCATCTTAAGGGACGGAAAATGATTCATAAGAGTTGCTTTCTCTTATGTACACCCTAAGTGTGACCCAGGTCTCTTTTTCTGGGGTGGAGAGCACATGACAGCACTCAGCTGGTGGCCCCTTAAATGCCTGCTTACAATTTCCCTTCCTAAGGTCTAGCTTTTATACTATAATGTTTAGCCAAACTAGAAAACATGGTGTCCTTAGGCAGAGCCAGAGAATAATTTTAACTCCTGAAGAAATGTACAGGTGTAACCATTAGCCGGGATGGCTATTGACCTATTCACCACTTAACAGAGAAATAGAGGGTTTACACATTTGAGGCCCTGAAGTAACAAAGAATGACCTAAAGAAGCTTCATTCCCACAAATACCACCTAAACCCAAAAATTCTTGGTTTAAGTTGATACCCAAAAAAAGTTAAAGTTTATTATGTCCATTTACTTAAACTGTTTGCCTTTGGTACCTAATTATTATAGAGCAAAATGACAACTATAGAATGAAATACATACATATATAGAATTAACGTTGACGTTTTTGTTGGAATGCAAATCCAAATGCAGTACATGTTGCTTATCTAGCAAAGCCATAGACTCAAATGTTTAAAAATAGTTTGATAGACACAATTTTTTAACTGTGCCAGGGACAGAATTTACACAAAGATAGTTATTGGCTTTTACAGAAGGCTTAAACCAGAGCTTTTCAAATTTTTTGGCAGTGATTCACAGTAAAACACATTTGATTTCACAACTCACTATAGGCAAAATGTTAAGCACATAGACACATGTTATAGACACATTTATAAAAATAAAACAAAAGTGTCACAGATGCTTCCTTATCCTCAAAAAGTAGAATTTGTTTGATATATTCTATTTTCATTTAGAAAAAAAAGGTGTCTATTACCTATTTTATTAATTCCAAACCCACTAGTGAAGTCATGCCCTGCAATCTGAAAAGCATTGGTTTAAACTCTGGTTCTTATATAGTATAGGTAAAATCTATTTTCAGACTGGCCAAGGAAACAAATCTGCTGATTATGATTTTGAGGGCAAGTTAAAATGTTTTTCAAGTTTTAATTAATTTGCAAACAACTTCCGCAATTCGGTTTATTTGTAAATTGTGGTCAGACTGTATTTTCTTCAAAATGCCCATATTTTGGCTGATGTATATCCACAGTTCTCTACATTTCCACATCACTCATACTTGGAGAGTAATTCAAAACAGAACCTTTAAGCTTCTGTATTCAGTGTCACACTAAGGTTAAACAATTGTGTATGTTTCTGTTCACAACATTTCTTTTCTGGGGCATAAGAACAGAGAAAGTGAAATCTAACATCTGGGGACACACTGCAGGAAATTTAAAAACCACTGTATGAAGACATTTTTAGAAAATCACTTCTAAAGTGTGATAATTTATTTTCAAATAATTGAAATCATATTTTATGACATTTTTGCACTGTTTTACACCTACTGTTAGCAGCAAAGGAGTTAACAAAAACATTTATTCTTATCTATGCAATATTCTTTCAGTAAACCTTGTAAAATGCTCATTAAAAGTCTTACATGTTTAGAAACAACAGTGCATTAATAGGAATGCAATTAAGTACTTATTGCTTTTGTCATTTAAAGTAAGTTAACCAGATGGCATGTAATCCTCCAAAAGAGATTTTAAACAAACAATCGAGATTTAATTAATATGCACCAGTTAACTCATTAAATATATAGCAACTAGCTCATTAGACTTAAGGTAAATACTTGTTTCAGATAGATTGTATGTTCCTTTTTACATTTATCTTCATTTTGCTTGAGTGGTCATGTGATAAATGGTTACTCTGAAAGTAGAACATTTTAAAGTATAAATTTTTTTGTAGTTCACATATTTTTTCTTCAGTGGTAAAATGGGACTTGGCATTGTTTTCACAGAAAATACAGAATTCGGTGACTATACAATAATAGCAACAAGTAAATAATTTTAACTTCATTTAAACTTAGATCTCAGATTAAATGCACTTATTATACTAAGATGCAAATGGCAGTCCTTTCTCCATCTGCTCTTAGTACTGTAACATGGATCACAATAATATTCCCAGTTAATTTTTAAATAATTATCAAATTTCCTTCTGTTTTGGTGCTACTTAGAGTAAAATTGAATCATGGATCTTTGGCCAAGGAATGATTATTCTTTATCTGCTGGGATCATCATCTTTGTCCTTTGGTTAAAATACACATGGAATGGAGACTATAGGCTTAGCCAGACATACCACTCAGGGTTATATGACCAATTACCATGAAGCACATCTTGTGGCCAGAGCACTCGACATCCATAAAGATAAGATTGCCTAAGTCCAAAACTTTTAAGACTTTGATTTTGTTGTGGGGTGTTTTTGTTTTGTTTGTTTTCATTTTAATGAACTTAAGGTATGAAGTTTATGTCTATTTGAAGTTATTATCCACTTAAAATAGGTTGTTACAAATAGAGTGTATGTAAGCTTCATGGTAACCACATAAGGAAAACCTATAATAATTACACTAACGATTATGATAAAGGTGTCAAAACACACTATGCAAGAAGTCATCAAATCATAAAAGAAGACAGCAAGAAAAGATACAAGAAACAAAGTATCTACAAAACAGAAAACAACAATTGTAACTCCTTAACTATCAATAATTACTTTAAACATAAATGAATTAAATTCTCCAGTTCAAAAGACACAGAATGTCTGGAGTAACAACAACAACAGCAGCAGCAGCAGCAACAAAGATTGAACTATATGCTGCCTGCAAGAGATTCACCTTAGTTTGAAAGACACAGTCTGAGAATGAAAGGCTAAGAAGATATCTCATATAACCAAAAGAAAACAGGGTAACTATACTTAGATCAGATAAAATAGACTTTAAGCTAAAAATGGTCAAAAGAAACAAATCAGATCATTATATAATGATAAAGGGACCAATTCATCAAGATGGTATAACACTTGTAAATAATTATGCACCCAACATTGCATTACCCATATATTTAAGCAAATTACTAATATGACTAAAGGAGAAATAAACAAGACAGTAATAGCACTGTCTTAAAACCCCGCTCTTAATAATGGATAGATAATCCAGACAGAGAATAAAGGAAGAACCAGTAGATTTGAACAACTGTATAGGCCAAATGAACCTAAGAACTAATACACACACACACACACACACACACACACACACACACACACGGTAGAACATTATTCGTTAATAAAAAAGGAAGGAAGTCCTGCCATTTACAACATGTATATGGAACTTGAGGTCATTATGCTAAGTGACATAAAGTCAGAGAAAGGCAAAAACTGCATGATCTCACTTATATGTGGAATATAAAATCTGAACTCAAAATGGATTGGTGGTTACCAGCTCCCCCAAAATGCAGAAATATTAGAAGACACATATATTAACAAGTGTTCCCCGTAGCAAGAATGGTTTAGAAAATATTGTAATGGATACAACCAGAGTAGTCAATGCTCTCCTGCTTATTAACCCATGACATAGACTTAATTTTGCTGCCACTAGCATCTTAGTCAATCTTTATTAAGCATATTAATGTCCGGAAGCTAAAGTGTGATGCTCCTTATCCTTTTTCCATTCAGAAGCATCTCCATAAAATTACAGTCTTTTTTTTTTTTAAAGATTTTATTTATTTATTCGACAGAGAGAGACAGCCAGCGAGAGAGGGAACACAGCAGGGGGAGTGGGAGAGGAAGAAGCAGGCTCACAGTGGAGGAGCCTGACGTGGGGCTCGATCCCATAACACCGGGATCACGCCCTGAGCCGAAGGCAGACGCTTAACCGCTGTGCCACCCAGGCGCCCCCATAAAATTACAGTCTTAAAGATATTTTCCTAGTATAATTGTGGTCACTCTCTATAACATTAAAACAGTAGGTTAAATTAAGTCAAATCAGCAAGAATTCTCTAAGCACTGTATCTAGTGTTCTGGGGTGTTCAAATAAGCAGAAACGATAAATCCTTTCTTCAGTTTGCAATTTGTAACTAAGAAAAGAAGTATGGTGGCATGATAATGCAGGAGATTTCTATAAGGAGATAAATAATCAAAAGTTAGTTAACATTAAAAGACATCTAAATAGGCAAGGAAGAAATAAAACTTTCACTGTTTATAGATGACATGATTCTCTAGTAAACCCGAAAGACTCCACCAAAAAATTGTTAGAATTGATACACGAATTCAGTAAAGTCACAGGATACAGTATTAATGTACCGAAGGCTTGCATTTCTGTATACCAATAATGAAGCAGCAGAAAAAATTAAGGAATCAATCCCATTTACAATTGCACCAAAAACCATTGGATACCTAGGGATAAACCTAACCAAAGAGGTAAAAGACCTGTACTCTGAAAACTATAAAACACTGATGAAAGAAACTGGACACAAAGAAATGGAAAAATATTCCATGTTCATGGATTGGAAGAACAAATATTGTTTAAATGTCTTTACTACCCAAAGCAATCTGCACATTTAATGCAATCACTACAAAAATACCAACAGCACTTTTCACAGAGCTAGAACAAACAATCTAAAATTTGTATGCTACCACAGAAGACCCCACATAGCCAAGGTAACCTTGAAAAAGAAAAGCAAAGCTGGAGGCATCACAATTCCAGACTTCAAGTTATATTTCAAAACTGTTATCAAAAAAGTATGGTATTGGCATAAAAATAGACACCTAAATCAATGGAACAGAATAAAGAACCCAGAAAGGAACCCACAACTATATGGCCAACTAAAATTCTACAAAGTAGGAAAGAATATCCAATGGAAAAAAGTCCCTTCAACAAATGGTGTTGGCAAAAGTGGACAAGCACATGCAAAAGAATGAAACTGGACCACTTTCTTACACCTTACACAAAAATAAATTCAAAATGGATGAAAGACCTAAGTGGGAGACATGAAATCATTAAAATCCTAAACAAGAATACAGGCAGTAACCTTTTTGACATCAATCATACTAACTTCTTATTAGGTATGTCTCCTGAACCAACGGAAACAAAAGCAAAAATCAACTGTTGGGACTTCATCAAAATTAAAATCTTCTGTAGAGTGAAGGAAACAATCAACAAAACTACAAGGCAACCTACAGAATGATAAAGGGTTAGTCCCCAAAATATATAAAGGACTTATCAAACTCAACACCCAAAAAAATAATTCAGTTTCTAAAAATGGGCAGAAGACATGAACAGAAATCTTTGCAAAAAAGACATACAGATGGCCAAAGATGCTTGAAAAGATGCGGAACATCCCTCATCATCAGGGAAATACAAATCTAAATTACAGTGAGATACCACCTCACACATGTCAGAGTGGCTCAAATGAACAATATAGGAAATAACAGGTGTGAGCAAGGATACAGACAAAGGGGAACCCTCTTACACAGTTGGTGGGAATGCACACTGGTGCACCTGCCCTGGAAAACAGTATGGAGGTTCCTCAAAAAGTTAAAAATTGAACTACCCTATGATCCAGCAATGGCACTACTGGGTATTTAACCCAACGGATACAAAAATACTGATTCGAAGTGATACATGCACTCTGATGTTTACAGCAGCATTATTTACAATAGCCAATTTATGGAAACAGCCCACATGTCCATTGACTGATGAATGGATAAAGAAGAGATGGTGTACAGAACACACACACACACACACACACACACACACACACAGGAATACCACCCAGCCATCAAAAAGGATGAAATCTTGCCATTTGCTATGACTTGGATGGAGCACTTAGAGAATATTATGCTAAGCAAAATAAGTCAGAGAAAAACAAATGCCATATGATTTCACTCATGTGGAATTTAAGAAACAAAACAAATGCTCATAGGGGCAAAAAGGAGACAAACCGAGAAACAGATTCTTAAAAAGTAGATAAACCAAGAACAGATTCTTAACTATAGAGAACAAACTGATGGTTACCCGAGAGGAAATGGGTGGGCGGATGGGTGAAATAGGTGTTGCAGATTAAGGACTGCACATACTGTGATATGCATTGGTTGTCGTATGGGAGTGTTGGATTACTAAATTGTACACCAGAAACTAATATTACACAGTATGTTCATTAACTGGAATTTAAATAAAAACTTAAAAGGAATTAACATTATAATGGCGTATAAAAGTACTATCTGGAATCCAAGGGTAGTGAGCTCATTCAGACACCTACCCCACATGCTCAGTTCACAGGAGCCACATTAACTGCAGAAAAACATGGTTGTAAGATATAGGTGAGATTTTCAGTTATTACCTGTCTACCTAGAAATAGGTGCGCATGCTTCCATGTCTTCCATTCTATAGGTTATAGATGTAACCAAAACTATCCTTAGCATGGTTCTATCGAATTTACTACTGAATTCTAACCAGAGAATAAGTAATACATTAGGAAAATCTGTTGTGTTGATTGTTACAAATAAAATCGGTGGTGACCAGCATATAATGAAAACATTGTTTCTCTCAATTTCAGCATTTTAATACATCATATTAAATTGTAAAATATTTCTTCTCAGAATAAGGTTTTACCTTATTTCTAAACATTCTTCATTAAACTTTAGACTTTATTTAGTTTTTTTAAAGATTTTATTTATTTATGTGACAGAGAGACAGCCAGCGAGAGAGGGAACACAAGCAGGGGGAGTGGGAGAGGAAGAAGCAGGCTCCTAGTGGAGGATCCTGATGTGGGGCTTGATCCCAGAGCACTGGGATCACGCCCTGAGCCAAAGGCAGACACTTAACGACTGCGCCACCCAGGCACCCCTAAACTTTAAACTTTAAAACTGGTTTGAGGACTGACTGATGTGCTAAATTCACCTCAGTTTACTAAGAAACCTAATCAAAATAGAAAATGCAGAGTTAATTTTTCAAAACTTTGACTAATTTGATTGCCTAGGGGCTTAATTCAGGCCTGATTTTTGTTACCATGGCAACTAAATGAAAGCCCTGCATCAATTGAACAATGTGCTATTAAAAAAAAGGCACTAAGTAGAGTCTTTAAAAACTTAAAAAGGAAAAACAATTTAATTTATAAGAATGACATTCTCAGCCATTTATTTTAAATATCCTAAGTGGGAAAGGGGAGTTATTTTACAGTATAATATATTAAAAATAATTTCCCTTTTAAGCAGAGACCTCCTACATTTTCTTAGCTGACTGAATTTATTTTTTCTAGCTGTTTGTTTACATAATTTGATGAACTACATGTGCCGAATAATTAGTTTAAATTGTTAATTTATCAGTTCGAGATACAAGCAAAAGTAGAATCTAACGATCCTGGTTTCCTGCTTGAGGAAGGGCTAATCAATCTTATCTATGCAAGAAATCTGCCCTTCAAAAGACCATCTTCCCTCAAAGCAATTTCAGTCCGTTAGGAATAGGAGTATTTTATTAGGTTAAACCAATTCTAGTAAGCAGGAAAGAATAAATAAGAAATATCAACAGTGTTTTCATAGCTATTAAGAAACAGATGACAACCACATATCCAGGATGATTGAACAAGACATTGTTCAATATTATGTTCTAAAATAAGTCCAAAGCCAATGGCTTTGGTGGCAAAGGAGCAAGAAATAAAGTTTCAAAGAGTACACAGTCTGCCGGTTCAAGGCTTAGAAGCAAATGCTAATAAGGCCAGCTGAGGAACTAACTCCATCCTCTGGCACCTAGTAATGTCTCACTGTGGAAACTACCCTTGCTACATTGAGGAAGGTCAGGGTAGCCATCCTAGAAGAGTGTTAAGGAATAGGAGGAGGACCCCTAGGACCATCCTTAGGCACACATAAAAGTATTCAGTGTTTAAGATGTTTCTAACTTTATTTGCCCATATTACAAGATTTGAGATGGTATTCTCCAGTTGGACTCATATTTTGCCAACACATAGCATGTAGTAGTGTCTCAATAAATAATTGTCTAATCAAACAAATCAACCTATGTGAAAGGAAAGAAAGGAGCTCTATGTTGCTATTTCCTTCTCTTCACCTGGGGAAGGAAAGGAGGAAAGTAAACGAGAGAGAACTTTTCAGAGACCACGCTAAGGATCCTGGACTCAGACTCTTGAAGGCCTGGAGGGTCTCTAGTTAAAAAAAAAAACACACCTCTTTTATACTGTCAGAAACCCTCCTAACTACAGAAATTTATGGTGGCTTAAGTGGATCGACTGCGTTGTTGAATTCTCGTGAGTCCTTGATTTTGCATACATACTCATATCATTTACTACACACTCAACACACATCTACTCATGCACACCTTAGATGGATTATGACTGTAGTTTTTTAAAATAGTTTTATTGGGATGATTGACGTAAGCTGTGAATACTAAGCATGCAGTCTGATTAGGCACATTTACCACAGTCAACAGAATTTATCAATATCCTAACCTGAAGTGGCCTTGTACGCTGTTGTAATCTCTGCCTCTTGCTCCTCCCTTCCCAGTATCCCCAGAAACGGATTAATTTTCCATAGTCTAGATTAACCTGTACTTCCTATGTTATGTGAACTGAGCCAGCTAGTAAGTAAGCTGTTTTAGAGAGGCATCAGTAGAGATGCGTTCAGGCTGTTCTGAGGATCGTTAATAGCCTTTTATATAGCATTTCTTTACATTGCTGAGCGACACTCCGTTGTATGGGTACACCACAGTTTATCCATTTATCTGTTGATGGACTCTTGGGTCGTTGCCCAGGTTTGAGCTATTAGACATAAATCTACGAATATGTGTGTACAAATCTTTGTATACTCATTTGCTTTCATTTCTCTCAGGCAAATACCTAGGAATGGAATGGTGGTGTCCTGTGCGAGGTATACGGTAAACGTCAGAAGAAACTCAAACTGTTTTACCACTTTATATTCCAATCAGCAGTGTTTTAAAATTCCAGTGGATCTTTATCAACGCTGAGTATGGGATGTATTTTTAATTCTAAAAATTCTACTGGTGTGTAGTGTGATCTCCTTATAGCTTTAATTTGCATTTCCCTAATGATTAATGATGCCAGGTATTTTCTCATTTGCTTATACAGGACAAAACCAAAAAAAATATTGTTTATCTTTGACACTTCAAGTGTTTTTTGTTGGTCCCATATAAGATTTTAGGCTGACCTTTTAGCTTCATATATCTTATTCTTGGTGATGGTTTAAATTCTGATCTCACACATGCATGGTGTAAGATTTCTACTATGCATGTGTCATTCGGTCTTTGCTTGAGCCATTTTGAAAGTGGGAAATTTAAACTTCAAAAAGCAGACCATTTTAGAGACCTAACTATATTTTTATGTATTCTCTGAAACTCCTATTTTCACCTTCATTTCATATCTGATTCTACTTCTGTCATCTAAAGCAGCATAATATGAACATTTTCTCAACACTTTGAAACTTATGAAGACATCATTAAATTTTCCACTTAATTTTTTTTTCTTTTTAAGTTTAAAAGTCTTATCTACCTTGAATTATTTCTGTATCCTTCTGCTGAATGACAGCGTATTGCTTCTCTCATACTGTGATATCCACAACCAAAGTCAGAACTCTAGAATTAGGGGCGCCTGGGTGGCTCAGTCGTTAAGCGTCTGCCTTTGGCTCAGGGTGTGATCCCGCCGTTCTGGGATTGAGCCCCACATCAGGCTTCTCCGCTGGGAGCCTGCTTCTTCCTCTCCCACTCCCCTTACCTATGTTTGCTCTCTTGCTGGCTGTCTCTCTCTGTCAAATAAATAAATAAAATCTTCAAAAAAAAAAAAAAAAAGACCTCTAGAATCAATAAGGATTCTATGAAATGTGATAGGACAGATGTATTTCTAGATTTTGGTTCTGCATTTGTGCTAACTTAATCTAAGATGTAATTATATGAAAGTAAGAATGTCTTTAAGATTTTATTAGTTTTTAAAGCAGCTGAATTGCTTAGAATATTTTTATCACCTAAAATATGTTAACTGATACAAAGATTATATTCAAAAAATAATCTTGGAAACTATACTTCTATAATTATTTTTAACTCAAATGCATCATTTTGTACTAACTCCTCTAAAACGTACTTTGTATTTGGAAATTTTACCTCTATATCAGACCATCAAAATATAGGACACTTTGAATCATTATTTTTCCAGCCAACATGTGAGCAAACCCCTGCCCTTAGTTTTGAACCATCTTCTATATTTTCTAGATCTTTATTTACAATATGGACACAAAAGTTATAAAGTAGATGTTATGAAGTTAGTCCTTTTTCAGTGACTATGTTTTGTGTGTGTCTGGGGGGTTCCAAGTTTTTATTTAAATTCAGTTAGTTAACATACAGTGTAATACTAGTTTAAGGTGTATAATTTAGTGATTCATCACTTACATACAACACCCAGTGCTATCACAAGTGCCTTCCTTAATACCCATCACCCATCTAGCCCATCCTCCACCCATCACCCCTCCAGAAACCCTCAGGTTCTTCTCCACAGTTAATAGTCTGTTTTCTGGTTTGGCTCTCTCCCCCCACCCATGTTTATCTGTTTTGTTTCTTAAATTCCACATATGAGTGTAATCATATGGTATTTGTCTTTCTCTGACTTATTTTACTTAGCATAATACTCTCTAGCTCCATCAAAGTCATTGCAACTGACAAGATTTCATTCTTTTTGGTGATTAATATTCCATCATATATACACCACCTCTTTACCCATTCACCAGTCAATGGATGTTTCCATATTGTAGATAATGCTGCTGTAAACATCAGGGTGCATGCATCACTTGAAACAGTATTTTTGTATCCATTGGGTTAAATACCCAGTAGTGCCATTGCTGGATCATAGGGTAGTTCTATTTTTAACTTTTTGAAGAACTTTCATACTGTTTTCCAGGGTGGGTGCACCAGTGTGCATTCCCACCAACTGTGTAAGAGGGTTCCCCTTTGTATTCTTGCCGACACCTGTTATTTCCTATATTGTTGATTTGAGCCACTCTGACATGTGGGAGGTGATATCTCACTGTAGTTTAGATTTGTATTTCCCTGATGATGAGGGATGTTTCTCATCTTTTCAAGCGTGTTTGGTCGTCTGTATGTCTTCTTTGTATAGGTTTCTGTTCACGTTTTCTGCCCATTTTTAGAAACTGAATTTTTTTTTTTTTGGTGTTCTAGTAAGTCCTTTGTATAATTTGGGAACTAACCCTTTATCAGAAGTGTCACTTGCAAATATCTTCTCGCATTCTGTATGTTGCCTTTTCATTGTGTTGTTTCCTTCGCTGTGCAGAAGCTTTTTATCTTGATAAAGGAGATAGAGTTTCCCAGACAAACAAATACAAAAGGAGTTCATGAGCACTAAAGAGCCCTGCAAGAAATATTAGAGGACTCTTTGAGTGGGAAAGAAAGACCAAAAGTAACAAAGACGAGAAAGGAACAGAGAAAATCTCCAGAAAAAATGACAAAACAAATAATAAAGTGGCACTAAATTCACACTTACTAATAATTACTCTGAATGTAAATGGACCAAATGCTCCAATCAAAAGACATAGGGTATCAGAATCGGTAAAAACACAAGACCCATCTATATGCTGCCTACAAGAGACTCATTTTAGACCTAAAGACACCTACAGATTGAATGTCAGGGGATGGAGAAACACTTGCCATATAAATGGATATATATATATATATATATATATATATATATATATATAAAAACCAGAGTAGCAATATTTACATCAAACTAGATTTTAGAACAAAGACTGTAACTATAGTTTTAACAGAGAATTTGCTAATATTTTAGGTATAACTGTAAAACCAATTACAAGATGTACATGTAATATGTTCCAGCCCATATTTTTATATTGAGGCCATAAGTAAGTCATGAAGTATTTTTCTAAATACATTCATAAAATATATAGAAAATACACAATTTACCCAAATGATCTTTTAAAAAAGCACAACTAACTTTAAAAACTCCTTTGCTTTAATATTTACTTTTTACATATCTTAAAACACACATAAACAATCAATTTAAAATTTACACCAACTGATTTCTCAAGACCAAAATTAGATACTTCTGTTGTCATTACGGATTCCTGCAAACAAGCTTGCTATTTCAACCATTGAAAAATTTTATAATATTCCCTGTGGATTTTCATTAAATGTGTTTAATATGGCATGCTTGACAATTTGTGTTTCAGCTCCCTGTCTGATTGTGCTCTCCCAAATGGAAAGATGTTTTTCTTGATTCCTTGTTTTGTTCATGCTCTTAGCATGGTAGCTACTAGATAGTAAATAATAAATGTTTAATGTTTATAATAAACATTATATAGGGGCACCTGGGTGGCTCGGCTGTTGGGCATCTGCCTTTGGCTCAGGTCATGATCCCAGGGTCCTGGGATGGAGCCATGTGTTGGGCTCCCCTCTTGGCGGGAAGCCTTCTTCTCCCTCTCCCACTCCCCTTGCTTGTGTTCCCTCTCTCGCTGGCTGTCTCTCTCTCTCTGTCAAATAAATAAATAAAATCTTAAAAAGAAAGGTATTAAAAATTATATAAACCATTCTATAAGCTATACTGTTTGGTAAGATGAGTGTTCTAGGATCTTTTTGTGATCACAAAACCCAGTTTGTGGTTTTGGAGCTCACATTTTTGTCACATAAACAAAAAACTTGTATTGATCATAATCCTTATTTGATGATTTACTATCTCTATCAATCCAGTAAGGTGTATAATTTTATTTGTCTTTTTTTTTTTTTACTTTATATGTTATCCTCTTTCTCTACAATAACCTATTCAATTTCTTCACTACTCATCTTTTTGGATATTAGATACTAATCTATTTTTTTCCCTGAACATGTTCCTTTGACACTGATTCACTTTTATAATATTTATTCTTATTCCAGTCATCAGGTCATTTTTTGTTATTGTAGAAGAAAATCCCTCTGAATATACAGAAGGACTTCCTTCTCTGTATGATCTCTATTAATTTCAACTATCTCAAATAGGGCACTGTCATTTCCTTGCTCTTCCTGCCTTTAACAAAGCAGAGAAAACTTATTGACATTAATAGAATTTGGAAATGAGCCTATGCATTCTGGGTTTTATGATTTCTTACACTACTTCTAAACTTTTATTTTGAGAGGCCAACCCTGTGCACATGAGAAGTACAGTTGACCACTGTCATTTTGTATGGTGTTCCTTTGTATCCTGTCACCTTAAGCTTACAAAAATATGTCAGCATGCTTTTTTCCCCCAAATGCATTTCTCATGAGTAAAAATGATTTATTTTTATTCTTTGTTCCATATGATTATTGAAGCATTTATGCTATGTGTGATTATATTTTTCAAGTAGTATGTTCATACTTTTTATGTGAGAACATTTTAAAAAATATCCCCATTTCTCTAATCCTTTAATGAATGTTTCTTTGGGTAATAGAAGTGTTCAGTGCTAAAGGGGTAACATAATTGTATAATTAGTTGAAAATAATATTTGTAACTATAATATGCTTCAAACTCAAGCACATTTTAGAAGACATTTTAATCAAATTTGAAAGCAACAGCTATTATTTTTATAATAGTTTCAAATTAATGAATTGACGATAAATAGTAATTACTCTTTTCTTAAAAGACAAAAAAATCCTAAAAGATAAAGTGTGGGTTATTGCTTTGCATAAAATATGTCCCAGGCTGTTTTAAAGGGTTGATCTTAATTGCAGTGCTTCATCCCCACAGTGTAGGTAAATGTTTGTTTTGTGTTAATTAAGAAGTCATTTAAACATCTGCCTTTATTTTATGGATTGCCTTTAAAGTGTAAAATGTGTTTTTCTCATGAGAGCACTTTATGTTCCCAAGTGGCAATTTTAAAATAAAGTGTCTCTTTTTCAGATATAAAGTCTAATGTGCAAAGGTTTTGCCATCTGTTCTGTGTAGTTGTACTTGTGAGCTTGTTGTTTGATTAGAAGCAACAAATGCCCAGAAAACGTGTCTTCGCTCTAAAGAAAACTACAAATAGTGTACTGTCTGCTTTTACGACTCCTTTTATAAAATGTCATTTTAAACTTCATTCAGAATTAGTTGGATCTCTTAAAAGGGAAAGATTATCATTAAATTTAATGTTGTATCGTTTGGGGGGAAAAAAAACTCAATTCAGTTTTTCAAAGCACAGAGGGATCCTTATCTCAATACAGAGTGAATAAATGAATGCGTGCTTCTCACCACGTCTACCCAATAAAGAGTTATGAATTCAAAATAGTTGTTGAAGCAGTTCATGATGCCCCCAAAGTAAGTCCTATCTATTGCGATATAAGCCAAACTCTTTTGTTAGAAGTAGTTTCTAAGAAGATAGGGAAATATTGTTTAATCTAAAAACTGAGAGTAGCTACCAATGATTTTTAAAATTCATCAGTGATTCCCCAGTTTAGATATGTGGAGAGTAGTTAATTTTATCTATTTTTTATTAGTTTCATTTATTTTTTAAAGATCTTATTTACTTATTTGAGAAAAAGCAAGAGATCTCACACAGGGAGAGGGAGAAGCAGGGAGCTCTGAGCACAGAGCCTGATGCATCCCAGGACCCTGAGATCATGACCTGAACCAAGTCTTCTTAACTGACTGAGCCACCCAAGAGACCCTGAGTGGAAGTTAATTTTAAAAACTAGGAAAATACACAGTATTTTTTTTTTTTGTATGTTGTATACTCACTAATTGCAAGGGCAAATGCTTAATTCAAACACTTTGCTCCTACCAAGACCAGAATATTTACTATTATGGAGAATGCTCTATAATCTTTACTAATTCTGGAATCTTTTGAAATGTTGTGATTTTCTGAACATACAGGTTTTCTCAGAATTTTCTGTATTTTAATGAGAATTCATCTTTCAGACATGGGACTGGAAACATGTAGAGTGACATAAATGATTTCTGTATCCAAAGGCATTGAAAATAAACCAAGTTTCCTTCCATTCATGAGAGTTTTGTTTTAAGGCAGGGTCAAGCCAATCGATCCGCATAAAAGCTCAGAAAACCAGAGATTATCTTTGAAGCTATAGTCTTATTGAGGAATCTTTGAACCTGAGATGATTCTTGTTACAACTGTGTGTTATTACCTAGTTGCTTTTGGAATTCTTGATTAGGTCAAAACTTGATTTTAAACATTCCACTGGGCCTACTCTAAGTCTTAGGAACACCAAGAATCTCTTGCGTTCATTCAGTATTTTCTGAGCTTATTATGTGCATGTACCTTAAGCAGTAAGTTTAAGTCCCTATAAGACAATAGGAGATTATTTTTGCTAACCTGTTCTTAACCGTGCTGTTTGAAACAATAGCAGTATTAAACCTTATTATATGTAACATACATATAAAAGGTATAAATAGCCCAAGAACTCAATTCCAGGACATATATCTTCACAGAAATGTTGGATAGTTTTTGAACTGGGCTTTCAAGTTTGATTACTATTCAGTTAACACTGGATGAGTGAAGAAGGTCAGTTAAGAGGAATGACCGTGGCCTCAAAAAGGGAGAAAAACAGGAACAGAACAAAAAATGATAGTCTAAGAATCACAATTTTTAGTTTTTCAAATAAAATTTCATGTGAAATCTTTAAACAGCTGAAGAGCAGGATTAAAGCAATAGTTTTATGAAGATTGATCAAAGAAGTCTGTCTTTTATTTTACCAAGTACATCAAAGATAGTATAGATCTGTAATAAATACTTTCAAATGTTAATTGCCATTTGTTAATTATTTGAAGGGGAAAATACTTAAGATAATTAAGCGCATTAGAACCTTATTACAATATACTTTTTGTGGATGAAGGTAGAGGTGAAAATGTAAGATCAAATGTGAAACAAAGTGCAAAGCGTTGAGACTGAATAAGTGTGTGAAAAAGGGGAGATTTTAAGAGATGGGGCACATACTGCTTATCTGAGTTTACTTGCAACTCCCCAACTTCCACACTCAGTAGTATTGGACAAACCTTGCCCCTTATTTCTCCCTACTGTAAGGTGGGTTATGCTACCACCTTTTTTGCCCATTTCACGTATTTTTCATAAAAGAAAAATTATGTATCTATATCTAGGCTTGGATGTATATGTATGCTCTTTGTAAACTGTTGAAGTTCCATAGAAATATGATAACATAGCCAAAATTTACTAAACATTTAAGTGAACTGACATAGTCCTATTGACTTCATGTAATATCAAGTTTCTTTATGCACATAAGTAATAACATCATAAAATAACATCATAAAATGAGAGTATTTCTCCCCCCTCCCCAAATGCGTGTAAAACATTATAGAACAGGATGGAATATTAGATAATCTCTAATTTTACAGATCATTCAAAGTGTTCCATTGACAACTTTTCAAAAACAGAATCCTATGGAAGAATCTCCATCAATCATTTTAGGAGATTCTCCGTAAGCTTGAGGGTTCAGTCACAACCACATATCAGTCAGTTTGGTCCCTGGTAGTGCATATTAAAATAACAAAGTGATGTTCAAATAGGTTTACTAAATTCTCATGCAATCAAGTTTCAACAGGAAATATATACCTAGTCTTGTGGATCGTACTGGTATAGCCCTACAGCAGAGAGAGAGCCCTAGAATCAACTATTAGACATCCTGCTAATGAGAGCATTTTCTTTATCCCTCCAATTTACCTCCAAGGTCTTGAAGGGCCCCTGCTGACTTCTGGGACAGTTCTCACACAGATTACCTGAGGCACAACCTGTCAGGGTACCCCAAAATTAAATACATACACTTTCTTTCCTAAATTATTGATTTTTCTCCCTATGTACTTTTACCTTATCCTAGTTCCCTGCAGTTAAAATAAGTGTCATCTCCAGTTTACTTCATTCTTGTTTCTGTGATTTCAAATTTTTAAAACGATTTTTAACTCTCTCTTTCTCTCTCTCCCTCCTTTTTTTTTTTTTTTTTAACCATTTAGGACTTAATAATTAATCATAAAAACACATATGGTTGTTCTCATAGAATAATCATCATTGCTTTCAGGTATTTAAAAACAACTTCCCAAATGAATGGAACACAAAATAATGGTAAACAGAAAGTCACATCATGTGATCTATAAGAAATATTATCTAGACATAATCTTGCCAAGTTTTCATTTTACTTCTCAAAAACTAAAAGGCCAGAAACTCATGTACTCCTTAACATCAAATAATTAAAATGTAAGAGAGGAGTTTAGTGTACTCTTTGTAATCTAATATGCTAATTTAATTAAAGACCACTGAGAGATACTAAATGCTACATAGCATGGGTTGGCCATACTGTGTCAATCACAACTACTCAACTTTGCTGTTGTAACATGAGAAAATCCTTGGACAGTATATAAATGGATGTGACTGTGATCTAATAAAACTTTATTTTTAAGAAATGAGCAGTAGTCCATATTTGGCTGACAGGCCATAGATTGCTAACTCTAGTTGTATATCATGGGTATGTTCAACCTCTACCAATACAGACATATAAACATGTACATTATAGAGGTCTTGCTTAACATCTGAAATGTGAATGCTGAGATCAAAAAGATCTTGGCATCCGCAGTGCTTACGGACCCTTACTCTGAGTAGGCAGAGCGATGTTTTATGGCATTCATTTGATCAGAAGTTGTAACAGGAAAAAAAAAATCATGTACAAGATTAGTTTTGTTCTTGAATGATTATTAACATTAACCAGTTAATTTATATGTTAGGCGACTTGAATATTCCGTGTATATGTATATATAGCTACACACACAAACACACGAATATGACTCCAAAATCTGGGTCTCTAGCCCTGATCCATGTTTTAGTCCATAATGCAGTGTTTCCACCTACTGCCAAGTACCTCCATATTTGTTAACTGCCTAATGCGTCAGTGCCATCTACCCAAGAGACTGGGGAGCATTAAGACCATGGTTTCCCATTTTTTACAAAGCCACTTCCTCCAAGTTTTCCTCATTTTTGTTCACACTATATAATCCTTTTTAAAATGCCAAAGATGATGTCCCAACTCCATAAGTGACTTATCCACGTGCCAAAGGATACCTTAGATCATGTTCTCATTGGTTCTTTTTGTAAACACCTATATTGGGATATAACTTCCATACCACAAAATTCACTGATGATAGATGTAAAATTCCAAGATTTTTAGTAAATTCATAGTATTTTGCCAGTCACCACCCCTATCCAATTTTTAAAAAATTCTATCATCCCCAGAAGTTCCTACATTCCCATTTTCAGTCTCTCCCTGCTCTCACTCTCAGGCTTAGGAAACTGCTGTTTTGTTGTTTGTATCTATAATCTTGTCTATTCTGGACCTTTGATGTAAATGGAACCATCCAATATGTAGTCTTTTTGCCTCGGTTCTCTTGATCAGTACAACATATTTGAAGTAATCTGTGTTTCAGCATCTTCCAGTAATTCATTTATTTGTGTTACTGAATAGTACTGCATTGTACAGATAGACCATGTTTTATTTGCACATTGACCAACTGATGAAGTTAGGATTGATTCCGGTTTTGAGCTATTACGAATAATGCTGGTATGAATATTCATATTGAAGTCTTTCTGTTAACATATGTTTTTATTACTTCAGGATACATACCTAGGAGTGGAATTTAAATTTTTAAAGAAATTGCCGAAATGAGACATAAATGACATACCATTTACATATATATGTGTATGCATGTATTTACATTTATTGTTGCCTTACTGCACTTAGCTGGAGCCTACCTTTCGGTGATGCATAGAAGTGGCCATCACAGAAATGTTGGCTTTCCCCAGTCTTTGAAAGATAGCATTTGGTCTTTATTCCCTACGTATATATTTTTCATGGATACCGTTTATCAGGTTGAGAAAACTCGCATTATTCCTAGTTTAGTAACAGTTTTTATGGGCGTTGGATTTTGTCAAATGCTTTCTTTGTGTCTATTGTGATGATCCTGTGACTTTTTTTTTTAAATCCTGTTAACATGGTGTATTACCTTAACAGAATTTCAAATATTAAAACCTCCTTGAATGCCTGGCATAAATCCCTCTTGGTAATGTTGCATAATCTTTCTCTTTTCTTAATACTTTGCTGTTGATGGAGGTGGCCTTAACATTTCCCTCCGCTGGACTAAACTTGAAACTGACTTTTTCCTATCTCAGTTTCCCCTGATCTCACTTTCCTGAGAGCATTTCCTTTCAAAAACTTGTAGTTGTAAATTCTTTACCTACCCCTTTGAGACGTAAACCTATTTTAAACGTCTCCTGCCAGTTTTACAAACCGGGATCTCCTTCTCAAGGACCTGAGAACTATCCCTTTGAAATCATCAGATAAGATAGGTCTATCTCCTAGTCTCTATGATGATTAGGAGCCTAAGTTATGTGGGCAGCTTGCTCCAAGTTGTAAAACTAACTGTCAAAAAGGTTGTAGACCCTCTGTGTTTGCCAGTTGGCCTTACCCAAAGAAAGAGGAAATCCTCATAGCTTTTATTCTCTATGTCTCATGTTGGTTCTGTTCCTCTGTTCCCCCCTTTCTACTCTTGTGCTAAATAAATGAGTGAACCATTTTAAGTTTCTCTGTTAATTTTTCAACTATATATTTTTTAAAGATCTTATTTATTTATGAGAGAGAGTGAGAGAGCAAAGTGGGGCAAGGGGCAGCCCAAGGGAAAAAACAGGCTCCCCACTGAGCAGGGAGCCCCAGGCAGGCCTCCATCTCAGGACCCTGGGATCATGACCTGACCAAAGGCAGATGCTTAACCCACTCAGCCACCCAGGCACCCTTCAACTGTATTTTTTTATGTTCTTAGTGATGGCTCTACAGATAATATGCAGCTGATTTATCACAATCTACTTGGGATTAATACTAACTTAATTTCAGTACAGTAGAGAAACCACTTGAATACATATCTTTTCTCCTCCTTTTCGCTATTAGTGTCCTATAGTTCTGTCTTATAAACCCAAGAATAAAGTGTTATTATTTCTTTATACATCAGTGGATTTAATTTATATCTCCTGTTATTTTGTTTGGAGCTGAAAAACTTTCAGTATTTTCGTTGAAGTAAGTTGACAAGCAATGGATTTTCTCAGGTTTTGTTCATCAGAGATTGCCTTTTGTTCCCACCTTTATTTTAAAATGCAGTTTTTCTAGATACAGAAGGTTTGGTTAACAGTGTTTCCTCCCCACTCCTCACCCCTGACACACACACTTTGAACTGGTCATCCCACTGCCTGTGATCTCCATCATTAGTGTTATGAGTAGTCAGCCTTTACTTGTAATATAGTTTCCCACCAAGGGATCTTTCAAGATTTTCCCTTTGCTTTGGTGTTCATCAGTTTGACTCTGATATGTCTAGGTATGCATTACTTTGTGTCTATCCTATTTGAATCTGTGGGATTAATGATTTTTTTATTTAGGAAGTTTCGGCCATTTTTCAAATTTTTTCTGCCCATTGTTCTCTTGTTTTTCAGACTCTCATATGTCTATTGGAATGCTTATGTTGTCTCAGGGTTTCTAAGTATTTATATTTCCTTAATCTCTTTTCTCGCTCTTCAAAATGCATATTTTCTATTGATCTGTATTCAGATTTACTGGAGTTTTTTCTCCTGCCATCTCAAATCAGTTGCTGAGATCCTCTGATGATTTTTCTACATCAACTATTGTACTTTCCAATTTCAGAATTTCCCGGGGTTTTTTCTTCAGTTTTGATCTCTGCTTGCAAAATACCCCTACTGCATTGAAATCTATCAAAATCTTCCAAGCTCTGTCTTTTAAGATACAACTAAGCCCCTATTCTTTAGTGAATCGTCTCTACACTAAATTGGATATGATTTATCACTTTTTGGGATCTCCTACCAAGCACTCGGCTATTTCTGTTGTGGTATGTTTTTACAAACTACGTAAAAAAAAAAAAAAAATCCCTGAAGGAAGAAACTTATATTTCCTGAGTTTTGTATCCTTTATACCATCAAGTATTGTTTTTCCACATAGTAGATGCTCAGCAAAAATGTTAATTGAATCACAATGAATGAATGTAATTGTAGTATGGTATTACTTAAACTTTGTTAATATTACCATTGTCCAAATAGTTTTAACCTTTTTAGCATTTACAGCATAGCAAATAAAACAGTGAACAGTGTTCAAGATTGCAAAGAGCCTTATCTGTAAATTTATCATAAATCATTGCTGGCTTTAGATTGCTTTTCCTTGAGGTAACATAATTGCTTCAGGACCCTCACTGGAAACAACCCAGGAGCAATTGAGGTCTATGTGAATAGCACCTGCTGGGGTTTTGTAGAAAACAGCTGAACAGTATGCATGCAGAGGGTCTAGATCTTGAACAGTATGCCCGGTACTGAGTGATTTAACTGGAAGTCCAGAGGTAGAGCAAAGTCAAGCTTGGCTTCATTCCTCTAGCTGTGCTTCCAGATCTTTGCCTGTGCTGCATCCTCCATACCATACGTTGTTTTCAGCTTCTGGCTAGCATCTCTCATCACGGCAAATGTCTGTAACTGTTTCAAGATTCACAGCCCTACACCGTGATATCCTGAGATAGCTGCAAATTAAAACTTTCTATTTCTTGTAATGGCTTAAGCTGTATTTCTTAAAGGAAATTTATTTCACAGAAATTCTAGCAGATCTACTTCTTTTTAATTGGTATGAATTGTGTTGCATGCTCATTTCTAAAATGACCAGGGAAATGCCATTAGCTTATTGGTTTAATTAGAGTTCCTGAATTCATTACTTTTACTAGTGTTGACATTTACTCTTACACCAGTCAGAACTAAACTTAGAGCTGGAAATTGAAGTGGGGGGTATGTGATGAATGAAGAAGAGATTGCAATAGGAGCCAAAATCAGACTCTTTTAGAGAGAAGAGTGGATTGGTTAAGCAACCAACTATACAAATTACACCTTGGTATTTAAAAAACTGTCAAAACTCATAGTTCATATGTTCATGATTATTAGCCTAATGAATAATACCTCATATCTTGAGCTTGTTCTTCCAAGATTTTTCATCAACCATCTTTCTTCTATTTGTTATTCCTGGGTGAAGCTGAGAACAACATGGTTTATAGCCTGAATCAAAATTTTATCTATATTATTTGCCTTGCATAATCAAATTGCAAATATTTGGGGGGTGAAAAGTAAAATAAACATTGTAGTCATGTAGTGCAAGTATTGAGGTTTAACTGTTCAACTTACCATTTATTTTATACTTGTTAGTATTAAAAGGCCTTTCATACTATTAATTAGCTCTTTATTCCTCCATTCTTGACAAGTAGAATATCAACTTAATAGAGGAAGATACTCATCCACCCGAAAATTTAATGAACTGACCAAGGACACAGACCGACAAAAATTTAGTGTCCATACCAGCAGTGTCGAAATTGCCCTACCAAATCGAGCATAACGTGCTCGATTTGGAATTTGGGGTCATATTAAAGACTGATTGCTCAGCAATAAATCTAGCCAACAGGGAAGTAATGTTAATAAGTCATTAAGATAGTTATAAAACTGACCATGCAACAGTCTGTTAAGATTTTTTTTTTTAATTTAAAGGGAAAGTCATTATCAAGATGTGGCGTAGTGAAAAATAGAATAAATAGATAGTTCCCCAGTTGATGCTCAAATGAAGAAAAGTTACATATAATTATTTATGCCAGTTTCTTACATCTCTTGAGTACAATCTTAATGGTCAGCAATGCTAATAAAATCATTCATTTGAAAGTGCCTTTTTGATTTTGAAGTATAGGATTGCTTCTAGTACAAAAGATATTTAATTTTATTGTGTACTAATTTTAAGCTAACCCCTGAAGAAGTGAATACATCTTCTGAAAAAAAGTAACTCAACACTTGGGAAAGACTTAGGATACGGGGAGGTTCTGGTTGTCTGACCTGAGAGATTAAAGTTAATTTATCTGGTAATTTTTATAATTAATTTTTAAAGAAATGTAAGAGCAAGAAATATTCTTTTTCTTTGTAACTATACAAAATTTATAGAACATTATTTTTAAAACTACTGCCTTGGAGTCTGAATGAGATAGATTGAAATTACATTTCATTTCTTAAATGTTAACTCAAATCTCTTGGGGGGAGCTGACTTTAACAAGGACATCTAACAGGTGATCAAACCCAGCTACATACATATCGTTCTGTAACTTATGCCATACCCAGAATTAGCCTTTCTATTCTAAGATAAGGCTGTCGCTATCTTTCCCGTTTCCCTATTTGTTGTTCTTCCTAACTTTAAATGAAATGTCAGAAGAATAATGGAACCAGGTAAAAAGAAGCATTTCTTGTCCACTAAAATAAAATATATGCATATCTGAAAAGAGGATAAAAATTAATACCATGTAGGAAGTGAATATATGTCATACTAAACAACAATCTGTTAAATACACTAAAAGAGTTAGGAATTCTATTATCAAATCAGTATTTGTTTTGACTTAAGGGCTTTTATGGTTCTAATATTTAGTTTCTTCTTAAAAGCTAATATTTTGTTTTCAATTATGAAAATCAACTAGGAATATTGAACTCATGTAAAAAAAATTATGGATGATATAAACATGTAATTTATAAAATGAGAAATCTGTAAAGCTAGCAATATAGCAAGATGTTCTCAAACTTACTAGTAATCACAGAAATAAATTAAAACCACAGTGAGTTACCACTTTTTATCTATTTGGCTAGAAAATTTGATATGTAGATATTGCCTTATTGCTAGCAATGATGTTGGCATATAGAAACTCTGACAGTGCTGAAAAGAATGTAGACTGATATAGCCATTCTAAAAAAAAAATATTCCGGAAATAGTTATTTAAATATACATATGACCTGTGGTTATGGAGAACATATAATTTCGAGTGAAAAGAGATGCTATTTATGGTTACTCTGAGACAACAAACTTAAACCAAGTCTGTTTCAAGCAAGCGGAAAGTAATGCGCCACCTTACTTAGGACCCAGTAAATTTGTTCTTATGTATATATTCCAAAGATGTCACTCAAAAAACTGTAGATGCAGACACAGGAGAATCATCATAGAAAAGTGATAAATATACAATTAATACTCAAATTCTCACACGAGAATCATCATAGAAAAGTGATAAGTATACAACTAATATTAATACTCAAATTCTAACCAACATAACTGATAGTTTAACTTTTCATTAGTACTTATTTGATTTTGATCGGGTTTAATGTTTTAATGATAAAAGAGGCTGCTGTGATAGAAAATTGGGTTGAGAACATGTTGCTTTAAGGAAACATGCAAGGAACATCTTTTTTGAGGAGGTTACAACTGAGCTGAAACCTGGATGGTAAAAAGGAAGCATCTGTAAGAATATCTGGGAGAAGAGCTCTCTATACACAGAGGGACAAGAGTACAGATCCTGGAGCACACGCAAGCTTATGGTGTTTGAACAAAAGAAAGTCCGTTTGATTGGGCTTGGAGCAATGACGTTTGGAGTACAAGGTGACATCACAGAAGTAGGCAAAGATGCTACTTCTTTTCAGGAACTTATAGCCGGAGTATGTATTTTGGAAGACTTTAAGCACAAGAGAGAAACATTTTTTTAATGTAATATGTATACATATGTGTATATATATATGTGTGTGTGTGTGTGTGTGTGTGTGTATGGTTTTTTTTGCTGTAGTTTTAGAAATAGTTGTAGAGTAGACACATGGAGATTAGTTAGGAAGATATTAAAGTAGCCCCTCAGAAAAATGAAGGTAGTAGAGACTAGATAGTGACAATGAAGATGAGAAAAGTGGTTAGTTTCGGGGTATGTTTTGGATATAGAATTGTGAATATTTGTTAATTTATTAGATATAGGGACTGAAACAATGAGAGAAATCAGAGGTATATGACAAGGTTTTAAATTAAACAAGTGGGAATTTGGCAGTGTCACTTAATGAAATGGGGAAAATACAGAAAGATAAAATTACGGAAGAGAAGTCTCGTTAATTTTTCTAGGCATCTCCAATTTATATGAAGTTCAGGAACAGAAAAAGCTAATCTATGGTCCTTGAAATCAGAACAGTAGTAAACTTCTGACAAGGAGTTGAGGGGGGATTGGTGTGTTGCATGAGAGAATTTTCCAAGTGTAGAAATGTTTTATATGTTAATTTTAGTGATAATATCATAAGCCTAAACTCCATGAACTCTACATTCCATATCTAAACATTTTACTGCATGTAAATTATATCTTAATACGTAGAAATAATAATTTTGTGGTCCAAAATTCAACAGAAGGGTTCATAGCATTGAATGAAAAAATTATAACTTTCTTCATCCTCAGCTTTTGAGGTTAACCCAGTTCTTCAGGGGTCTGATCTGTGGTTTGTTGAAACATTTTGCCCTCTCCTCAGATTACATAAGAGCAGGACACATTTTGCTCACAGAGGCACAGCAGAAGCTCGCCTAACGAATCTTGAAATATGTCTGTCAAATGACGGGGAAAAAAATGTGTGTGCATGATCTGTAAAATACAGAAATGTTTTGTGTCATGATTTATGGCAGCACTGCACAAAATTCTAAAATCTTAGGGCTTTATATTTATACAACATTAAGCCCCACAATACCTGCCTTCTAGCTCGACAGGGCTGATTATTCTTTATCGTAATTCATTTCCCATTGCTAGCATATACCTCTGTTATCAATCACACATGATTTATCTGCTTCTTGATTCGAATCACTGTGGTATACCTGGTCCAGGTGACACAATATAGATTTCAAAATGGAAATGCATCACTCTGTGTGAAGCAGATGTTAAAGGATAGAAGAAAAATGAAATTATTCTGGAGGAAAAGAAGTGAAGATAGAGAAGGAAAAGTACTATATCTAATTTTTCTAAGCAGTCTTCTGATGTGTGTAAATCAGGAGAAATATAATTGGGAAATTATTATTTTAAATTACGCAAAAACCTTCAAAACCACTGTGGAAGTACAATGGCCTTACCATAAATTTGAGAGGCCCTCTCCTCATGTGACCACCCAATAACTGTGCAGATGACAATAACCATGTTGTTCCATTAATATGTCCCTATTTGAAGGTATTTAAGAAGGGAGAATATCTATTCAGCCCCTCTTTGGTAGGAGCTGGTTTAAAAAGTATCCTTTTTTTAGGAGTTTAGGGTGAGAGACCATTGAACAATGGCCAGATCATATGTAAAAATAGTACTCTGACCACAGTCCTGTAGCTACCATTCTGTGAAGCCAAACCACAACCACTGCAGCAATTGGCCCCAGATGGTCAGGACTTGGTCAGTGATTGTCAGCTTCTCAAACTCTCATTCCCTCATCCTTGCTTCCAGCTCAGGATCAACCAGAGAAAGCCAGCCATGCTCCCTACACTAATTACATAGGATGTCAGATTTCTAGTAGCTCACCTCCAGCTTACGCACTCCAGCCTCTTCCAGTGAGGCCATCAGGGAATCCTTGAAGTGTTGCCTCCCTCTTCTCCCCACTATAAAGTTTTCCCATTTGCCTACCTGCCTTTGAGTTTCCATCAGACAGCAGTGATGGTGGCTGATTTCTTTGCCATCCCGCGCTCTGAATAAGTAGCTTATGCAGGTTCTCATTTAGGGGGTCTTCCTTTCTTTCTATATCTTCCAGTCTTCCTTTCTTCTTTCTTTCTTTAAAGGAGGAACTGGTAACGCAATGAAGATACTGAAAATAGAAATTATGAGGAGATTTAGGAATTTGCAGTAGTTGAGAGTAGAGATTTCGGAGAAGGAAATTTCCATGTTAATTTCCACAGAAAGTTTAAACTTGAAAGAGGAGGAAGCTGAATGGAGGTAGCCATTCACAAGCCATTGTTGAGCATGAAAGAGCAATTTCAAGTGCTATGGAAGGGAGGAGAGGCAGAATGAAAACTAAATGTGATGTAATGGAGGTGTGGAGGTATTAACTGCAGAAATGTTTCTAGAACAAAATTAGGGATTTTACTTTTTTTTTTAACAGATTTTATTCTTCAATTTTTTAAAAAAGAGAGGAGCAGGGGGGAGGGGCAGAGGGAGAAGAAGAGAGAAATTCCAAGCAGACTCAACACTGAGTGTGGAGCCCAACGTGGGGCTCAATCTCATGATCCTGGGGTCACTACCTGAGCCAAAACCAAGAGTCAGGCATTCAACTGACTGCACCACCCAGGCACCCCACAGTTAGAGATTTTAAAGGACAGAGACCTTAGGATGTCATTTTTGGATGGTGGAGCATGAAGATTCAGTTATTGTTACTGTAGAGGTGAGAGAGGAAGATACTGGGTTGGAATGGAGTTGGAGGGAGAAAGAAAAGACAAAGGAATATAGAGAGACAAGAAACAGGAAAATAACGCCAGAGCCCAAATTCAGAGAACATTTAGTGCTAGAAGGCAGTGATAAAAACCTAAACCAACCAAGGGAAAAGAAAAATACATGTTTCCATTGGCAAAGAAACTTGGAGGGATTCTAATCCTATTAAATAATTTAGCTGTTGGTTAATGGAAGCTCAGGGTCATAGACAAAACAGGCAAAGATGTTGGAGGATACCCAGGATAAATGGGGTCACAGACTCCTAAATGAGAGAGAGAGAGAGAAAGTGTGTGTGTGTTTTTGCATTACCTAGAGTCAGTCCAAACCCTAAGTTGCTGTGACAGTTTCAGAATTATTTTATACAAAACTAGATCATTGCTGAACTGAGTAATTGCTTTTTGAAATGAGTGCAAGTATACTTGCAGTAAGAAAATGTCTTAAAAAAACATGCTTTGAAGTTAGACTATACTCCCATTTTTAAATCCCTTCTCTACTATTTACTGTCATTGTAATTTTAGGCAATTATTTGAGAATTCAAATTTCAATTTCTTCATCTATAAAATGAGAAGAGCAGTACTACCTCATAGGGATAAAAAGAGTCAATGTAAGTAAAATTCTTAGCATCATATCTGGCTCATAGCTGGTAGTAAAAGTGAAGGAATGCTTTTATATGTGGAGAAAATATACTGTTCATTTGATTATTACTTAGCTTTAATACTTACATGCCCACATACTTGCATACACACACATACAAACACACACACACACACGCACATACAAACACACACATCTCAATAACCACGTGAGAAGGGCGGAACGGGAGCTATCCTCTCCATTTTTATACAAGAGAATATTGAAGGTACAAGGATATTAAGCAGTTTGTCCCAGATCTGATACTTAATACAAGCAGAACTCAAACCCAGGACTCTTGATTTTCTCGGGCTTGAAAGCCCTAGATTCATGGTTATACGTATGAATTTTTATTATTCCAAGAAATTGGAGCACTCTCTCAATGGCTCTATAAAATCTTGACTAAGTTTCAAAGGGATAACCACAGTGAGTGCCAAGAACCTCTGCAGCGTCATAAGTCTGTCTGTCTGTTAGAGCTGAGGAAGAGCCTAAGGATCATTGTGTCTGACCTCTCATTTTGCAGTTGATGAAAAACATCAACTTTTCTAATTTATACTTGGAGAGCTCCTAAAGCCAGATCCCCTAATCAGTAATCTCATCATTACAAAAATCTCCGTATTATTTATCAAATATAATGTGGAAATTAGGTCCGGCTGAAAAATTTGTTTTGAAAATAACTGACAAGAAGTTGAGAAATGGAGTTTAATGGGAAAATTCTATTTGTGTTTCCAGTTATTTATTACCACTATAAACGTTTGCCATTTTTTAAAGGAGCTTCTTGTCTGAGTATGACTTTCATTTATGGTATATATATTCCTGACCTGTAAACATTCTGCTTACACATGCCAGTGTCCTTTACATTACAATTTTGTACATTTTTTATAAACATAAAAGAAATGTATAGAGGTACTAAATAAATCCATGTATAAAATACTTCTCATAGCTTATATTATCTTGCATATTATCTCATTGAATTCCAGGACATTTGTACAGAACAATTATTATTTTATATAGTTTATAAATAAATTCTGTTTTAAACATCCAAAGAATATATGTTTTATTAATAAGTATAAAAATAATTGCTATGGTAGGACTTAAAATATAATTGATGTTTTCAAATATAAGAATTGTGAGGATATATAATCTTCAGCTTGCTAACCTGCTAAATTAGAGATTCATATTACAGGAAGTTATATGATCCTGCACCCATCAAACACATGGAATATGGATTCTGTTTACCTGTATCTGAGGGCTGCAATAAAATGCTTTCTGAAAATAAGAGGAAAGGAAGTTCTCCACAGCTGAAACATAGTGGAATATAAGAAAGATAATCAAGGTCGCTAAAAAGAGGCAAACCTTAGGTAAGAAGAAATTAGCTCTGATTTGAGTCGAAGGATTAGCATATTTAAAGAAAGAACGTTTCATCCACTGGACTAGTTGGCTTACTTAGAAAACAAAAAGGAAAATCATTGAGGTAAACATGGACTGCATCCAGCCAGATACTTTTTAGAGAAGACAGCGCAGGTCCAAGCAGTAAACTGTGCTGTCCCCAGGAAAGATGTATACTTACTGTAGATAAAATGTATGCCTTGTTACCTTAGCCTGAGACAATTATACATCCATATTTTATAACTAACTCCTGAGGTTCTAAGTCCAAGACTGAATATCAGCTTTCTGCAATTCAATTCTCTTGTTGTATGCTTGCAAGAAGAGTCCTGCAGGTCTGTCCAATTTGGTAATTACTAGCCATATGTTGCCATTGACCACTTGAAATTGTGGCTCATCCAAGTTGAGCTGTGCAATAAGTGTAAAATACACACTGCATTTCAAAGTCATAGTATAAAAGCTACATAATTATCTTATTAGTAACTTCATTGATTGCATGTTGAAATTTTTTTTGAAATTATGGTATTTTTGCCCATATCAGGTTAAATAAAGTATTAAAATTCATTTCACCTATTTGTTTAAAAGATTTTATTTATTTGAGAGAGAAAGAGCGCACACGCACATGAGAGAGCACAAGCAGGGGAAGCAGGAGAGGGAGAAGCAGCCTCCCCACTGAGCAACGAACCTGATGTGGGGTTCCATCCCAGGACCCTGGGATCATGACCTGAGCCAAAGGCAGACCCTTAACCAACTGAGCCACCAGGCACCCCTATTTCTTATTTTCTAATATGGCCTCTAAAAATATTCAAATTACATATGGGGCTCCTGTGTACAGATTTGTGGATCATATAGTTACTTTGGACGACCCTGGTCTGTATGAATGTAAAACATTAATGTCCATTTCCACCCCCTCTGTATTTTTTAGTGTACATTAGGTGAGTGACGTTCTTATTGTAGGTAATTTTGTGAGAACAGCTGGTTATAGGGATTCAGACGTTTGGTTCCTTCACAGGCTATGCTTCTCATGGAATATTTAAAAAGCAGCATTTGGGTTTTATATCTCAGTTTCATGAATTTGTTTCACCTGAATCTGCCATTGAGAATGGCATCTAATCTTGGCATGTTGGAGAATCAGAGTTCATAGTGCTGAAGGCCAGATCTTCTACCATGATACACTGACCATAGCTGGCCATACTATCAGCTTTTTGGAAGACAGCCAGCTGTCCAATATTTCCCAGAACAAATCACATCTGTTTTGTATATGTTTGTGTGTGAATATCTTTCAAACATTGTTATTTTATAAATTGAGATATTTTATAATTAGTTTTATATTATTTATTTTTAGTTTTATATTTATTTTTATAATATGTATTATATATTTATTTTTATATTTATTTATTTATAATATAGTTTATATATTATTTATTTTTATAAAACTCATACATAAAGTTTAAAAGTCATTTTTCTGTGCCCCACATACATTTGCTACTGCCAAGTAGTCAGCAGCTCTTTTTAATCTTTTAATTATGCTGGTATTTGCCTCTGTTTCTCTAAATGCCTATATTGCCACTTCTTTGCTTTTCAGTTTTAGTGATTATCTATAGAACTTATTATCTATAGTGATTATAGATAGTGCTTTAGTGATTATAAAACTGGAGATTTTGCTTTCTTTCATAGATTTTACCCTTTCACATGTACACACAGACATGTGCACGCTTATTATAGAAATCTAAGTTTTCCATTCTGCCATCCTCCAAAGAGAGGTATATTATAATTTTGGTTAGACTATAATTCACAGAGGAGTGGAATCTAATGCATGTGTTCATTCTACCATCTTTAAGGACAATCTGAATAAGGTCTTTACATTGAAGGAATAAAATATCAGAATGTGAAGTTAGGGTCAGTATTGCTGAATGACTAACCATGGTCAATGTCACATTGGGCGAGTGGTCGCATTGAAGGAGAATCACAAGTCCTATGTCATCCGCCATGCCTCTCTTTCTTAACCTATCCATTATTCACCCTATGACCTTGTTAACAAAGACCCAAGGTTGGAACTTTCTGAAAAAATTTTAGAAGATTGGTATGTTAGTGAAAGATTCATGGGGGAGAAGAGCTTGAGGACAGCCATGCCCTTCACTGAACATAGGCCTGTCTCTTCCACAACAGAATTAGATGAGATGTGAAGGGAGGACAAAAGATCAACACACCAAGTTTGGTAATAAACTGGGTGAAAGGTAAAAACTTGCTCATCTTCATATGCCTTCAAAGATAGCCAGGGCTTAGATGAGTGAAGAGTAAAGGAAAAAGGCTTTTTTTTGGGGGGGGGGTGATAGGGGTGTCAAATACTGACAATACATGGAAGTAGCAAAGTACAGGCATGTTCAGAGAATGATGGATTTTTGAGTTTAAGAAAGATAAGAAAGTTCATATATGCATCAAGAGGAGATAAATGTGTAGAAATAGAATCAAACAATCTTAGGTGAGAAAAAGGCCTGAAAGACCATCAAATTCACACTCCTGATCAATGTGGATATCACTTCTAACTCTTCTATAACTTTAATATAATAAAAGCATGCTTCTTTTAAATTTATTTAAAGTAGAATTGTTCTTTTTTTATTTTAAATCATTAAGAGCCAGAGAGCAGAGTATTAAATACAAAATTATAGTGCTTTTTTTTTAGTATCACATTTTTTAAATTTAAGTATAATATTTTATTACTTTCAGGTGTACAGCATGGTGATTGAACAATTGTGTACCTTATTCAATGCTTACCATGATAAGTGTAGTCACCATCTGTCACCATACAATGTTACTACAGTATAATTGACAGTTTTCCCTTAGCTGTACTCTTCATCTCCATGACCTACTTATTTTATAAAGGGAAATGTGTACCTCTTAATCCCCTTCATCTGTTTCACCCATATTCTCACCCACCTTCCCTCTGGCCACCACCAGTTCTTGTTATTTGTCTGGGTTTGTTCATTTCCTTTTTCATTTGTCTTGTTTTTTAGATTCCACATATAATTGAAATCATATGATATTTGTCTTTCACTGTTTGATTTATTTCACTTAGCATAACATCCTCTAGGTCCATCCATGTTGCTGCAAATGACAAAATCTTATTCTTTTTTATGGCTGAGTAATATTCTATTATATAGGTATATATGCCAGATCATCTTTATCCATTCATCTATCAATGTAAACAAGTTGCTTCCATATTTGGCTGTTATAAATAAAGCAGCAATAAATGTAGGGCTGCATATATCTTTTCAAACCAGTGTTTTTGTTTTCTTTGAGTAAATACTCAGTGTTGGAATTTCTGGATCATATGGTATTTTTAATTTTTGAGGAATTTCCATACTGTTTTCCACAGTGGTTGTACCAATTTACATTCCCACCAACAGTTCACTGGTGGTGCTTTTTCTCTGCATCCTTGTCAACATTTGTTATCTCTTGTCTTCTTGATGATAACAATTCTAACAGCTGTGAGGTGATATCTCATTGTGGTTTTGATGACTAGTGCTGTTGAGCACTTTGTCATGTTTCTGTTTGCCATCTGTATGTCATCTTTGGAAAAGTATTCAGGTCCTCTGCCCATTTTTTAATTAGACTGTTTTTTTGTTCTTGAGTTGTAGAAGTTCTTTATATATATTTTTAATATTAACCCCTTACTAGACATATCATTTGTGAATATCTTCTCCCATTCACTAGGTCGTATTTTTGTTTTGTTGATGGCTTCCTTTGCTGTGTAATTTTTTTTTTTGGCATAGTCCCAGTTGTTTATTTTTGCTTTTGTTTCTCTTGCTTAAGGAGACATATCCATAAATATGTTGCTAAGGATGATGTCCAAGAGATGATTGCCTATGTTTGCTTTTAGGAGTTTTATGGTTTCAGGTTTCACAGTTAGTCCTTTAATCCATTGAGAGTTTATTTTTGTGTATGGTGGGAAAAAGTGGCCCAGTTTCATTCTTTTGCATATAACTATCCAGTTTTCCCAACATTTATTGAAAACACCGTCTTTTCCCCATTGTATATTTTTGCCTCCTGTGTTACAGATTAATTGACCATGTAAGTGTAGGGTTTTTTTATGAGCTCTTTATCCTGTTCCATCAATCTATGTGTCCATTTTTGTGCCAGTACCATATTGTTTGGATTGCAACAGCTCTGTAGTAGTACATCTTGAAATCTGGGATTATGATACCTCCAGCTTTGTTCTTCTTTCTCAAGATTGCTTTGGCTATTCAGGGCCTTTTGTGGTTCCATAAAAATTTTAGGATTATTTGTTCCAGTTCTGTGAAAAATACTATTGGTATTTTAATAGGGGTTGCACTGAATCTGTAAGTTGCTTTAGATAGTGTGGACATTTTAATGATAATAGTTTTTTTCCAGTCCATGAGCATGGTATATCTTTCCATTTCTTTGTGTTATCTTTAATTTCTTTCATGAATATTTTATAGTTTTTGAAATACAGGTCTTTTACCTCTTTGGTTAATTTTATTCCTAGATATTTTATTCTTTTTGGTGCAATTTTAAATGGGATTGTTTTCTTAATTTCTCTTTCTTCTACTTTGTTATTAGTATATAGAAATGTAACAGATTTCTATGTATTAATTTTGTATCCTGCATCTTCACTGAATTCATTTTTCAGTTCTGATAGTTTTCTTTTTTTATTTTTGTGGAGTCTTCAAGGTTTTCTGTATGTAGTATTGTCATCTGCAAACAGTGACAGTTTTACTTTATACCAGTTTGGATGCCTTGTATTTATTTTTCTTGTCTGTTTGCTGTGGCTCAGACTTCTATGCTGAATAAAAGTGGTGAGAGTGAACATCCTTGTCCTTTTGTGGATCTTAGATGAAAGTCTCTTAGTTTTTCACCATTGAGTATGATGTTAGCTGTGGATTTTTCACATATGGCCTTCATTATGCTGAGGTATGGTCCTTCTAAACCCACTCTTTTACGACTTTTATTGTTAGTGGATGTTGTAAAAATTGTGGTGTTTGAATTGTTTTCTTTAAGAAACAAGATTGCTAAAAATGTGTAACAATGGAATTGTGTGCTTTCCCCTAGAATATAGGCCATAGTTGATTTATAAACTAACTTGAAGGTGATAATGAGGGAGATTCTGGCTAGACGCATTTATAAGATACTTTAGTCATCTTAGCTGGAATGATGAAGGTCATACCTTAAGAAGGAGGCGGGAAAAGAGAGGTAAAAAGGAATAGAAATATGCACAGTATTTAAATACTAGGAAATAGTGAAAGTATAAAAATGAAATATTGATTCAAAGTGATGAGTCTAGTTTGATAAAAAAATTTTGTATAAAAAATAAGTTTTCTTTTTAAGGGTGTTGAATTTGAGCTTAAAGACTATATAAAAGGATATACAGGAAACTAAAAATCACCCACCCCTGGTCCGTTGCAGCCAAATACACATGGCACTCAACTAAATCTGACTATAAGTAGAGAAAATTAGGGAAATTTTATTCATGAATTTTAAAATTCTGCATAATTTGTCAGCATTAATTCTGACCAAATGCTGTTAATTTGGGCTTTTAAAAATATTATTCTTGGTTTCCTTACGGGCTCATGACAATGGCGATAGTGCTCCTTAAGCCTTTATCAGATGCTTAGTAACTTTATTGAAAGAAAAAGGAAAGAAGGAAAGGGAAGGACAAGAAGGGAAGAAAGAAGAAAAGAAAAACTGAAGAGAACTAGATGACTGGATTATGAATCGATTGAGTTTGTGTTTATGAATGTATACAGTAAGAAAGCTTCAGCTTTCACAGCACCCAGTAATGTCCTAGTCAGGGCCTCCTTTGATCACAAGGCTTTTAGAAAATGAGAAATTGTTGTTCTTTACAAAGAAGCTGAAAATAATTTTAATAGATAATTTTCTAGGCCTCACTATATTCTGTTTATTGTTGTGACTGAACACAGGCACACATGATTTGCATTGTATAACAGCCTTGTAGAGAAATCCAACCCCTGCCTTTTTAGAATGCTAATGGTGTTTTGATTCTGCCATTAGTTTTATAGTTGTTAATACTGAAAGAGTTTGCTTTGAATGGGAATATTTGTCAAACACAGACAGTTCTATTTTAGAGTGTATCAAATAGAGACAGGAATTTTTGGCATAAGCATTTATATGGAACACTGGGGGAGATCTGCTTTGACAACTGAAATACATGTTTTATTTTATTTTTTTTTTGATAGGCAATTGTAGAATTCCATAGGTAAATGGTCTTTCATTTTATTATAATGGGAAACGAATACATGGCAGAGCCTTCATTTTTTTTTTTTTTTTAAAGATTTTATTTATTTATTCGACAGAGATAGAGATAGCCAGCGAGAGAGGGAACACAAGCAGGGGGAGTGGGAGAGGAAGAGGCAGGCTCATAGCGGAGGAGCCTGATGTGGGGCTCGATCCCAGAACGCTGGGATCACGCCCTGAGCCGAAGGCAGACGCTTAACCGCTGTGCCACCCAGGCGCCCCCAGAGCCTTCATTTTTAAACATCTTTTTTGTTTGTTACATAGTGTTGTTTCAGATAAAGTACTAATAGGTGGATATTTGTCAATATGAATTGTTCTTGTTTTTCCCCTGCTTTAGTCTCAAATTTATTAAATGAATGGAATGAATGTTACGATGGGATAGCTGTTTGGTAAATTCTAAGGAATGTCACTGTCTGAATTAACTTTTCTTGAGAGATGTATGGCGTACTTGAATTCAGTTATGGAGAGATAATGTACTACACAAAAAAGAACATATATCTCTTTTTCTGTCCTTTCTAGGGGCAAAACTCAGAGTGAGTTCTTGTACAAGGATAGCACTGTCATAATCTAATGATCTAGGAATGATAGCTTTATGCGCAATTCCAAGACCAACAAAGTAATGTTCTGAAGTAGATGGGCAGTTGGTAATTCAAGATTTAGAATTGTTTAAACAAACCTCCTCTTGCCCAGTAGGTGAAGAGTTTGCTGAGTTCAGTGGTTCTTTCTCAGACCTCCTTCTCTTGTATGTCTCTGTAGTTTGTAGGGTTTTTGACCTGCTCTTGTTTGTCCCCCTGATTTCATGTGTTTGCCATGATACTCTATTATATCCATCGTCTTCTAGGCTTATAGGTAGCTCATTCTTTAATTCTTTTTCAGTTCCACTTATATGGCCTATTTCCTAACTCTCAGAAAACAATAAGCACTTGTTTTTTTACCACCAGTATTTTTTCCTGTGAGAGGTAATGTGCTGATATATACTTAACTACTGTGTATGTGTGTGTGTATCCAAAAATAAAACTTTAGATTTCACTTTCTGGGTACAAATGCAAACTCACCTTGGCCAAAAATGTATTTAATCATCCTTCTCTTATCTTGCTAGTCCACCCCTGCCCTTAACTGGACATACTTCACAAAAACGTGGAAGAGGTGAATGAGCTTGATTCTGGAGAACTGTCACCAAGTTTAGTTTTCTACTGTATTTATGGAGTTCAGGAATTATACTTTCTGATCTCAGAGAATAAATCCTATCCAACCTACTTAAATATTTCTGCCATAGTTTTTTCTTTTTCAAAAGTAATTGTTACAACTACTTATGCTGAAATCACTTCAGCTTCTCTTACTGAGTTATATGTATTCCTTCACAGAGCAACAATGACATTTTATAATCAAGAACAACAGAACCATGTGTTATTTGGAACCAGATGTTAAACACATTTCTGGATGATCTTAACTACCACAAATAAGTCTAACATCAAAGTGCCACCTGCAGAAACACAGTCCGAGTCTGAGGAGAGAAGTGTCTTTTTCTACCAAGCTGTACATGGTAAGATGAAATCTGTACTAGAAGATTTCCACATAATTCTCACATAATTCCATTCTTGATCTTTTGTTTCAGTTGCAGGTTTTCTCTAACTTTTCTATCAAAATGCCCCAGAAAGCACAGGAGACTGAACATGCCCCTTCAGGAAATAGAAAGGCAGAGCTTGAAGCAGCCTAACTCAACACTGTGTTGTAGTCACACATTGTATCTTAAACCTTCTTGGGAAGTTTTCATTCTCTTCTAATACATTTCTGGAAAATGAATGTTTAAAACTACTTGGTATTGATTGAAATTGATTATAGAGGCATATTTGTGTTCATGCTAGCACAGTGTCCTATGCTCTTAGAGTTATGAATACACAACTGGGAACTCCAGGTTGAGAGCACTCCCTTGAGAAGGACAGTATCAATAAAATTATTGCAAGGAGTGCTCAGGAAAAAAAAAAATTGCTCCTAAATACTTCAGCATTCAGCATGGATTTTATCAACTAGAATTCAAAATTTGCTTACAGTTTTTGTGACTTTTTGTGCATAATTTTTATGCACAATACAGTGAAATACACAGATCTTAAACATACATTCACTGAGTTTTAACACATCTACCCCTGCAATTCAAACCCTTATCAACTTATAGACCATTAACTTCACCCCAGTGTTTCCTCAAGGATACTAGTCAGTCCCAACTCCCATACTGCTCTGAAACAAATACTGCTTTTATTTCGTGTAGTATAGATTATTTGCCTGTTGCAAACTGTCATATAAGTAGAATCCTATTCTTTCAGGTAAAGCTTCTTACCTGCAGTAGAATGTGTTTGAGCTTCATCCCTGATGCTGCATGTATCAGAGATTTGTTACACTTTGTTGCTGAGTACTATGGTATCGTATTAGTATATCAAGTATATTTATGAAATTCTCCTATGGATAGACTTCTGGACTGTTTTCTTTTTTGGATATTAAAATAAAACTGCTATGAATATCCTAGTACAGTATTTTTGAGGACATATATTTTAATTTTCTTGGGTAAATACTTGGGTGTGGTATTTCTGTGTGAGAGGGCTGGTGTATGTATATTTTCATATGAATTTTCAGAACATTTTGCAGAGTGTTATATCATTTTGTATTCCCATGCTCACCAACATTTGGTGTTGTCAATCTTTTTGATTTTAGCCATTTTGTTGGATATGTATATCAATTACAATTTTAATCTACATTTATCCAACGACTAATGAAGTTGAACATTGTTTCCTGTGCTTGTTCGTGATTTATACATATTCTTAAGTGTCTGTTCAAATCTCTTGCCCATTTTTTATTGTTTGCCTTTTTAATATTGAATTGTAGGAATTCTCTTTATATCCTGAACAGTAGTCCTTCCCAGAGAGATGTTTTATAAATATCGTCTCCCTGTTGTGGCTTATATATCCTCTTAATAATAGTATACTTTTGTGAGCAAAAGATTTTACTTTTAATCAAGCCTTTTGATTTTAATCAAAATTGTCTATTTTGCTTTTGCTTAACTTAGACTTTTACTTCATACCATACATAAAAATTAAAATATATCAAGGATCTAAATATATTAACTAAAATTTTAAAACCTCTTGGACAAAACATGGGAGAAAATTTTCATGATCTTAGGTTAGGCTAAAAGTTCTTAGATAAGCTACTAAAAGAACAATCCATTTTTTTAAATGTGAAAATTGTGCTTTATCAAAATTAAGAACTGTTCTTTGAAAAACTCTATTAAGTAAATGAAAAGGTAAGCCACTCGGAAGAAATTGGCATATCACATATCTAATGAAGAACTCATATCTGTATATAAAACAACTTAAAGCTAAATAAGGAAACATATACAATTTTTAAAATGGACAAAAGTTTTGAATAGACATTTCATCAAAGAATATACGTGAATGGTTAATAAACACATGAGAATATGACCGATTAATTTGCTCACTAAAACCAAGATTTAAGACCACTCCATACCCACTAGAATGTCTATAACCAAAAATCTGACAAGGTCAAGTATTGCAAGAATGTGGAGAAACTGAAGCCTCGTTCATTACCAGTTAGAATGCGAAATGTTACAGTTACTTTGGAAAACAGCTTCTGCCATTCACTGAAAGCTAAACATTGACCTACCACATGAAACAGCTATTTTTTTCATAACTTTATTGAAGTAAAATTGACATAAAATAAACTGCATGTATTTATTTATTTATTTTTCCTTTTTTTAATAATAATTTTTTATTATGTTATGTTAGTCACCATACAGTATATCCCTAGTTTTTGATGTAAAGTTCCATGATTCATTACTTGCGTATAACACCCAGTGCATCATGCAATACGTGCCCTCCTGAATACCCATCACCGGCCTATCCCTATCCCCCACCCCCTCCCCTCTAAAGCCCTCAGTTTGTTTCCCAGAGTCCATAGTGTTTCAAGGTTCATTTCCCCCTTCTTTTTATTTATTTGTTTGTTTGTTTATTTATTTATTTATTTATTTATGGCTTGAATGTATTTGATTTATTTTATTTTGATGTAAAGTTCAATGATTCATTAGTTGCATGTAACACCCAGTGCACCGTGCAATACATGCCCTCCTTACTACCCATCACCAGCCTATCCCATTCCCCCACCCCCTCCCCTCTGAAGCCCTCAGTTTGTTTCTCAGAGTTCATAGTCTCTCATGCTTCACTCCCCCTTCTGATTACCCCCCTTTCTTTATCTCTTCTCCTACCGATCTTCCTAGAAACAACTATTCTAATTCTTCATCTTTATCCAAGTAAATGAAAGGAGATGTTCATATGAAGACTTCTACACAATTAGTTCTTAGTTTTATTTTTATTAGCCAGAATCTGGAAACAATTCAAATGCCCATCAACAAGTGAGTGGATAAACAAAATAGGAGTATCCATATAATGTAACACAACTCAAAAATAAAACTGAGCAAACTATTGATGCGTGCAACAATGTGGATGGGCCTCAAACTTATACCAAGTGAAAGAAGCCAGATACAATGTAATACATATGATTACATTTATGTGATACCACTAGCAAAGCTAAAACTATACAGACACAAAGCAGCAGCAGCAGAACAAAACAATCAAGAGGATAGACAAGAAATTTGCCGCGGAAGTTCAAATGCTATTTGACACCTGCTTTCTAGAGCTGAAGGACTCATACAAATTAATACATCTATTTGTGAGTCCCTCCGATGGATTAAAATGGTTGAAGGCTACAGGGTGGGAAACTGAAAAGGATTTAATAATTCCAAATATATATTTCTCAGGAGAGATACAGCAAGACTGTATATTTCATGTTACATTTATTCCTTGAATTTTATCAAGTGAACTTTAGAGGAAAAATATAAGGCTTTAAGCAAGGAATGGAAGAATCTGTAGGAGACTTTAAATACTGGCTTCAAGATATTTTCAGATAATGTGCTGATTTAGACCCAACAGCTCATGAAATGACCCCTGTCCTCTATTTTTGTAAATAATCTAAGGCCTAAAATGAAAATTTTATCAGAAAGACTAAATCAAGATGGAAAATTATAGATCTGGTGTGTCTCTGTAATATAGTGGAGTATTTTTGAAGGGACCTAGGAAAACTGAAAAGCTAACATCTAAGGTAAAATATCACCTTTCAGATAAACAATGATTCCCATTAGAAACAGAATTTAAAGGTCCTCCATACTCTCAGAACTGAGGACTTATTGATAAGGGTGCTTCAGATTCTGTAAGCAAAAAAGTCATTGGGACTTTTTAAAAGTCATTATTAGCACACATAAAAGTGTTAATTTACCACCTGCCACCGTTCTAAAGGTTTTAGCCCTCAGTCATTCTCTCTCTTGAATTACCGAGAAATAACAATACAAGTGTATTTTTCTTGTTAAGTGCCACTATTTCTGTCATAAATCCCACTATTGTGGAAGAGCAGATCTCTTGAACTACTTCTACTTGGGTCGTTTGATATTCTAATAATTCCAGATTCTTCTCTGTGTCTCAACCTCTAACTGTCCCTCTGTGACTGCTACCACCACAACACTTCTTTCTCTTCCTTGAAACTAGCCTGTTAAATTTATTATCAAATTTTATAGAGATTTACTCTGCAACTAGAACTGTCTAATAAAATATTTAACTGAAAAATTGTGTACAGAATACCCAGGAAAATGTTCCACCTTGGATCATTTCATAGCCGATATTTTGATATTTGTTTTCCTATGGTAAATATTATTCAAGAAATAGTTGATAAGTAATTGAGAATTAGCTCAAGTTCCAAAATAATATGGGCAAATGAATCTACTGATATTGGGAGAATAATAGAAGCTGAGCCCATTAGAATTCATATTGACATTTCTTGGGGCGCCTGGGTGGCTCAGTCGTTAAGAGTCTGTCTGCCTTAGGCTCAGGGCGTGATCCCGGGGTCCAGGGATCGAGCCCTGCATCAGGCTCCCTGTACCGCTGGGAGCCTGCTTCTTCCTCTCCCACTCCCCCTGCTTGTGTTCCCTCTCTCGCTGGCTGTGTCTCTCTCTCTCTCAAATAAATAAATAAAATCTTAAAAAAAAAAAAAATTCATATTGACATTTCTAAACTGTTACCTAATCTTTCTCAGTAATAAAACTGAAACTTGAGGAATGCGCAGACTTATTATGATTGTTTTTATAGAAAAAGTATCTAGTCATCCTTTGGACTATTTATTGTAATATTTGTTTTACCTGTAACCAAATTATCAAAGTTATAGGTTCCTTCAAGATTTCCAAGTACAATTAATAAACTCTATATCCCTCACTTTGCTGAAGTGCCTAATTCAAACACCGTACTTCACTTAGTCTCTTTATTTAAAATGGATGTAATATTGACATTGTTTGGTGTCTTACTATATAAAGATAGTCAATAATTATTACCCCTGGGAAAACTTATTATATACTGGGACAATAATGACTTAAAGTTTTACTGAGGGACTGTCTTATTTCTTTCAGGTTTTGGTAATACAGTTTCCTTTGGTTCTACTCTCAAGTTAATACTTTAAACCTTCTAACTTTTATTCAGGTAGTTCTAAAAATGATTCCACAGGTCTATTGACTGAATTGGCTAACTTTCTGAGGAACAGCTTTAGTATTTTAAAGCTACAGTTCATGATTTAAGAGATGTTGGCAATATTATCTTTTTTAATTGAGACCTATAACATTGTTTAAGGTATGCAGCGTGTTGTTTTGATACATCTGTATATTGAATATGAGTACCATCACAGCATGAGCAACCACTGTTATCACATAATTATCATTTCTTTTTTGTGGTTGAGAACAAGTCAGATCTAGTCTCTTTGCAACTTTGTGATTACTATGCTGTGTATTAGATCTCTAGGACTTATTTATCTACTAATTGCAGGTTTGTACACTTAAATAATCTCTGTCCAAATCCCCATCCCCTCCCCACCCCCGTAAGCACCATTTTCTTCTGTTTTTGAGTTCTGCTTTTTTAGATTCCACATATAAATGATATCGTTCGGTATTTGTCTTTGTCTGTCTGACTTACCTTACTTAGCCTAATGCCCCAAGATACATTTATGTTGCAAATGGCAAGATTTCCTTCTTTCTTATGGTTAAATAATACTCCATTGTATGTATACCACATTGTCTTTATTCATTCACCCACTGATGGATGCTTTGGATGTTTCCATATCTTGGCTATTATGAATAATGCTGCAATGCACTTAACAGTTGAGATATCTTTTCAGTATCTTATTTTCATTTCCTTCAGATATATACTCAGAAATAGGAGTACTGGATCATATGGTAGTTCTAGTTTTAATTTTTTGAGAAACCTCCATACCGTTTCCCATAGCGGCTGAACCATTTTGCGTTTCCACCAACAGTGCATGGGATTTCCCTTTTTTCCACAAACTCACCCACACTTGTCATTGTTGTCTTGATGACAGCCATTCGAATAGCTGTCAGGTGATATCTTACTGTGATTTTGATTTGCATTTCCTTGATTATGATGCTGTGCATATAATCATGTACCTGTTTGCCACATGGATGTCTTCTTTGGAAACAAAGTCTGTTCAGTTCTGCCTATTTTTTAACTGGCTTGTTTTCTTTGTTTGTTATTCGGTTGTATGAATTCTTTCTATATTTTGGATATTAACCCCTTATCTGATACATGGTTTGTAAAAATTTTCTCATTTTCTAAGTTGCCTTTTTATTTTATTGATTCTTTTGCTGTGTAGAAGCTTTTTAGTTTGATGTAGTCTGATTTTTAACATTTTTGCTTTTGTTGCTTTTGCTTTTGGTGTCAGACCTAAAAAATCATTTCACTCATTTATGGAACATAAGAAGTAGAAAGATCGGTAGGAGAAGAAAGGGAAGAAGAAAGCGGGGGGGGGGGGGTAAGCAGAAGGGGGAATGAACCATGAGAAACTATGGACCCTGGGAAACAAACTGAGGGCTTCAGAGGGGAGGGTGGTGGGGGAATGGGATAGGCTGGTGATGGGTATTAAGGAGCGCACATATTGCATGGTGCACTGGGTGTTATATGCAAGTAATGAATCATGGAACTTTACATCATAAACTGGGGATGTACTTACTGTATGGTGACTAACATAATATAATAAAAAAATAAAATAAAATTAGATACCTAGTAGGATTCTTAAAAAAAAAATCATTGCCTAGATTAATAATGTCAAGGAGATTCTTCTCTATGTTTTTTCCTAAGAGTTTTATCATATCAGGTCTTATGTCTACGTCTTTAATCCATTTTGAGTTAATTTTTGTGCGTGGTATAAGATAGGGGTCCAGTTTGATTTTTCTTCATGTTTTCTCAGCACCATATGTTGAAGATTCCATCCTTTCCCCATTGAATATTCTCTCTTCTCTTATCAAATATTAATTAACTGTATATATAGGGCTTTATTTCTGAGTTCTCTGTTTTATTGATCTGTATGTCTATTTTTATGCTAGTACCATACAATTTTAATTACTATGGCTTTGTAATATAGTTTGACATCACAGAGTGTGATATCTCTGGCTTTGTCTTTCTTTCTCAGGATTGCTTTGGCTATTTGGGTTTTTGTTTTTGTTTTTGTATGTGTGTGATTCCATACAAATTTTAGGATGTTTTTTTCCCTATTTCTGTAAAGAGTGCCATTGGAATTTTGAAAGAGATTGCGTTGAATCTATAGATAGCTTTGGGTAGTATGGGCATTTTAACAATAATCCTTCTGATCCATGAACACAGGTATCTTTTCATTGGTGTCTTCATCAGTTTCTTTCATCAAAGGCTTGAAGTTTTCATTGTAAAGATATTTCACTTTTTTGGTTAAATTTATTCCTGCATATTTTATTGGTTTTGATGCTATTGTGAATTGGATGGTTTCCTTTATTTTTTTTTTTAGATATTTTGTGGTTACTGCTTATGGAAATACAACTGGTTTTTTGTATGCTGATTTTATATCCTGCAACTTTACTGAATTTGCTGAAGAGTTACAAAAAAAATTTTTTTTTGGTTGAATCTTTAGGATTTTTTTTATATGTAAGATCATATCGTTTGTAAATAATAATAATTTTGCATCTTCCTTTCTGATTTGGATGCCTTTGTCTTGCCTATTCGGTCTAGAACTTCCAATACTATGTTGAATAAGAGTGGTGCCTCTTAGTCTTTAAAATGTTAAGCTTTTTAATATCCTGTTACTATATCTTGAAGAGTTTACTTAGTTTTGCTCAGAAATAAACTCTCAAACAGTAGTCTCAACAAATTAGTTTTATTTAGACCCTCTTTTTTATTCTGTTTTTCTAAGAGACCCCAATAATATTATACATCACTTTTTGAATTATTTTGTTTTTTCATGGAACATTTAGAAAATTTTTTTTGTGTGGTCACACCATTAAGAAACAGATTTACGTCAGGAAAATCACAGATCTTATCACTCTAAATCAATATAAATGTTTCACCTCACAGACAAGTGAGTTATAATATGTGTCACACTCAGACCAGAATAAGATTAAGGAAATTATCTATTAATGTTGTCTCTTCGACTTGGTCCAGATTGGATACCAGCGATTTCAATAATTTCTCCATTAGCTCAATATTTTTTGAGTATTGATCGTGTGCCAGGAAAAGTACTAAGCACTGGGCATGGGATAATGATCATACCAAGTCCCTAACTCCATGGAGACAAAAAATAATAAGTAAATGAAAGAATTTTAAAATGTAATTATGGCAAGAAATATACCAGGATTGAGATAAAAAATAATAAAAGTTTGGGAGGGATGGATCTACTTTATGAAGTGTGGTCAAGCAAGCCATGTGAGAAACATAAAACTCATAGTAGGTATGGGACAAAACTGTTAAATGACCTTAGACTCTGGGAAATACCACAGTTTGGGAGTACTGAGGTTCAGAGAAATCTAGAGGTTTTTTTTTTTCTGGTTCAGAGAAATCTAGAAAATTTCCCGAAGTCCTCAATCTAGTGAGTGGTAGAGGTTGAATTTAACTTGCGGGTATTGTCTCCAGCTGCCACATAGCATCGTAATATTGAGTAGCACCCACTTAGAAATTCTTGAGAGCTGAGAACTCAGAGTAGGAAACCCAGAAAGAATAGAGAAGTAGCCATATGAGAATGGTAATCCTTCATCTGTTTGGTTTATAAAAATGGTTATGTGTTGACAATTTAAAAGAAAAAGGAAGCTAGCAATTTTGTGTAACAAAAAAATAGTCTTCGGAGTCAGGAAAATAAGGAATCGAATGCCAAATTGCCATTTACTGATTCTGCCATCGAAGGCTCAGTGAATAACTTAGTGACTGACTTTTTCATTTTCAAATGGGGACAGTGGTTACCATATTGTTGTTAGGATTAAATTAGGCAATATAAGTGAAAGCCAATATCAGTGAAGCACCTCACATATTAGTGCTCAGTAATTATAATTTCATTTCCTATTGTAGCAATGAATTTCATGTTTTTACTTAAAATAATATCTAAATGTTAATTTTCTTTCGAGATGGTTTCTGAATTCTTTTCAAAGCCCTTCATTACACATATAATCAATCTAAGAAAGAAAATGGATTCATAACTTGTGTTTGAGAGGAAAGAAAACCCCAGTGACCTCCTCCACATAGGATAGGCAAGAAATCATTTTAATTCAATTTAGAGTAAGTAATGAATCAATTTGTTAAAATTCCTTGTATTCTTTGAGACAGTTGGATACAAATAAAATGAACCTAATAAGTCATTTGCTTCTATAAGAGAATCACCTGAGTCACTTAAAATAAATTTTATAAATCAGTTGACAAAGACAGCTAGGAAAATGAGTTTAATAATTTCTATACAATTTTTATATGTGAATTATTTATTTTTACAGCTGACATCTTCATGCTAGTCCCAAGTCCTGTGTTCACATTTGCCAAAATATATTCAGTTTATATACACTATGTTTGTACACATAGTATATGCTCTCTTTATATATAGATGTGTGTGCATACTTTATACACACACACAAAGGGATAGATGTATGCATGTATGCATACACTGAAAATACATATGAAATATGTACATATATACGTGCATATTATGTGTAATCTAGGTATGAAAAAAGTATAGAATTTCAAGTAAAAAGCCCTAGTTATGGGATAACGAGCCAGGCACTTAATCTTCGGAATCACACTTTGTCTTGTCTGGTAAATAAGAATGAAAATAATAGCTAAGTTGGAGAGTATGTGAATTAAACGATGTCATACATGAGAAAATTAATTTATAAACTGAAAGACTACTTATGTATGTAGACGCTCACTATTGGTATTCATTTTTAATCTGTTGCTGCCATGGAAATTGTTTTTTCAAGTGATAAAGCTCACTTAAAGCATTCAGGTTAGGAACACACATATCTCTCCCTTTCTTTCTACATGCAGGAACTGCCAACATAATACAACCAATGCCAACATTTTTCATTCAATTTATTCCCCTCCGCATAAAAATCAATCAATCAATCAATCAATCAATCAAAAAAGAAACAAAACAAAACCTGAATTTCTTCCTGGTATATTTCCTTTCATAATTAATGAGATTACCAGCTGTCTAAAAGGGGGATAAGCAGCCTATATTGTGGTGGTAGAGGGGAGAATCATCCCAGAAGAATGGGGAGAGGGGTGTTAAGATACACTCACAATGGGCGGAGGATCTCTATGTGCGATTCCTGCCTCTGCTATAGCGCAATTGCTAACACTTCCTCAGTGTCGAATGTGTAAACAAGTACGGTAAACATTCTCCACTGTGTAACTCCTTTAAAGCTTATAGCAACCCTGGCAGATACTTACCGTTTTTTTATTCCATTGTAAAGATAAGGAAACTGATACTTTATGATTTGGAGGACCCACAACTAATAATGGTCAGGCTTAAGCTTAATTACGATTCTTACACCCTTGACCACTGTGGTAGTTAAGAAGAAAACAAAGTTCAAATGATGAAGTTAGAACTCCAGTCACAGATTCAAAGTGACCCAGATGCTGCATGATCTCACAAAGTTTGCTAGGTCTGTACTGTATCTAAGACATAACATGGTTTCTGCACCCTTTATGGCTCCTGCAAGGTCTCATTGACTTGATTTTGCAGATTGGCTTCCATGATACACTGCACACTTTTCCCTAAATCACAGGTTTTTAAATAAGAAATAGAATAGTGAATATAATATTTTTCCCTTGTTAAAAAATCATCTCTTATGCTCTGGGGCAGGCTTTGTTATTTTCAAGCAAAATATCAAAAGCAGTAGACACACTCGATACTCTGCAATAAAGTATCAATTAATGCAATCAAGTCACTGGCAAAAATTTGGCTTAAAGTACAGCACGATAACTGATTATTTCAGATTTGTTGCTATTGCCTCAAAATGGAATGAAATCAGTATAGCTCGCTTTGAGTTTGGGGAATGTCTGCCTTTTCTATTGTAAAGAGTACAAGGCATTTTCTTTGATGAAATTTAAAAATGACAATTGTCTGTACTTCAATTTCTACAAAAGAAGGAAAAAAACAATCCAGTTTACAAAAATCGACTTTCTGTTAAAAAATATGTATTTGAGAACATGTTTTAAAAGCAGTATCAATTACTTCCTCACTCTAAATAGTGCTGTTTGGTGAACACTTAAAGAGAAATACTTGCTGCTTGCCAAACAAGGCAATTGTGCTTACGGCACTGCAGCCAGTATCTTTAGATTAACTAACTTTTTTCCAAGTAAAATTTAGTATTTGGGAGTCATTTAAAAAGCATAAGGTGTGATAACAGTAAAAGTACAACGATTTAAAGTATTTATTTTTCATTAATTTTTCTTTATCCTCTATGTTCTCTTATCATACTCCTAGAACAAATTAGTAAATACCAGAAATGCCCACTTAAGAACAGGTACATGTGGTCTTGAAAGAGCAGGTGACTAGTTTAGACTATAATATACTTTTTTTTTTTTTTAAGTTGTTCTAGGGATGAGATTTAGATGATGGCATTCAGGAGATGCTACCTCAAAATACGGCACCTTGGAATATTGAATATTTTAAGCTGAAGGAATTTGGGAAGATAGTAGATCCAGGCAGGTCACTCTTACCTTCCCCCTGCCCTTCTTCCCTGAGCCAAGTCATAAACTGCTCCTGGAAATGTGCCCCATCTAGTCCCAGAGGAGCCCCCTTATGTCTGAAGACAAAGGGACACCCAGAAGAATCGTCACAAACAGACCTTTCTAAGTTTCCCCCAGTTTACACACCTCATACTCCTTAACATCTCCTATTTTCCTATGATGTTCACTCTTCCTCGAACCTAGCATAGAAATACTCAGGTCTACTTGTTTCTGGTTCTTCATTTTTTATAGAGGCTTTCTTATCATATAAAACATATATTAAATAAACGTGTCTGCTTTTCTTCTGTTAATGTGTCTTTGTAAGTTTGCTTTTCAGTTCTAAGAACCCTAAGAAGAGCTCATAAAATGTTTTCCTCCCTACATATCTCTGAGAAGAAAGCATGAAAATGAGTATTAAATGGCATTGACATAGTCTATACCTTCATGTTCAGTGAGAAGTTCAGCCTCAAGTTCCTCTTTCTAAAATATACTAAAAGCCTTCATAAATCATCTCACTCTGCTCTGTGAAATTCTTTTCTTGTCTACTGTGTGAAATCTACTTTCATATTTTTCTTCAAACGTGTACAATGCTGCATCTCAAGCAGTGATGGGCTACAAATCTCAGGATATCACTGTTCTTGCTGATGGCCCTGCCTTTTGTGAGGTTGCTGATGTTCAGTTTACAGAAGAACCAACATTAGTTACTGTCCTGAAGACGCTGATTTTCTTTCCAGTCACTTTCTGCCGTCAGGTTTTCCAGAACCTACTGCAAATGTTATATTATGACATGGTTGGTCCTGCTCTCCCAAATCCAAGCAATGGATACCTGAAGTCAAAGGGATGGCACTACAAAGAGTAATATTTTCTATAGCTGCCTGAGATACTAAAATCAGTGTTGCTCTTCATGCGCTTTTATTGACCAAGGTTCTTTTGCCTCTCGCTTGTCTGTGGCTACTCTTTCACTTGAAGCTTAAGACAAGATTAGCCCAGTACAGATAATTCTGGATGGCTATGGCAGCTTGTATTTTCCACTAGCTTTTCACAGTAAGGAGATACACAAAATAAGTATAAGATGTGTCATTAACTTTGGTACAATAAGAACAGTAGAATTAAATTTAAAAGCCATTGGTAATCATTGTTTTCCTAAAGTCCCTGAAACCCCATTAGCACTCACTCTCTTTTCCTACCATGAGGAGTACAGTTGTCTCCTTGCCTCCCTTCTGGAGGTTCAACACTGTTGATGGGCATATGTGATCTCAACAGAAAGGAACTTTAATTTGTCAACATTGAATTGATGCTATTTAGTCATTTTATCCTTTCCAGGCACCATGATTTTAGGTGGAATTTTAAGTTAGACTCATCTCATTTGGGTGTCTCTCCCCCACCCCTTATCAAGATCTAAAATGGATTATTTGGATTTAGTGTAAAAAGGATCTCAAGCTTCGAATTTTAAGTTAGACTCATCTCATTTGGGTGTCTCTCCCCACCCCTTATCAAGATCTAAAATGGATTATTTGGATTTAGTGTAAAAAGGATCCCAAGCTTCCATAGATGTATTTCTCTAGTTTTGCAAGTGTCATGGACCATGGCTATAGAAGGGGGGGGGGTCAAAATAAAAATAAGACTTGTTGTGTGTCTGTTTCTTTAGCACTGTGATCAATGCTCATATAAATTATCTTGTTTAATCACTGCAATATACCTGACATATAGAACATTGGGTGAGGCTGTTGGGGTTCAAACTGGTTAAGACACTTGCTCAAGATGAACATGCTGATAAGTGGCAAAGCTTGACTTTGAACTTGTCTGTGACTTATCTAGGGGTTTCTTTCTCTCTCTCTCTCTCTCTTTTTGCTTTGCTTACTCTTAGTGTGATATGGGAAAGACTTACAAATTGCCTTACTTTTCAGTTAGAGGAGCACCAGTTCTGTTTAATGCTCTATCACCCAAAACATCAAATAATAAAAATAGTTACTTTTAATTGATTGTGCCTGAAATGCCAGGTATCAAGTTTGATTTTGATTAAAGAGCTATCTTAAGAATATATGATAATTATTTTACCAAAAGAAAAAAAATAAAGGAAATGATACTCTTGAGAGAACTAAGAATAATTTATATTTAGAATGTACTTGGGTGAATTTAAGGGTTATATACCCTTTTTGTTTTTTGTTATAAAGTCCTTTTTAAAAATGATAAAGCTGTGGCAAACGTAAGAAATCATTTGTAGTAAATTTTCCTTAAAAATGAACAAGCTAATTATTAGTAAATTTATACTTTCTTTGCAGAAATCTTGTGCAAGATGGACTAAAGATTCACGGACTCCATTTCTGGTGATAGCAATAAGAAACTGAGATATGGAAAGAATCAGATCTGGTTACGGGTTAGAGCTCTAACTCTCAATGTATTGATCATCCTTTTCTCAAATGATGTTGGAGATGTTCTTCAGCTTCCTTGAAGTGAAAGGCCTGGAAACTTCTAGAAGAAGCTCCAGAGAGGCCAGTTCATGGTCCAAGAGAAGGTAAGAGGATCACATGCATTATCTATCATATCTGAGATGATGAGGATGTTTTAGCTTAAGATAGATACATCTTATGAATGCTGTATTTTGTCTAATTTTTAATTACCTTCTCTCACTCACTAGTAAATATCTACTCAGTACCTCGGTTATTAAAAAAACACACTTTGATTTGCCTAATAGATGTGTTATGACAAAGGGTAATGAACTGTTTTTACTGCTGAAATAGGTCATCCTATCAGGACGTCATCATATATTAAGGTACAGCAAGAGATCTTAGAGGTACCCAATTAAAAGTGCTTCTAGCCCAATAAAAAGCAAAATGGCATTAGCAGAAGTTCATGGACTCTGTTCTCAGCTTGAACTGCTCAGACTTTTGAACTTAAAGTTGTTTTAGATAGTATTCCTGTCTCTTACTCTGTTACCAAATGGATGACCTTAGTGAAAGGTGTTTTAATTCATTTTTTCATCTCATGTTCCTTATAAAGTTCTTGGAGATAAATATCATTAACCTTACCTTAGAGATGAAGAAAATAAGACTGTAAGAATTTGGGTAACATATCTAAATTCTCACAGTAAGGCATGGGAGATCTGGAATTTAAACATTGGTCAGCTTGATTTTAAAGCCTATGATCTTAACCACTGCATTATATCCTACGGCAAGAAGTCTAAAAAGCTATTTGTGGGTCTTTTCTCAATGGGTTTTCGTTTCTCTAGTCATGTAATGATGATAAGTCTTATACTTACCTTGCTCAAAAATTCTGATCAGGCAGAATACCACAAAGAGAGTAATACTTTAACTTAACCCATACTGTAATTTACAATTAATCAAATAGCCCCACATTTATTGATTTTCTTCTTTGTAAGAGTCGTTGTGCTAAGCACCACATGAATCAGTATGAATTTGATGTTAAAAATAATACAGAAAAGAAATATTGCAGAATAGCTTCTGGGCTAACTTATGAACGGAGAGCCAATTTTAATTTTTCCTCGACCACCTGAAAGTTTCAACCAAATTAAACACCTGTAATCACCAGGCATCTAATTAAAAAAGAAGGGGAGGCTTCTATATCAGGTGCAGTGAATAAATGGAAAATATTTTAAAAGCATACATGATAATGGCCCCAATCTCTTCTTTGTTTCTTTGCTCATTCCTCACCCCAAGGTAGAAGATTATCATACTGAGAACATTGGGATATAGCTGGTATATCAGATGTTATTCGTATATGTTACATTAGAAATATGCTGATCTAGGCCTCTGTTTCAGTTGTCTAGCTTTTTCCTATCAAGGAGTTCATGAGTAGCAGAGTTGTACATCAAAGCTTTTTCTGATAAAGCAAAGCACACATTCAACAGGCACTTGGCTGACCCGTACAACTTCACCCCCTTAGCTCCTGTCAGTTACAGAAGCACTAGCTATTCCCTGGTCTCTCCATTCTCAAGTCTGGCCAGTACTTGGCATATTTATTAAAAAAAAAAAAAAAAAAGTTGCTAAGAGAAGGTGTGTTTCTTACTGATCCCATCACTTTATCTGACTCAAACATGTTTAGCAATAATAAAAATTAAATCATAATTTTGACCAAGTTATGTTTCTGAGTATAGCATAATCTCTGTTACATTGCACATTGCAGGTCCTCCTCTATTTTCTTAATCTTGAATGATAGTTCAACCTAAAATTACTTCTATTTCATAGGATGATGGTGAAAATTAATGAGTTGATGGATGTAAAGGCTTTGGACAGTACACTGAAACCATAGCTACTATTGTTTTTTCATTGTGTTTGCATCATGCAGAGTATGCAAGACAAATGAATAATCCTAGGGAAGATTTTTGTCTAAAGAGAACTGTGTTTTTTACCATTTTATCCCAATAAATGTCCTAAAACTATAGGTAGAACTTTAAGGAAGGATCCTTGGGACTTTACATTTTAAGATGACAGGATAAGGATGTGTACCCCTTTTTCATCTCTGAACTTAGAGGATGAGAAGTATATATAAGTTCTTCAATCAAATTAGGACACACTATAACCATAGGCCCTATCTAAGAGGAGTATTGTCAGATCAAGCTTAGACCAGACATGCCTGCTGCTGCAGGTGCAGCTAGGTCTGGAAGAACCCACAGATTTCCAGACCAGGCACTTCACTCTGAGGGACAGAAACAACACCATTGTCCCCCATCAGGGGACATGGGGTGCTAAGTGAAGTTCTCTGGACCCTGTTAGATATTACAGATTAGAGACAAATGAAAGAGTTTACAGTCATCCCATCATTGAAGGGCTTATCCAAAGATGAAGCCAACCGGAGAAGAGATGGAATTATGAATAATTCCTACATCTGTAGGAATAAGGAAGAGTCAAACCAAAGCACTCATGTTCCTCACCTTCCCTCTCTCCTTGTCCTATCTCTCCCGTCTCTGTCTCTCATATACACACGCACACAGCATGCAAAGAAAATAAAGCAAAACTGATATGGCAGGGAGGGGAAGGGCATGAAAAATAAGCTGACATTGCCCAGAAAAGAGGGTGAAGAGGAAAATAAAATGGGACAGAAATGAACATAAAAAGAGAAGACTACCACACAATTGAATAAATAGTAAGTACCAGAGAGGCAAGACAAAGAAAAACTTAACAACTGAAAATGAATAAGAAGTTAAAAATTCATAAAATAAGAGATGTGCTCCCCCCCAAAGACGAGAGCTGGAAAAAGAAAAAACAGAAATTTTAATGTGTAATTTGAGGAAACTTTAGAAATAATTCATAAAATGAGAGATGTGCCCCCCCCCCCCCAAAGACGAGAGCTGGAAAAAGAAAAAACAGAAATTTTCATGTGTAATTTGAGGAAACTGTTTAGAAATGGAGAAAATTTGAATCTAAGTTTGAAAGAAGGAATACACCAAGTCTTCAGAACAATTGATACAAAATGATAAGTTTCAAGTTATTTCCTGGTAAACTGTTACAATTTTGAAGATGTATTTGTGTGAGAGACAGACAGACCTAGAGAGAGACAGATTCTTGCATATCCAGGAAGAAATAAAAATAGGCTATTCTCAACATCTACACAAAAAAAAAAAACTCCATGCTGGAAGAAGGGGAGCTAGAAAATCTAAGACAAACTACCATAGAGTAAATAAAGAAAATTTTCAACTACAAATAGCACTAGTATCACTAAGTGATTAGTGAATAAAAATTCATCTAAGCTAAAAAACCAGTATCCCCTTCTTTTCTAGTCTTCTAGAAAACTTTGGTTGTTCCTGTAGTCTGAAGCATTTTGTTAGGTACCATAGTTAATTGTGAGCTTGACTTCCTTTTCCACACCTGAGCTCCCTTCTCAGGCTATCTTCTTCATGCTGGCCCCTCTTCCTTGCACTCAGATTGGCCTCAAGGTCTGTCTGCCGAATTGATTTATTTTTGTGATTGCAGAAATCCGGGGCTCTAAGAAATCACTGATAATTCAAGAAACTTGCCAAAACCTAGGCTTTTACGAAAAACAAAACATGAAAAAATTCAATATTAAATTATATAAAAATGAAATATAATGTTACTAGTTAGGTTTTATTTTGTCCACTAAGCAAGGCTACAGCCCCCATGGTAAACATTTTGACATTATACTCTGGAATTCGGTGACTTGCCTCCCTAATTAATTGCATTTCATGAAAAATAAAACTTGGGGATAAACAAAAAAAGTTTAAAAAGAAGTTATTCAGATCATGATTTTATGTGATAAAAAGTATTCCTTTGTGTGTGGGCCTAAGGGGTGTGGAGTAGTGAAGCAGCCAGATAAGGCCGGAATTTATTCCAGGTTCTGGTTTAGGCATAGATTGGTTAGAGATGATGTACTAGGGAGTCAGTCTGTTTTTTTAAGAACTAAAGATTCTGACCAGCCTTCGGGCTGGCTTCTCTCCGCGCTGAGTGTCTAGTGGTGGTGTCTGTAAGTCGCGACATTCACGTACTTTCCACAAAGTAAGATTTTCAGAAAGACTGTTGGAGCCTTGAGTTTCTGTGAATGGTAAGTGGCAGTATGAAGGAGAGAACATTAGCTCAGGTCCTTTCATGTACTTTGTAGGTTTGCGAGGTAAGAATTTTCAAGGGCTAACTATAAAGAGGGAACAGGTTTTAAACCTGATCTAACTGTTCTCTCCATCCAAGAGGACTATGATTTCATTACACACTATATAAACAGGCAACGGAAGGAGACAGAGACTGGAAGGAGAGAGAGGGGAACAAAGGAAGGAAGGGAAAGATGCTCAGGATCCCAGGCAAGCATGTGCATTTTGACATGATCTTGCAAAAAGAGAATTAAATAAAAAATGCTGGAAACGTGCAGTCACATTGGTATAGCTGCCTAGGGCTGACTTCTATGAATCAATTGTATTAAACGTAGTCCTTGCAATATCATCTTCTTCAATTAATATTTATTGAGCATCTCCTGAGGTACATGACACATGAACAGATATGATTAACTTCCTGTTCTCTACCCGTCTCTCTAGAAAATGAAGCTAGTACAACCTTCAAAATATCTGCCTGAGGGAAAAAATGAACTTGCTTTAACAACCTGAACAAACATTATTTCAAGAACTAATTTTCCACTTATCTGGCTCTTACCTTCCATATTTTCAATATCTGTGATGTGTCGTAGCAATTTAACATTCCAGGTCACTGAGTACAAACTGTCACAGTCTAGAGTGGGCTTTGTGTCCATTTCATTTGTTTAATACTTTATATTTAAAATTCTAATAGCAATTAATTTAAATCAGGCAAAATAGCTATTTTTGCCCCAATTAACAGAAAATCCAAATTTAAATGACTTACTTTAGGTCTCTCAGTTTGTTTGGGCTTCAGACTTTCTGATATTAATGCCTATGTTAATAAGGGCACCTGTTTTCTCAAAATTATATTACTCAAAATTATATTTGCATGGTACACAGTAGCTTTGTTACCTTTGCTATTTATAGACAATTTTCCTTCTACAAGTTGAAAAGGAAAGAGGTAAAGGAGTATATCTAACAGCTTTCTGACTGCCAGGTCTTTTGCTAAACATGCTGTGTTCATTGCTATATTTATACTCAGAACAAACCTGTGGGGTGGGGTCGGTGTTCATATACTCTTATTTTTTTTTTTTTTAACAATACAATTGACTATATATTCCCTGTGCTGTGCTTTCATCCCCATGACTTATTCATTCTGTATCTGGAAGCCTGTACCTCCCACTCACCTTCTCCCGTTTGCCCATATGCCCCACCCTCTTCCCCTTTGGCAACCATCAGTTTGTTCTCTATACTTACGAGACTGTTTCTGCTTTTTGTTGGTTGGTTGTTTTGTTGTTGTTCGATTCCACATATAAGTGAAATCATATGGTATTTTGTCTTTCTCCATCTGACTTATTTCACTTAGCAAATACCCTTTAAGTCTTGTCACAAATGGCAATATTTCATTCTTTTTATGGCTGAATAATGTTCCATTGTATGTATATACTATCTCTTCTTTATCCATTTATCTACTGATGGACACTTTTATTTCAAATGAAGCAGCTGATGCTTACAAACTGTAACGTTGCCTATTAAGTGATGGAGCTGGGACTAGAACCAGGCCATCAGACTCCAGTACCTGTGATCTGAATACTTCAATACACTTGGACTTTTTCATTTGTAGAAGCTGCTAAATTAGGTTTATGCATCCTCTGGATTTGTGCATTGTTTCAGGTGACTGTACTCTATGTTTTAATTGCTGGGTCATATAGACCATATAGGTCACATTTTCTAAATATTTTTATAAATTTTTTTAAAAAGATTATAAATCACTGTAGAAACATTTTTAATTTCTTATTGTATATTTAATTTCAACCTAATTGAACAAACACATTGTGCAAGAAATACACACAGGACTTGGAGATCTAAAAGGTAAACATGATGGACTCTGAGTCTGAAGGATATGTGATACATTACTGCAAAGTCTTGATAAATCTAACTGGAAATTGATATGTGGTTCTTTTTTCTAAGTCATTTGTTACATTTATAAATCTGAATTACATCGATAAATATCAGTGCCAGGTAAAATTACATAAACATCATACAAAAAATGAAACTATCTTCTTTTCTATCAATAATACTTTACCAGTTTCATGTAGAGCTCCCAGTATATCGCTGTAAAAAGTTTTGAGAATTCCTTGTATCTTTTTACAACCCAGGTCACTCTAAAATATAGGGCTATAACGTTTTATAACCTTTCTTATTGTAACACCATGTTATTTCTCTCATAACATTGTTGGTCGCAAAATTTGAAGGAGAAAATTTTACAGGTACTTTTCAAAGCAATTGTAGATTAACGCTTTCATTATTAAGTTCTTCACTGTTTGCTTATTTGTAGGTTTCATTAATTGATAATAGTACTAGTAGTTTTCTATCTAGTTTTGCCATTATAAATACTAATGCTGCAATTTTTCACAAAATATCTGAAACAGAACACCAAAAAAAGAGCATCTTGTGGTATAAGGAAATGGAGGGTTGGATTTGGGGTCTATTGGCAGACAGTTTTACCATGCAAATTACATGCAGAGGTTGGCATATATTGAACTTTGCCCTGGGACTCATAAATTATTTATGTGGCTTCATTCTCCTACACTTGCAAGCTTCTCTGTCTTAGAAATTCTTCCTAAGAAAAAGGATCATTGTATTACAGTTTCTCAAATTGTCTTCGTAATTATGAGTATTACATGACTTATAAATAACACCTGCCTAGATACTTGATTTATTCATTTAACAAATATTTATTGTACTCTACTGTGTGCTGTGTACTGTGCTGGATACCTTATGTATAAGGATAAATGGGATCAAAACTATGCTTGCCTCATTATACTGAGAGTCTAGCGACATATCCAGATGAGTAAATAGGAAATAATAATATACAGCAGCAAGATCTACTGTTGGGTAATAGAGAATATGAGAGGACATGTAAGGGAGAAGCACTTCAATATTTACCACGTGTGCTTGAGTATGTTTAACAATGATATTCAAGGAAGGCTACTCACACAGGCTGAGATGTTAATAGTACACCTGTTTCTCCAGACAAATGATGGAGGATGAGAAGAAGAATGATGATTTGCTCAGAGAATGACTCATGAAGAGGTTGAGTATTGGGAGGCTGCAGATGTTCAGGACATTGGGAGTAATTGAATTAAGTGGTGCAGAGTGAAGAAGAGGGGTGGCTGGCAGCTGCTTAGAAAGGATAGGTGTGAGAGAGCTGTGCAATGAAGGGTCCTGTAACCCTCGTTAAGGAGGGTGAATATTGGGGCAATTGGAGATCCGTTAGTGTAAATACATGTGAGATATGATATTTGTGTTTTAGATTGCTTCGGCAATAATGGAGAAATGATAGAGGTAGAGGCAGGAGAGGAAAGCAGGGAAGTCAGTAAGAACCTGTTGCAGCAGTGAGTCCAGAGCAAAGTGATTTGAACTAACCTTGTGGCAGTAGAGTGGATTACTTCCCCATATAACACACACACACACACACACACACACACACAAGTGGGTATCCCAAGTTTATTGCCAACTATATATTTGTGTTACTGTTTATCCACCATTAAGTCATGAGTTCCCAGGAGCCATGAGCTCTGCTTTCCACCAGCGTTGTAAAGTCTTGATAGCTCATCAAGTCTTTGGAGATAGAAAAAAAAATTTTTAAAAATGAAGATATACTCACATTTCTTTTTCTAAATGTTTTGTTACATTGTAGAATTCTCCTGAGATATTTATCAATAACAAACTACTTAAATAAACTCCTTGGGATTAAAGATATGATATGATGTATTTTAAAAAATCATTCCAAAAGTTTCCAGGAACACAGCTATTAGTTTTAAAAAGAAAGCTACTGTAGAGTATTTGGTACAAAGTTATGGTAAGTATAATGCTAATAAACTTCACGGGGTTGAAAGACACTTGTTTTTCAAGAAAGAATTTGAGCATTGTAAGGAAAGAAATGAAAGAGGAAAAGAATAGTATCCCTCCTTGGTCATTCATCATTTTGGTTAGTAAAAATTATCTAAGGCCACATATCTCCCTTTATCCTTTACTTTTACTTTTTTATATATAATCTTCATTATCTTTTATGTCAATGTGTCACTTATCAGTCCACAACCAAAAATAATATAGTAATGTTTTGTAACATCTAATTTTCCTTTGGGAACTCAGCCTATTTTCAAATGTATAATAATGTTCCCATTTCAGAAGGCAAGCTACTAACTAAATTATCAAAGCCTTGAGAGCTGACAAAACTGGAGATCACCATTAATCAAGTGCATTTCCAACCTAGCCTTGTAGGGAAACTGATTTGTGGCCGTAATTTCATAGGTTTGATCTAGAACTTAAGAAGAGTAGCAGTAGTAAGGAGGGCATGTATTGCACGGTGCACTGGGTGTTATACGCAACTAATGAATCATGGAATTTTACATCAAAAACTAGGGATGTACTGTGTGGTGACTAACATAATATAATAAAATATTATTAAAAGAAATCACAATAAGTCAAAGGAACCCTACACAACTAATAGTAATTTTAATAGTTGTCATGTTTTTCTGTTTAAATTATCATAAGTAAAAATAGTTAATGAAACTCAAAATGGAGAAACTAGCAGCAACCATTCCTTGGGAAGTTACTTTACTTTCTTTTGGTGATGACAACAGGTTCATTACATGGTGGAAGCCAGGTGGGCCCTTTTAATTGATGAAATGTTGTCTCACAGCTAACAACTGGTTTTTAAATGTTTTTGACGCGTGTTTTTGTTCCTTTTATTTTACTTGAACACCTCTTGTGACTCAGTAATACTAAGATTTGTCATTGGGCCGTTTTGTTTTTTGATATATGTCCATGTTATTTCTAGTCTATATAATTTGCTTAGACATTACTACCCTTGAAGATAGATTTCCAGACAACACATTCTCTGAAAAATCCCAATGCCACTTTCTTCCTGTCCTGCTGCCTAGGACATGCCCTGCTAAATTCTACTGTCACATTCTCTGGTGTGAAAATGCCCCACATCACTTACTCCAGTGTCCATTGAAGGACTCTAAAGAGGATGCAGCTCCAAAAGCATTGACATGACATCAGAGATGCCCATGGCATGAAATTAAAAGAAAAAGAAGAAGTTCTAGTGCATACGATTTTCTCTAATACTTTAGTCTTTGAATTCTATGCGTTTCTTCTTCCTCCATACCATATGTTTCAAAGATTAAACTATTTTATGCAAGCAGTTGGTATATCACCTGACTAGCATTTTATATACATTAGTTGGTGGTTTCACAGCACAGCTCAAAGAGGGATTATTTAGATAGAAGGAGAGAATACAGAATACTAGGAATCAGCACTGAAATAATTCTTGAGCATATGTCCAACTCAAGCAGTGTGTAGGTCTAGGCTTCCACAGGGGGCGGGAGCAGGGGGGAGGGCAGTCCATGTCTGTGGAGAGAAGGTACACTCTACTGTAAATCAGTAGTGACTATTATAAAATACTTAGCTGGGCAAAAACACATCCAGTTCTGTTTTTCCTCAAGGAATGCTGTGGCAATGAAATTCTTCCTTGTACGGAGAGAAGACCTGTTGCTAGATTACTCAGAACTAACGTCACGGGTTTCAGATTCTCCTTACCTGTCAGGCATTAACCATGAATCTAAAACACAGAAACTGAACAACAAAATGGATAACTTAGCTCAGTGAGACTCATGCTTTCAGTCTGCAAACCTTTCACAGAAATTATTAAGAGTGTTGACAGCTTCCTATGGTATAAGACATAAAAATCTATAGTTGATTAAAAAACTATGAAAAATGAATGTCAAAAACCTTAAAATATTGAGCCTCATACCAAATGGATAGCACTTCACATTAATTGCTTGAAAGGGAAATGAGATGCGTCATCTCCTATATAGGCAGGTACAAGTAGTTTGAATAGAAATATGGTTTCAAAACTTGAGCTACTCGTACTGAACCAGATCAACGACCATAACCTCATCGACTATATTAGACTAGAACTCATTAAAAGCCCCCAATATAAGTGATCTCAAATATCCAATGTATATTTAGACAAGACACTGTATAAAATATTTAATCAAAAAGTCAATGTATAACTGTGGAAAAACTTAGAAATGGCAACTAGATACAGGAACTACAGTTGTTTTCCCTGTTTAATATCTCTGTCAAATTTTATTTTTCCCATGAATAAGAAGATATAGCTGGGAAGAAAGGAAAAGCTAGAAAGAAGATAAATATATTTAGTTAACTATACAATAATGGAATCATAACTCAGGAAAATTATAGGGTTCCTACCTTTTAAAAAATAAATTTTGATTTAGGGTTAATTTTTGTCACCAGTTATGGGCAAGTAAATTGCTCTAAAGTGTTTGCCATTCTATGCCACCATGCTTGTTTTTGTGAGCTAGAGCATGCAGGGGTGTCAGACTTTACCCGACAACACGGGACCAGAGAACAGTGAATGATTGGAAAGGAGAGTTAAGTGATGAAGCATCATGAAGTAAGTGATGGGAAGAAAGCGGGGAAGACTGTATCATGTAGTAACCAACCCCGAGTAGTCTTTCTGTAGATGAAAAACTAACAGAAGGAAAGAAATAATGTGATAATTTATTTAAATCTTGATGTGGAAAGAATGCTTTATTCTTGCAATTTCTCCTCATCCTCCTATCTTTTCTAAGGCAAGGATTTCTCCCCAATCATTCCAAATGCAAATATGCAACTTGTTTCCTCTGTATCACTTGTGTTGATACCCTCTTTTTTTAGTCTCCATATTTCTCCAGTGTTGGTGTAAATAGCTTAATGTCTTGGAATGAGTCAAAGTCTGTGTTACCATTATAGTGATGAAAAATTTGCTTCAGCTCCTCTCTCTAGAAATTTTAAGTTAGTTGTAGACGTTGCCCCCTCAGTAGAATTCTTGTCTCTAAACAATAGTCCCAAGGCTGTATTCAGTTAGTTGCGGAGAGCAGATTGTCTTGCAAAGGCAATGAGCAATGAGAAGCAGATACAGGCTAAAACTTGAGAGTCCACCAGAAGAGGAAAAGATATCTTTTAAAAAGGAAGGGAAGACAATTTCATCTGTCTAATAAATCAAAAAGGCATAAAATATATGTTATTTATTTTGCAAGCAGAGGTCAAAAGCCCACTATTTTTCATGGGAAAGCATATCATCCTTCCATTTCAATTAACCTTATAAAGCAGTCAATAAATATTTTTGAAAAATATTTCTGGCAGCTGTAAAGGCAAGCCTTATTTTAAAGGAAGTTTTTTATTAAGATAAACAGAGACCTGTGCTGCATAAGGTTAGTGCTTACTCAAGTTTCCAAGTCAAGAATCTGAAAGATGAGGTTCTTGAAAAACTTAAAGGCTGACTTGAAGACCCCTGCTTAACTCCTATAAGACACTGCACAGGTGTCTAGGAAAAACACACTCCTGTGTTTTTCTCCTTTACTATTCACAAAGAACATTTCACTTTGGACACTCTGAATACCCAGTGTGTCAGGGGTTTTCCCCACACAAAGCAATTCTTTGTGACATCAGCTGTGACTCTATCCTATAATTCAGTTCAGCTCTGACACAATCTACCTGGAGTTAACATCAGATCCCACAAGTTACAGACTTAATTCTGTAAGATGGCCCCCACTTCAGATACTGATCACAAGTCCCGGATTGTCACCAGTACTTTAGACAAACTGGCTATATAAATTAGGGTTCCTACAACACTCTCCTTGGTTTAAATAACTGACTAAAATGACTCAAAGAATTCAAGGAAACTCTTGCTTATATTTACTAATTTATTATAAGGGCATAACAACAGATAAAATGAACAGCCAGATGAAGAGATACGTTGGCAAAGTATGTGGGAAGTAGCTTCCATGCCTTCTCTGTGAGCACTTCCACATGTTTACCAACCCAGAAGCTCTCTGAAGCCTGTATTTTAGGGAATTTAATGGAAACTTCTCCATGTAGACATGGTCGACAATTAACTCAGTCTCTAGTCTCTCTCTCCTTCTTGGATGATGTGTGGTTGGGTGGAAAGGCCCAAGGTTCTAATCATGGCTTGGTCTTTTGGGGGACTAGCCCCCATTATGAAACTATCCAGGAGCCCACCAAGAATCACCCCATTAGACCAAAAGACACTCCTGTCACCCAGAAAATTTGAAGGGATTAAGGAGCCCTGTGTTAGGAGCCAGGGTCAAAGACCAAATATTAAAACAAAAGGTGCTTCTACCATTCTTATCACTTAGGAAATTACAAGGATTTTAGGAGCTCTATGGAGGAACTGGGAGCAGATATATATGTCTGTCTATCGATCCCTATTTCCTATATATATTCATATATATGTATATATGCCTATTATTTCACAACAACAAATGTTTAGAAATATTTCCAAGAGCAAGGCCAGTCTCCTGAAGCAAGGACTAAGTTTTCTTTTTTTTTTTTCCCTTTTGAGATACTCAAGATAAAATTTTTATATATTATAGCATTCTGTAAATAATGTATATCTAGCCTTTAACTTATCCCTAGGCAGAGTTGTTGCAGACTGCTTTGGTTTCCAAAACTAGCAATGTGGAAAACTGACACAATGTTAATTTTAAGCCAATCTAATTGAAGAGCTAACTATCATGATACTTATACAGGGAAGGTTTTTGTAACAAGGTGTTACGATGCCAATGTCATTAGTTGAGAATGTTTCAAAATTTCTTTGGGAAAGTAAAGATAAATTGAAGAACTTGGTACATAAACAGGAAAGAAATAAGTCTCAAAAATTAAGTATGTTTTATCTTTTTAAAATAGCACCACAAAAAGCAGAAATAGTAATGTCACTTGAGTTAAAATCTTATTTTTAATAAAAATTCTAAAACTCTGGAGGAAAACATTTGACGATCTTTTACGCAAGTGAACATGCTTATTCTAATCTTCAATGAATGTATGCTTCAGGACCGTGTCTGTTAGTGACCCCTACTTGTAGAACATTTAAAACACAATTTCATAATTAAGATAGTCACCATAGAAAATTATTCCATTTGAATGAGTTTTGTTGACTGTAGTAAATTCAGAAAAGAGAACGGGATCTAGAATAACTAATTTGATCTGTGTTAATGCCAACCAACATTATGTACCAACCATTTAAGCAAGGTTTAGTATTAGAGATTTAAGATTTAAAACACATTGGAAAAACGTTGTAGAAATTTCTTTAAGGATAAGAACTAGAATTAACACAGGTCCTTAAACAAATATAGACTGTTTCATAATAAAAAGAAGTATTATCATTTCTATAGATGGACAAGAGGTATTTCAGGAATTCATTTAAAAAAAATCTTGAAAGTTTCGGTAGAGATTGCAGATGGGAAATATGGAAAGCCAGACTGCTGGTCTGCGTAAAACTAATTTGAGTTGGTTGTAAATACTGTATGTGTATATAAATTTTTTAGCTGATGGACACACACACACACACACGCACACCTTCCATGAGTTTTTGAATGGTAGGGTATTTTTTCCTTAAAAATCTCATAAGTTGCTCATAAAAGTTTAGGTTTAAGTGTGATAATATTTTCATATAGTTCAAACTCCTACTCTTTTTTACTGACTCCAGTTTGAGACAGAGAGCGAGAGAATGAGAATAAAAGAAAGGTGGGAAGGAAGAAGGAAGGAAGGAAGGAATAAAACAAAGGAGGGAGGGAAGGAAGAAAGAGCAAGGGCTTCTCTGTGTCTGCCAAGACCTATATCATACTCCTGATACCCAGGTGTTGAGTGGTTTTCATTATCCTAGTTGGTGACTGGATTGGGTTGGGGGGCAGAGAGCAGGGTGTTGTGATGACATACGCCAGTTGGAATGTAAGGGCATACTTGGGATTTTAAATTCATCTCTCACTGCAGCTGAGAATTGTGCTGGTGAAAGGGAACAATTCAAAAAAGGGTTTGCAACATTCTTCTCTAAGTAGAACAAATACTACCCTGAAAGTATGGATCATTTCCATTACCAGTGATGAAATACATGATGCATGATGGGGGCCAGTATGCAATTAGATATAACATGTTAAGTAGAATTCAGTCCAAGCTTCCATGGAATTGACAATAGGCAATGCAACAGACGTGGCCTGGGATTTCTTCGGCACTGATCTGCCATGAAGTGCTACATCGTGAGTGCATGTATTCATCCTTTTATTCATTTGATAAAGAGTTATAGAAGAGTGACCTATGCAAGGCATACAGATATAGGACATAGGTATTCAAATATGAAAATGATGGCATGAATCCTGCCCTTAGAGCTGAGCTTATGGTTTAGTGGGGAACAAGGGGGAGACAAGCTCTGCATATAAATAGCTATAATACAATGAACCACATAGTAAGTGTTATGGCAGAATTACAGATAAAGTGTTGTGCGGTCTCACCTGAGAGAAAGGTCTTTGGAGTTGAGAGATAGGATGCATCCAAGAGTAGGTGCCGTTGAGCTAGACTTTGAAGAGTGGGTCTGTAGCGTTAGTTGGGCAGCGTGCTCTCCATCAAGAGCTACGAAGGTGTAAAGGCAATTGGCCCAGAAATCTACAAGAATCAAAATGAATGTGCATCCAAAGACAGTTTGAAAGATAGAATGAACTTTTGCATGTCTATTTACTCAGCAATTCTGTTTCAGTAACTGGCCTGAGAAACACCAATCCACATGCACAAGGCGGAAGCATAAGGATGTAGCAGATTTTTAAGAAATGCGTTAAGTGAGAAAAATACAGAGAGCCCAGATAAAATATATTTACTTCCTATTTAGTACTTTTCTTAGTAACAACAAAGGTTTCTTGTAAGAATGTTATACAAAGTGCATCAAAAACATAAAAAGATGGGTACAGAGAGAATAAAAGAGTGTCTGATTGTTAATTTCCCCCTTCCTGTTTGAGGAACATACTCTCCTTGGAATGCGGTGGCTAAATTTTTCTGTGTCACTTTGTAATGTATTAGAAGAATTTCCAGTAATAGAAAAAAACTGTTGGGAGAAGAGAGAGGTGAGCAGAAATGCAATTACCATACTGGATTCTGGCCAAGATACCAGAATCATTTCTCTGTCAGAAAGAGCTAGGAATCCGTTCAGGTGTGTGAGGTCAGAACCTCCGTTTTGCATCTCATTGGGAAGCCTGGCCTCTGTCATCATTGTAGAACTTAACAGTGTGCTGAGGCTGCTGACAGGGTCTCAGCAGAATGGAAGGTGCCACTTACTTCATTCCCTACCCCTTTCCACTGTCTTAGCAATTCCCTTTTCCCCTGAAGGATAACCTATGAAGCAGAGACTGTGAAAATCTGCATGCATGGGAATGGCAGCCTATGCTGCTGAAACCAGGGAGTATGAGTGCCAATTGTGAAGGAAGCAGTCCTAGCAGCCAGGAGACAAGAGACACAGGAGAGCCACTCTGCAAAGGCAGTGGAATTTGTTTCAAAGGGCATATCTGATTGCTTCATTATTTTTACTAATATTTAGAGAATTTTAGCAGTTACATTTGAGATGGGGGAAAACTGGCATAGCCTTGAATTTTTATTTCAACCTGTAAAATATTTAGAGCTTCTTCATATATCCTTCTAAATAATGTAATTTGCTTTTATTAGATATCTTTGCTTTATTTCAACCTTTGGTCCCTAAACTTCATTTTGTCTTTTGAATTATTAAATTTCACAGAAAAAAAAATCTGTCTTCTACACTGGTCTGATTATAGCACTTTCCTATATTTGAAAATACTCCCCAATAGTCAAAAAGCATCCTGGAAAAGCACCTTTGTATAACCAGAAACCTTGGCTTTCTGATTTCCCTAGAGTTGTACATCAAGATATTAGTACTAACATAACTCGGTGTGGTGCCCAGTGGTCTGGCATTGTCCAATTCCTACTAGACCCCAGGATAGATACCTTATTTGGTTCTTCAAGCTGGGACATTGCTTCTCTGTGTGCTATTATAAAAAAAGCTGAATGCCAGAACAGGGAAGCATTTTGTGGTATAAACACCAGAGGAATATTTAGACCAGAGCATTTGCTGATCCATATGTTTTTACTATGGTTGTTATTTTCATTTTCACAAAGGTAGGGAACTGCTCTGTAAAGAATGATCTTGAAATTATTTCTTCCTCATTCACAGGTTTACTTGTGAACATAACACAAAAGTAGAGAAAAAATTTTTGAATTAAGATCATTTTATTTGACTTTATTATATGTGAGCTTGAATTTATGCAATCATTTCCTAATTAGAGCTTATGAGGCATTGTGATGTGTGTATCTTTTTCTCTGGCTTTTAGTCTACCAGTGTGAGTCTGGGGAATGAGGGTATGGTAGGGGTAATACTTTCAGCTGGCTCTATCATGAAAAAGGGACTATACTAGAAGGATGGAGGGTTCTAATAATAGGACTCTGATGATAGAAGGAAGAGCCACAAAGGAAAGGAAAGAGAAATCAGTCCACAGATTCAGGAGAAAATAATGAGTCTAAAACCGCCCTGGGACATTGCTAAGAAAATTATGCCTCCCCTCAGATGTTGCTTATATACTGGAATACATGTTTAAATAAATGTAATTCCAAATTTTCCTCAAGTTAGGAAAAAAGTAAAAGTTAACACACCCCCCTTCCTATAGCCCTAATGAAAAACCATAATTAAAGGAATATCAAATGCCAGTATCCCATATATGTATGTAAGTATTCCGAACAAGACATATGTTAAACTAAAGCAATCACAGTCTATCGAGACTTTTGTTGTGGATGCATGGGGATGTGGAAACGTTGTCTTTTGAAACATGGAAAATACTTAACAACAACCTGTCTTGAATGCTTTGCCTCTCACTAGCCTAACAATGAAGACTGGAACAAGTCATTTCTTGAGGTTCCAAGTCTCTGTAATTTTCAAACTAATACTTATAACCATTAACTATTCCCCATAAGTTCCACTAATAAGTTATTGGACAATATGATTATCACTAGGATTATTCTTGCTACCTTCTACCCACGAAGAAAAACCAGTGCATTTTATAATTAAGGTGAATAGTTTATTAAAATAATAAAATGATCATAAGCCATTACTTCATAAACTGCAAAAAGCACGTTTGCAGTTCTGTCTTCCAAAAAGATATGACATGTCCATCTCTTTAATTGTAAACATCTTGGTATACAGCTATGAAGGACACCATAAATTTCTGTCCATATTGGGAAATTAGTTACATATCTCCTCATTTAGAATGTGTACTAAAATGGTAACTCACATTATTCTGATTAGAATAAGGAGTCTTGATTTATAGGACATGTGTTTGGGTATGCAAAAATAGACACATTAAAGCCTAATTTGATAAAATCCTGAGAGCAAGAATCCTGAAAGCATTATTTATATTTATTAATTTTTGTAAGTAGTGAAAGCAAAATTAGTTTGGCTTCAAGGTTGGAAACTGTCCATGATGAGACTGAATTAGTTATATTTAATAGTGAAATCTTATTGTAACTAAATTATAATTATATCTTATGAGATATACCTTACGAATTTTTAAGGTTCTTATTTGCGGTTATCTCTGACTTATAAGTAGCGAAAATATTGGTATTCCAGTATGAGCTACACATGGTGTAGTCTCATTAACTGTGAAGACCAATGGAGAATAACTTCATCACATTTTCAAGAAAATAATCATTTTATTGGAATTGTTTACTGGGGCAGTTTATTGATGGGTATTTAAAGATGATTAAAGAACAACCAAATAGCATGTGAAAGGGGAATAGATACTCTTCCTAGTTTTATGTTCTTTAGTTTGACTTCCCGTTGCCAAGCTCTTTCCATGGCTTCATATATGCTTCGGTAAACATCTGTTGACACGTTAATCATTGTTGGTAACCATTAAAATGAATTGTTCTCACTAGAGTGGATTTTTTGGTATTCAACCGTAAATATGGGGCTCATTAGATGCAACACTTGAAGTAATGTATTCAAAATATAATCAAATGTCTCCTGATTGTGGCTATGACAGAGTAACTTGTACCAGACTAACCCTTTCACCATAAACAACTATAAAACAGGGCGAAATATACTAAGCAACACTTTTTGGACATCAGAAAACAGACAGAATGTGATTCTTGAGAGAAAAGAAACACATGTGGCAATCCTCACAGTTATTCCAGTTCCTACCTTAAGCTACTTTCCAGACAACAATGGAAGGAAATGGAGTCTAATCAAAGCATAGCAAATCTTGCTGAGCTGAGGAAGCAGAAAACCGTACTCATCTTAGTATAGCAGCTGGAAATTGAAGTGTAGGATATTGGAAAGGAAGTTCCTGTACAGAGAAGCATCTAGTTAAGGCTTTGGACAAACCCTAAGCTGCACATATGCAAGATGAAATTGCATAAGGTCTAGTTACTGTGAAGCTGAGCACTGAACACATGCCCCATGGGCAAAAAATACAAGGAGATGTGGTAATTCCATCCTGACAGGGTAGAGCGATCATGCTGAATACCTCAGGTTTTCAGCTGAGGTTCTAGCAGGTCATACCTCAGAAGCACTACCTGAGCTATTTAGTAAAGCCTAACCTAGACTTAATCTAACAAAGCTTAAAACCAAGGCTAATTAGTACCACATTAATCTACCAGTAAACTGCCTCCTAGAACAAAACTCATTACTCTTTAAAGGAAGACAACAAAATCCAGACTTTAAACAGGTAGCATTCAAAATATTTTTTTTAGAAATTAAAAAGTGCTAGACATATAAAGAGGCAGAATATTATTTTCTGTGATTAAGAAAACCAAAAAACAATGTGAATAGAACCACAGGTAAACTTTTAAGCTATAACTCAAGAGATAAAAAGCATCAATATTTAATACATTATAAAAAAGATAAATATACTGCTTTAAAAATAGAGCTTCCCAATAAATTAATGGAAATGGTAAAATAAAAAAATAGAAATTCTTGAATTAAAGCATAAAATACTTAAAATAAGTATTTATTGGATGAAAAAAGAGTAAACGGAAAACTATGGAGGAAAATATCAATGAAGTTGAAGACACAGTATGAAAAATTACCTAAACAGAAATTTAGAGGAAAAAAAAAACTGGCAAAAATAAACAGAATTTGTCATTTGTGGGAAGATACCAAAAACTCTAACATTACAGTGACTTGAGCATCAGAAATAGAGAAATGAGAATAGAAAAAAAAAATTGGAGAAACAATGCTAAAAGTGTTTGCTTGTGATAAAGAATATTAACTCAAAAGTTCAGAAAGCTCAATGAATTTCAACAAAAATAAACAGAGAACAACACCTAGCATGTCGTAGTCAAATTTCTGAAAAGCAAAGACAAAGAAAAACCTGAAAAGCAACTGGAGGATGAAGGAATTACATGCCTGAGAAAAATGATAAGGACCAACAATAGCTATATAACTACTTCAGAATATAAAATAGGAACACTTCCCAAGTCTCTTAATGAGACCAACATTATTGTTAAAATCAGAAAAATTATGTAACAAGTAACAAAAATGTTTTTAGACTTCTATCCTTTATGAATATTTTCAGTTATCAAAATTCTTTAATTTTAGCATTTAAGACCTGTGCATATCACTATAGGTAACTTTATACTTCAGATTTTTAAAAATCATGTTAGAGGAAGAATATAGTAAACAATTTATTCATACTTTTCATTAGTATACTTTTTTAGAGAACATGAAATCCACCATAGAAACCTACATACTTTTGGTGTAAAAGGAGAAATGACAACATGAGTACAGTTTACTATTTTATTAAGAAGAGCAATGACACAAAAGAATATAAACTTGGTACATAACAAGATACTATCATTGAGTAAAGGGAAATACTATCGACTCCTGTTTACCATGTATTACATGCCACCTCTTAAAAAAGTTTCTTAAGGAAATTAAAGATTGGAGTAGGGTATATTTCAGTGTCTTACCCATTTAGTTTAATTGAAAAATAGGATTTAGTGCAATCAAATGCAAAAATTCCCATTGCACATAAGTAATTGAATAGTCATCCTGTGCTCTCTGGAGAGTTCCTAACAATAGTATACAATCCAAGATGTGGAGCTTATAGGATAAATTCAATTAGATTATGGTCTTTTGATCTTTCCACAAAATTTATTCATCTTTTCTTTCATATTGTCAAAGTAGTTTCATTAGGCATTTCAGTGCTTAAACTTTGAGTGCTTTATTATTATAAATTCTTCATGAAAAAGAACTATAACTCATTTCAAGAACAATTTGTGATTGTAAATCATCTTTTCTCCTCCAAGTAGCTCCCAGGTGCTATACTATTCCATTAAACATGATAGCTCTAATACAGTACTGGAAGATAGAAATGGCAATTTTCTGTGATTATGGAAAGAGGTCATACAGGACTAGGGAAGACATCACATTCTTCTATTTTGCAAACAAGCCACACATTTTTGTAATGCTATTTTTTAGGGACATTGTTTTTATTATTGTTTTATTATTGTCCAAGTACTTTTTCAAGGCATGAGAAGATTTCCAACATTAAGTGAAGTCTTAAGAGAAGGATCATGATGTGAATACTTTAATGCAGTATCACTGATAGCATAAAGTACTCAAAATGTAGTACTTTTCCTTTAGAAAATTGAAAGCTGGACGTTAGCAGTTATTTTTGAGACAAAGAAGTTTATATAAGGCATCTCTGGAATAGAAACTAAACTGAGAGAGAACAAAGACAGTTGTGATGTGAAATGGTTAACTGACTTGGTATAGGCAGAAAAATGCCTCTGTGTGTGTGTGTGTGTGTGTGTGTGTGTGGTGGTTGTGTGTGTGTGAGATTCTTTTCCCAAGCATAAATTTGCCTCAGTACACCTGTACAAATACCCATGAATTATTTTTATAAGTACATAACTGTTCTGATGACTCTCTCTATTAAACAAGAGAATGGAGACAGTAAAGAAATGCTTTGTAAAGAGTTAGCCCCAGGCACTGTAGGAGTGTAGATAGTGGACATCCTATGCCGGTAATGCTATTTTACTTAAACTGATCTCACTGCCTTGAAAGACCCTTTTCTTCTCCTCAGTGAACTGCTGTATATCTTTTAGGATCTCAGTGTCAATTTTTCTGCAAAGCCTATCTCCCCAACTCCCAAGATAGAAAGAAAATTCTTCTCTGCCCTGGTCCACCAGAGCACTTTGTAAGCATACATTACCACTTAGGAAACTTCATTTAGTGGTTTGTTTACATGCCTATCTTTGTATGAACTTTGAGCTGCCATAGTGCAAGATCCACACCTTATAACCCCATCCAGAGAGTACCTAAAAGAGTGTAGGTCCCAAATCAATGATTAGAAAATTAGATGAATATAAACCCTGAAAATAATGATCTGTGTGGACTTCATTTTCTAGCAACCTAGCTGCATTTTTAAAATTTTCATTTTTAGAACAGTTTTATTTTTACATACAATAAAATTCGTACTTTTAAAGTATAGAATTAAATGTTTTTTGGGATATTCAAAGAATTGTGCTACCATTACTACTACCTAATTTTAATACATTTTTTTCACTTTTAAAAGAGCCACCATACGCATTAGCTCCCTATTCTTCCCTGTTACTCCCCAATTTACTGCTAACCATTAATATAAATTCTATTTCTATGGATTTGCCAATTCTCTACATTTTATATAAATGGAACATAAGTGGAATCATACAATATATGATCTATTCTGACTCATTTCTTTCATTTAGCATAATGTTTCCAAGGTTCATCCTTGTGGTAGCATATCAGTACTTTATTTCTTTTTATTGCCAAATAGTATTCCATTACATGGATATGCCATTTTTTGTTGATTCATTCATCAGTTGACAGACATCTGGGTTGTTTCCACTTTTCGACTACCATGAATAATACTGCTGTAAACATCCATGTACAGGTTTTTATGTGAACATGGGTTTTTATTTCTCTTGGGTATATATCTAGGAGAGCAATTGCTTAGTGATTTGGTAACTCTACCTTTAACTTAGGAACTGCCAAAACTTTTTTCAAAGTGATTGTACCATTTTATGCTCCCACCAGTAACATATAAGAAGCGTGCCATTTGACCTGCATCAACGCCAGCACTTGTGACTGCTTGTCTTTTCATTTTAGCCATCTAATTGCACATTCCAATATGTGCAGGCATATTTTATTGTGCATTTCTAAATATAGAGGGATTTGCATTTCTCTAAAACTAATGACATTGAGCATCTTTTTATGTGCTTGATGGCAATTTGTCTGTCTTAGAGAAATGTCTGTGCCGTGTCTTACATGCTCCCAAACTACTAAATTCATGATTAGCTCTCATAGTTATTTTGTATGTGTGGATTCCTTGTATCAACAACATCTCATCTGCAAATAGAGATAATTTTACCACTTCCTTTCCAATATGGATGCCCTTTATATTTTTTTCCTTTTCTTAATTTTCCTGTCTAGGAGCTCCAGTACATGGTTCTGTACGTGTGGCGACAGCAGACATCTTGTTCCTGATCTTAGGGACAAAGCATTCAGTATCTGATCATTAAGTATGATGTTAGCTTTGGGTTTTTTGTAGATGCCTTTCATCAGCTTGAGCATATTCTCTTTTATTCTTAGTCTGCTATGTGTCTTTTATCAATCAAGAATATTGAATTTTTAAAAAATTTTAATTCCAGCATAGTTAACATACAGGGTGATGTTAGTTTCAGGTTTACAAGATAGTGATTCAGCGATTCCATACATTACTCAGTGCTCATCATAATAAGTGTACTCTCAATCGCCCTCACTTACTTCGTCCATCCCCACACCCACCGCAGTTTGTTTCCCCTATAACCATCAGTTTTGTTCCTGTAGTCAAGAGTCTGTTTTCTAGTTTCTCTTTTTTATTTGTTCATTTGTTTTGTTTCTTAAATTTCCCATATGAGTGAAATCATATGGTATTTGTCTTCCTCTGACTGACAGCATTTCACCTAGCATTTCACTTGGCATTATACTCTCTAGATCCATTGACACTGTTGCAAATGGCAAGATTTCATTCTACTTTATGGCTGAGTAATACTCCATTGTATACATACCACATCTTCTTGTTCCATTTATCAATCAGTGGACACTTGGGCTGCTTCCAGAATTTTGCTATTGTAAATAATGCTACTATGCACATAGGGGTGTATATATCTTACTGAATGAGTGCTTTCATTTTCTTTGGGTAATACCCGGTAGTGGAAATACTGGATAATATGGTAATTCCGCTTTTAATTTTTTGAGAAACCCCCATACTGTTTTTCACAGTGGCTGCACCAATTTACATTCACACCAGCAGTCCATGAGCTTTCCTTTTTCTCCACATCCTAGTCAACACTTGCTCTGACAGGTATGAGGTGATATTGCAGTTTTGTTTTGCATTTCCCTGATGATTAGCAATGTTGTGCATCTCTTCATGTGTCTGTTGATCATCTGTATGTCTTCTCCCATTTTTTGTTTTTTTGTGTGTTGTATAAGTTCTTCATGTAGTTTAGATACTAACCCTTTATTTGATACGTCACTTGCAGATATCTTTTCCATTTCAGTAGGTTACCTTTAGTTTTGTTGATGGTTTCATTTATCTTGCAGAAGCCTCTTATTTTAAAGTCATCCCAATAGTTTGTTTTTTGCTTTTGTTTCTCTTGCCTCAGAAGACGTATCTAGAAAAATGTTGCTATGGCCAGTGTCAGAAAAATTACTGCCTGTGCTCTCTTTTAAGATTTTATGGTTTCAGGTCTTACATTTAGGTCCTTGAGTTTATTTTTGTGTATGGTGTAAGACAGTGGTCCAGTTTTATTCTTCTGCGTTTGGCTCACCAGTTTACCCAACACCATTTGTTAAAAAGACTGTATTTTTCTCAGTGCATATTCTTTACTCCTTTGTTGAAGATTAATTGACCATATAATTGTGGGTTAATTTCTGGGCTCTCTGTTCTGTTTCATTGATCTGTGTGTCTATTTTTATGCCAGTACCATACTGTTGTGATTATTACAGCTTTATAATATACCCTGAAATCTGGGATTGTGGAGCCTCCAGTTTTGTTCTTTTTCAAGACTGTTCTGGCTATTTGGGGTCTTTTGTGGTTCCATACAAATTTTAAGATTGTTTGTTCTAGGCACACCTGGGTGGCTCAGTGGTTAAGCGTCTGCCTTCAGCTCAGGGCATGGTCCCAGGGTCCTGGGATCGAGCCCTGCATCAGGCTCCCTGCTCCGCTGGGAGCCTGCTTCTTCCTCTCCCACTCCCCCTGCTTGTGTTCCCTCTCTCGCTGGCTGTCTCTATCTGTCAAATAAATAAATAAAATCTTTAAAAAAAAAAAAAAAAGAGGGTTTGTTCTAGGTCTGTGAAAAATGCTGTAGGTATTTTGATAGGGATTACATTAAATCTGTAGATTGCTTTGGGTAGTATAGACATTTTAACATTTGTTCTCCCAGTGCATGAGCATGAAATGTGTTTCCATTTTTTTGTTGTCTTTCATCAGTTAAATTTATTCCTAGATTAAAAAAAAGTTTATTCCTAAGTATTTTATTTTTGCTGCAATTGTAAATGGGATTTCTTAATTTCTCTTTCTGATACTTAATCATTAGTGTATAGAAATGCAACCGATTTTTGTGTATTGATTTTTGTATCCTGTGACCTTAACTGAATTCATTTTTTAGTTCTAGTGGTTTTTTTGGTGAAGACTTTAGGGTTTTCTATACATAGTATCATGACATCTGCAAATAGTGACTGTTTTACTTCTTCCTTGCCAATTTGAGTGTCTTTTATTTCTTTTTCTTGTCCGACTGCTGTGGCTAGGACTTCCAGTACTATGTTGAATAAAAATAGTGAGAATGGACATCCTTGCCATATTCCTGACCTTAGGGAAAAGCTTTCAGCTTTTCACCATTGGGTATATTGTTAGCTGTGAGGTTTTCATATAAAGCCTTTATTATGTTGAGGTATGTTCCCTCTTAAACCTACTTTAGAGGGTTTTTATCATAAATTGATGTACTTTGTCAAGTGCCTTTTCTGTATCTATTGAAATAATCATATGGTGTTTATCCTTTCTCTTGCTCATATGATGTATCATGTTAATTGATTTGCAAATATTGAACTGCCTTTGCATCCCCAGAATAAATCATACTTGATCATGGTGAATAATTTTTTTATGTATTGTTGGATTAGGTTTACTAATATTTTGTTGGTATTTTTGCATCTGTGTTCATCAGAGTTAATGTCCTATACTTCTCTTTTTTTGTAATGTCTTTTTTTTAAAAATATTTATTTACTTATTTGAGAGAGAGAGAGGTGAGGGGGACAGAGGAAGAGGGAGAAGAAGGCTTCCCACTGAGTGGGGGAATCCAATGCAGGGCTCGATCCCAGAAGCCTAAGATCATGACCTAAGCCGAAGGCAGACTCTTAACTGACTGAGCCATCCAGGCACCCCTGTAGTGTCTTTATCTAGTTTTGATATCAAGGTAATGCTGGTCTCATATGATGAATAGGAACCTTTCTTTCTCTTCTATGATGAGTCTGGCTAAAAGGTTTATCAATTTTGTTGATCTTTTCAAAGAACCCGATTTCATTGCTCTCCTATTTTTTTTCCCCTGGTTTCTACGACATTTATTCCAGCTCTAATCTTTATTATTTCCCTTCTACAGCTTTTGGGTTTTGTTTATTCTTTTTCTAGCTCTTTTAGGTATAAGGTTAGCTTGTTTATTTGAGGGTTTTTTTTTTGTTGTTTTGTTTTTGTTTTTGTTTTTGCTTCTTGAGGTAACCTGTATTGATATTAACTTACCACTTAGAATAACTTTTGCTTCATCCCAAAGATTTTGGACCATTGTGTTTTCATTTTTCTCCGTGTGTTTTTTGGCTTCCTCTTTAATTTCTTGGTTGACCCATTCATTGTTTAGTAGCATTTTGTTTAGCCTCCATATTTGTGTTCTTTCGAGATTTTTTCCTTTACTTGATTTCTAGTTTCATAGTGTTGTGTTCAGAAAAGTTGCATGGTATGACTTTGATCTTTTTTAATTTGTTGAGACATGTTTTGTGGCCTAATATGATCTATTTTAGAGAATGTTCCATGTACACTTGAAAAGAATATGTATTCTGCTGTTTTAGGATAGAATGTTCTGAATATTTCTGTTAGATCCATCTGTTCCAATGTGTTATTCAAAGATACTATTTCCTTGTTGATTTCCTGTTTGGATGGTCTATCCGTTGATGTCAGTGGAGTGTTAATGTCCCCTGTTATTATTGTATTACTATTCATCACTTCCTTCATGTTTGTTATTAGTTGCTTTATGTATTTGGGCTCTCCCATGCTGGGTGCATAAATATTTACAATTGTATATCTTCTTGTTGAATTGTTCCCTTTATGATTATAGAGTGTTCTTTGTCTCGTTACAGACTTTTTTTTTTACCTAAAATGTCTTTATTTTAAAAAGTATACAGTTTCAATTTAAAGTTTATTTTGTCTGATATAAGTATTGCTACCCCAGAAATTCACTTCCATTTGCATGATAAATGATTTTCCATCCCTTCATGTTCAGTCTTCATGTGTCTTTGGGTCTGAAATGAGTCTCTTGTAGGGATTCATTAGATAGGTCTTGCTTTCTTATACATTCTGTCACCCTGTGTATTTTGATTGGAGTGTTTAGTCCATTTACATTCAAAGTAATTACTAATAGGTATTTATGAATAGGTTTATATTTATTGCCATTTTGTTTTATGGTTGTTTTTGTAGTTTTTCTCTGTTCCTTTCTTCTCTTGCTCTCTTCTCACACAGTTTGTTGCCTTTTTTTAGTGATGTACATGGATTCCTTTCTCTTTATTTTTTCATATCTATTACTGGTTTTTGATCTGTGGTTGCCATTAGGTTTGTATGTAACATCTTATGCATATAGTGATCTTTATTAAGTTGAAGGTCATTTAATTTCGAACCCATTCTTTACTCCTCTCCCCCCCCCCTCGCCCCATGTTTTATGTATATGGTGTCATACTTTACATAGTTTTACTTTTGTTTGGTCAGTCCCTTGACTGACTTTTATAGATGTACTTAATTTTACTGCTTCTGTGCTTCCTGCCTTTCTTACTCCTATTTATGGCCTGTCCTTTCCACTCAGAGTCCCCTTTAATATTTCTTATAGGGCTGATTTGGTGCTCATGAATTCCGTTAACTTTTGTTTGTCTGGGAAACTCTTTATCTCTCCTTCTGTTCTGAATGGTAGCCTTGGTTGACAGAGTATTCTTGGCTGCAGATTTTTGTTTGTTTTTCGTTTACCAGCACTTTGAATGTATCATGTTATTCTTTTGGTCTACAGAGTTTCTGCTGAAAACTCAGCTGATAGCCTTATGAGATTTCTCTTGTATGAAACTGTTTTCTCTTCCTGTTTTTTAAATTCTCTCTTTATCACTTCCTTTTGCCATACTATGTGTCTTGGTGTAGACTACCTTGGATTGGTTTTTTGGGGAAATCTCTGTGCCTCCTGGATCTGGATTTCTGTTTCCTTCCCCAGATTTGGGAAGTTTCCCACTGTTATTTCTTCAAATAAATTTTCTGCTCCCTTTTCTCTCTCTTCTTCTGGAATCCCTATAATGCAAATGTTATTACACTTGATGGTGTCATTAAATTCCCTAAGACTATTTTCATTTTGTTTTTCCTCTCTCCTGTTCAGCTTGATTGCTTTCCATTATTCTGTCCTCCAGGTCACTGATCTGTTCTTCTGCTTCCTATAATCCATTTATTCCATGTAGTGTATTTTTTAATTTGAGTTATCAAGTTCTTCATCTCTGATTGGTTCTTTTTATATTTTCTGTCTCTTTATCTATTTTTCTATCTCTTTCATCTGTAATGACTCGTTGTGTGCAGTTTGCTCCCTGTATTGTTAGTGGGCCAGTCCTGGGTCTCCTTGGGCTTGAGTTGAGTCATCGCAGGCATTGGCCAGAGATCCAGTAGGACCAAACTGCAGGACACTTTCCCTGGGTTGTCCCCTGAGAATCTTTCTTTAGTCCATGCAGCCTGCAGTCAGACCCAATATCTGCCCCCAGCCCACTGCTGGGGCTGTAGTGGGACTGGTGTGTGTGGTTATCTTCCCTTCTCCCTGGGAAGGAGTTGCTTTAGAGTGGTGTTGGCCCCTGTCAGGGATGTTTGCACTGCCTTGCTTGTTGCATTCCTTTGGGTAGGCTCTGGCCAAGGGTGTATTAGAAGGGCTGGTCCACAGGAGAATGTGGGGGTGGAGCTTGTGGTGTTAGCAAGGTTTCTTGGGGTCTGCTGTGGGAGGACACCTGGAACAAAGGCCTCGCTGGAGAAGATGTGTCCACAGGAGATCACAGGGTTGGTGCACACTGTTAGTAAGTAGGTGGATAGTACTGAACTTTGCTCGTTTCTGTAGGCATCCATGTGTCTAGGCTAGAAGGGAAGGGAAGGAAATGATGCCCACCAACTCTGTTGTTCTTGGAGAATTCTCCCGAAGATCCCTGCACTCCAGCATGTGCTCTGAGATTAGTAAATAAATCTCCATCCCTTAACCCCAGCATTTTTCAAACTCCTCCCTCTGTTCTCTATCTCTATGGGGTTTTTTGTTGTGCTGCCTCTTTAAGGATGGGGACTCAGTGTCCTAGCACCCTCTGCCTCTCCCAGAGGCAAGCTTGCTGATTTTTAAATTTTCAGGTGTTAAGTCCTGCTGATTGTAAGAACTCACAAAATTACACCTTTCTGGTTTTCAAAGCCAAATATTATGGGTATTCATCTTCCCTGTGTGGGTTCCCCAGGCCTGCATGCCTGGTGTGGGGCCTTCTCTCTTCCCTCTATGTACCTGTTGCATCCCTCCCTCCCAGGGACAGTCCTGCAGGTTCCTTTAGGTCCTGACTGGTCTCCACCCTTCTGCCATTTTTGTTGTGGCCTCTGCTCTACATTTAGCTGTGGAGAGTCTGTTTTGCCAGTTTTTCAGTCAGTTTCTAGGTTATTCACACTGATGTGGGTGTCAGGCCAAAGGACAAGGTGAGTTTAGGATCTTCCTAATCTGTGAATCTCCTTGGAAGTTCTCCAGGAGTGTTGAATTTTATGAAATATTTTTTTTCTGTGTCAATTAAGATGATGTGTTTTTGTCCTTTAATCTATGAATGTGGTATAATATATTGATTGATTTTCATATGTTAAACAAACCTTGCATTCCTGGGATAAAGGTTGCTTGGTCATAGTGTGTTATCCTTTTAATAGACTACTAGGTTTGGCTTACTAGTATGTTGTTGAAGATTTTTACAACTACATCCAAAAGAGATATTTATCTGTAGTTTTTTTTGTGTGTGTATGTGATGTTTTTGGGTCTGATTTTAGTACGAGGGTGAGATTGGTCTTATTAAATGAGTTTTAAAGTGTGAAATTACTACCAAGTTATACCATTACTGTTCTTGTTCCTTTAAGTAACTCTTCTAGAATTCTTCCAGATCTTTTGCTAATTTCCAGCCCTGAAAAAGTTAATTTTGATGGTTCTTATAGTGTTCTCATTTTGGGGGGGAGGGTTGTTGTTGTTGTTTTCTTTTAATGGAAGAGTAGATTTTCAGGAGTCTTTTCCTTGTAGAATTTCTTACCCCAGTTGCTTTTTATTTTTTTTTTTAAGTTTTTATTGAAATTCCAGTTAGTTAACATGCAGTGTGGTGTAATATTAGTTTCAGGTGTATAATATGGTGATTCAAAACTTGCATACAACATCTGGTGTTTTTTAAAGAACTGGAGTGGATGATACTTTGCCATATATTATTTTCTTCTCCATTTTCCAATTTTCTATTAATGAGATATCACAATAGCATTACCAGAAGCTGAAACAAGGCAAGCATCCCTGAGCAAGAAGATTGGATGATAAATATATAGAGAGACAGAGAGAAAGAGAGAGATGGCAGTTTTTACAAAAATCACATTTAGTGGCCAGATTGAGATTAGAAATCATGTCTCAGTGCCTGCCCACTTTTTCCATCTTATTTCATGTTCAATTGCCTTGATAGCAGGGACTTCCCTCTGTATTAAAACAGCTATCACAGATATTCAGTTATCTCATTATAAATAAAATTATATAAAATAAAGTCATTCCAGGTGATCTAAAAAATTTTTTACATGTAACATTTACATATTCACACCAAAATAGAAATTTTCTGTGGATAAGGGTTGCATTACCAGTAATCTAACTGATCATAAAATACGTTTAATTGCACTTAAAATCCAACTAGAGTTTACTTCTCTATTGGTTGTTGTTACAAACTATAGAGAACTAGTTAAAAGTTCAGTGAATCATTCTTTCGTAATATCTCATCAAAATTCTTTAATCTTCAGGGCACCAGACTGGCTCAATTGATAGAGCAAGAGACTTGATCTCAGAGTTGTGAGTTCAAGCCCCACATTGGATGTAGAGATAACTTAAAAAAAATTATTTCATCTTTGACTATTAGTACCATTCATCCTAATTTGATAACTTTTTTTACTTTATAATTTTCATCATGGAATAAATAATTCATGGAATCAGAATTTTCTTACAGAAAAGTTAATTATTGCAAAGTTTGTGTCAGGCCATTGATCAGCCTCAAAAGTAGAATTACTAAATTTGCTAGTTATTGTCAGTCACAATCAACATCTAAATCAACCATCTGAAGAGTATGCTCACCATTGGATCACACCCAGATATTGGAATTCCCTGAATGCTGGGGAAGGGTTTTGGTGTTACCTAGTCAATTACAAGGAGTTATAGAAAGTTTTCATAGGATAATCAATCTGTTGTAGACTATATACAAGTGAAGATTAAAGAACTGTTTTTGTTATTTATATATTAAATGTTTCCTGCATGAAAGAAGACCATAACATGTTTAAAATATATGAAAAGAGAGAATAAAATGGAAGGCACTTCTGAAGGAAATACTAAAGGAAAATGAAATCCTGTATGTGAAAGAGGGAAGACTCAAGTATATGAAACAAATTTTCATTTAGGTGCAACTGGAAATGATTCAAATGTCAGAATTAAGTTACTCAGATGAGTATTAAAATAATTGAAGTAATTAAAGAGACACAATTTTTAGTGAAAGTAAGATCCAATATGAAAATGTCTAGTAAATCACTAGAAGCACATCTGGCTTTTTGTTTGGCCATCTTTCCTGGTAAATGGGCTATAGAGGAGCTAAGATTCCAACATGTGTATAGTGACTAGCATTTATCTCTCTCTCTCTCTCTCTCTCTCTCTTTTTTTTTTTTTTTAAGTAGTCCCTCCCTCCATAAAGCTGGGCCTTTAGGAATTGCATTCTAATGCATTCTAATACAAACAAAACATCACTGAATGTCCTTGGACACATTTTACATGTACAGAGGAGAACTGTGAGGAAGCCTAAGGAAAGAGAGGCATACACTGGGGTTTCCTGGAACTTGATCCCCTGAAAAGCTTGTGGTAAGAGTTACTGCTTAGAGGTTGAGGCTGAATACTACTGGAGAAGGACCATTCTGAGGGGGAACCATTGAGTTTCGAAAGGTATTACTGAATTCCCAGAAGTCATATAGAAATTTCCTTCTTTATAATCCTGGTGAGGAAGAAGCTCCCAGAGCAATTGCATGTTTACTTTTGTGATTCAAGTGTTGAGTTTGATAGAGATGATTGTATCTCTTGGCTCCACTATTCTTTTTTTCTATCATATTCTCCAGTCTGCCCAGAGGATGAAGTTCACTATTTCTGCCCCCGTGCCTTCCTCAGTCATTGACATTCCAGCAGAAACTCAATATAACAGAAGTTTTGAATTATTCCTTGTTCCATTTGTGTTGATGGACATCTTCTAGGCTGTAGCCTAATATGATGGAGGAAAGACATGGGAGGCTCAGACTTTGAGCAAGATTGGTCGTCAGGAGTTCCCACAAGCATAGCAGAGAAAGAATGAACTGAGCATCCTCAAAAACATTGAACTGACAAAGTGGTTAATAACACTATTCCATCTCAGAAAATAGAATCTTAGCCTCTCTTTTGTTTGCATTTGCTATAGCCCAGATCAGATTAAAAGGAAATTTATAATTGAAATTCCAGTTTATACTTACAACTCCACAATTATAGCCTCCTGGCAGTTTTCAGTTTGTAAATTGGAATAAATATCATTATTTTTCTTTTATCAACAAATCACTTTGTTTTCAAACATATATGTCTAAACCCAGTGAAAATGTTTTCACTTCCCTCCCATCCTTACTACCACCCCCTGTTTTTTCAATGGTAGCAAACATTATCTAATGCTCATCTGTTTGAATCTACTTGTTAATTTTAAGAAACCTGGTGCTTTCAGCTATCATTACATTTGTCTTATCTATAACATTATTAATGAATACAGTTTCCCTAACTCTCCGTTTTATGTTATTTTATCCATTTTTCTCCATGGAAATATGGGTCCGTTCTTAAGGCTTAGTAAAAACACTATAAACCTTTTGTTTAGTTTTATTTTTTTCAATTTCAAAAAGTAATTTTAGGAAGAGAAGCCATAGATAAGCACCATAGAGCCATACACACACATACATATACCAGAGACAGCATGAACACAAAGACATAAAGACAATTGTTTGTTAAGATTCCAAACAGGTTATTGTCGTGTAGTAAAACAAATAAGAGTTCTTTCCAAAATGTAACTGTCTTATTGCAAAGGGAACATTCCCTGGAGGAAATGCCATTTCTACCAACTCCCTATGCATCCATTTTTCAGACACATTTCAGTATGAATGACACTGAAAATCCATACTTGAGATGGAAAGTAGATGAACTCTTGAAATTTGGGTTGGCTCCAAAATCTATGACAGCTCCAGTTAAGTGGCCTTGTTCATGGACAGTTTGTCCATATTTTTAGATATATTAGTTTGATGGCAAGAAAAGGCAAAATTATCATGTGAAATGACAGAAATATTTGGCAAAATGCACCCTATAATTTTATTTTGCCTGCATCCTCCAGCAATATTGAGGATGTTGTACGCTGGGAGTGGATAAATAAGTACTTCTGGGAGCTTTTCTTCCCAGCTGGCTCCGGACTTGACAAGCCCTAGAACTTTGGCAAGGGATTTAGCACAAATAAAACCAACTATAACAGAAGTTAACAACAATGACGAAAAAGATAAACCTAACTCTGTCTCATGTTGTTCTGGCTAAGAACAACAATTTAAGTATCCAAACAGCTGTGCCCATGCTACATGGCCATCTGATCAAAAGTAAATCTGCTTGGGCGGTTTACCTAGCTCTTCCTCGTTGTCCTCCGGGCCGAGCAGGCAGCAGGGCAGGTGGCGGCGGAGGTGCACAGTGCACCGGAACAGGCTGTCGGTGCAGTACCCCAGGTCCAGCAGGTGCCCCTTGAGGTCCTCGAGCAGAGCCAGTGAGTGGCCGCAGAGGTCGGCGAGCTGCCAGAGCAGGCTGAGCGCGGCCAGGTGGCTCACGTCGCAGAGCTCGTCTCTTCCCAACAGGAAAACAAAGACCTTGAGCGAGAGGCAGATGTGGATGTAGAGCCCCTGGGAAGGAGCACAGGGGGTCCAGCTCTGGTCTGTGGAGGGAGAGCTGGGGTTCTATAAGTGACACACTCCAGCCACGCTGTCCCAGGCAGTTAAGAACACAGGTAACCGGGGAGGAGTTAAGATGGTGGAGGAGTAGGGGACCCCTTTTTCAGCCGGTCCCCTGAGTCGAGTTGGATAGGTACCAGACCAGCCTGAACATCCACGGAATCAGCCTGAGACGCAAGATGATACATCTGGATCTCTACAAATGAACATCTCCAGCACTGAGTATTGAAGTACCAAGCGGGGAGCCATGAAACCGTGCACAGATATCAGAAGATAAACGGAAGTGGGAGGGAGCCACCGTGTTCGGACACTGGGAAGCGGTAGCCACCTGCATGGGGCAGTGGGTGGACTCGTGGACTGAGACCGTGAGCTGGGGAACGTGCACCATCAGACTGAAACGGAGCTCCGGTGCGCTCATTGGAACCAGATTGAGACCGGGAGCGCGCAGAGGCGGCTGGCGGCTGGTCATGTTAGAAACACAAAGGACAGAGATGCGCCAGCCCTGGAAGTGAGGGTTGGGACGCCGGGTGTGATGCGCACATCCGGGGACGCTGCAGGGTTGAGCAGCACCAACAGAAACAGAGTTAAAGTGGCCAGAGCATCAGTGGAGAATGGTCCGCGATCCCTCTGTTCTGAGACAGAGACTGAGATTCGGCCACTGCTGCTCTGACTCTCAGAAGAGGTACAGCAAACTGCCAGGGAAAGCCGCCAGAGAACAAAAGCCTAGAATTACCGGATCACAGTGTGCCCATTCCCATCTCTCCTCCCAGGGGACACGGAGACTCTACCCAAATAGGGTTGCCTGAGTATCAGCACAGCAGGCCCCTACCCCAGAAAGCAGGCTGAAAAATCAAGAAGCCCACATACCTAAGATCCCTATAAAACAAGGGCACACGACCTGGGTGCCAGTCAATAATTTGGACTCTGGACAACCCCGCAACCTCTCCTCATCAGAATGACGAGAAGGAGAAATCCCCCCCAGCAAAGAAAAGACAACGAGTCTGTGGCCTCTGCCACAGAACTAATTGATATGGATATAACCAAATTATCAGAAATGGAATTCAGAGTAACAATGGTCAAGATGATGTGTAGACTTGAAAAAGGTATTAATGAAAATGTTAATGAGAATATAGAATCTCTAAGGGCGGAAATGAGAGTGAATCTGGCAGAAATTAAAAATTCTATGAGCCAAATGCAGTCAAAACTAGAGGCTCTGACGGCAGGGTGAATGAGGCAGGAGAACGTATCAGCAAATTGGAGGATGGGTTAGTAGAAGAGAAAGCTAAAATAGAATCTGGACTTAAAAAAATCCACACTCAGGAATGTAGGTTACGGGAGATTACTGACTCAATGAAACATTCAAATGTCAGAATTATCGGCATCGCCGAGGGACTAGAGAAAAACAGAGGTCTAGAAGAGATATTTGAACAAATTGTAGCTGAAAACTTCCCTAATCTAGCAAGGGAAACAAACATCCGTGTTGGAAGAACGTGCAGTCAAGGATCCTTTATCCAGCAAGGCTATCATTCAGAATGGTTGGAGAAATAAAGACCTTCCAGAATCGCCAGTCATTGACCAATTTTGTAACCACGAAACCAGCCCTACAGGCAATATTAAGGGGGGTTCTATAAAGGTAAAAAGGCCCCAAGAGTGATACAGAACAGAAAGTCACAATCGATAGAAACAAAGACTTTACTGAGAACATGGCATCATTAAAATCATACCTCTGAGTATTCAGTCTCAATGTAAATGGCCTAAATGCTCCCATAATGCCACAGGGTTGCAGATTGGATATGACCCATCCATTCGCCGTCTACAAGAGACTCGTTTTGAACCTAAAGATACATTCAGACTGAAAGTAAAGGGATGGAATACCATCTTTCACGCCAATGGACCTCAAAAGAAAGCTGGGGTAGCAATTCTCATATCAGACAGATTGGATTTTAAACTAAAGACTACAGTTAGAGACACAGAAGGGCACTATATTATTCTTAAAGGATGTATCCAACAAGTGGATATGACAATTATAAATATATATATGCCCCCAACAGGGGAGCAGCAAGATACACAAGCCAACTCTCAACCAGAATAAAGAGAAATACAGATAAAAATACGTTAATAGTAGGGGACCTCAACACTCCCCTATCAGAAATAGACAGAACACCCATGCAAAAAGTCGACAAAGAAACAAGGGCTTTGAATGCCATACTCGATGAGTTGGACCTCATAGATCTATATAGAACACTACACCCCAGAACCAAAGAATACTCATTCTATTCTAATGCCCATTGAATATTCTCAAGAATAGACCATGTTCTGGGACACAAAACAGGTCTCAACCAATACCAAAAGACTGAAATTATTCCCTGCATATTCTCAGACCTACAACACTTCCTTGAAATTGAACTCAACCACTAGAAAATTAGAAGAAACTCAAACACTTGGAGACTAAGAACCATCCTGCTCAGGAATGATTTGATAAACCTAGAAATCAAAAATCAATCTAAATCAACATATGGAGACCAACAAGAATGAAACACAATGGTCCAAAACCTATGGGATACTGCAAAGGCGTCCTAGCGGGGAAATACATAGCCACCAAGCCTTACTCAAAAGAATAGAAAATCTAAAATGCAAGTTTTTATATTCTCACCTCAAGAAGCTGAGAACAGCAACAGAGATGGACAGACCTAATTCATGCACGACAGGAAGAACAGTTGACCAAGATTAGAGCAGAAATCAATGAATAGAAACCAGAGAGTAAGTAGAGCAGATCAACAGAACTTAGAAGCTTGTTCTTTGAGAGAATCAGGGTGAAATTGACAGACCACTGGGCAAGACTTATCCAAAAGACAATAGAGAAAGGACCCAAATTAATAAAATTATGAATGAAAAGGAGAGGTCACAACCAACACTGATAAATTGGAAGGATTGTTAGAAACTTATCAACAGCTTTATGCCATTAAATTAAGCAATCTGGAAGAGATGGAGGCTTTCCTGGAATCCTATAAACTACCAAGACTGGAAACAGGAAGAAATTGATTTTAAACAGGCCATAGTAATTATGAAGAGATTGAAGCAGTGATAAACAACCTTCCAAAAACAAAACTCCAGGCCTGGATGGTTTTCCTGGGGACTTAAACTACCAAACATTCAAAGAAGAAATACTATATTCTCCCAAAGTATTTTCCAAAAATAGAAACATGAAGGAAAGCTTACCAAACTCATTCTATGAAGCCTATTACCTTGATCCCCAAACCAGGCAAAGACCCCATCAAAAAGGAGAATTACAGACTGATTTCATCTAATGAATATGGACACCTAAAACCTCAACAAGATCCTGGCTAATAGAATCCAACAGTACATTAAAAGGATTATCCATCATGACCAAGTGGGATTCATCCCTGGGATGCAAAGGTGGTTCAACATTTGCAAATTGATCGGAGGTCTTAGATTTTATCCAGAAAGAAAAATTCAAAAATCATATGATCCAGCTTCAATAGATGCAGAAAAGCATTTGACAAAATGCAGCATCCTTTCCTGATTAAAAACCATTCAGAAGTGTAGGGATAGAGGGTACATTCCCATCAATCTCATAAAAACCATCCAGAAAAGACTACAGCAAATATCATTCTCAACAGGAAAGCTGGAAGCCTTTCCCCTTAAGATCAGAACACGACAAGTATGCCTACTTTCGCCAATCTATTATTCAATATAGTACTTCATGAAGTCCTTGCAACAGCAATCAGACAACAAAAGGGGCTACAAGGTATCCAAATCGCAAAGAAGAAGTCAAAGGTGTCTCTCTTCACAGATGCACTATGATACTCTATTTGTAAAAACCCAAAAGAATCCACTCCCAAACTATTAGGAAGTTATAGAGCAATCAGTACTGTGGCAGATACAAAATCAATGCTCAGAAATCATGCCATTTCTATACATGAACAATGAGACTGAAGAAAGAGAAATTAGGAATCCATCCCATTTACAATAGCACCAAAAACCAGTTACTTACCTTTGGAATAATTTAACCAAGAGACATAAGGACTCCATATTCTAGAAACATAAATCACTCTTGAAAGACATTGAGGAAGACACAAAAGGATGGAAAATATTCCATGCTTCATGGATCGGAAGAATTAAATATAGTTAAAGTCCATGCTACCATTGAGCAATCTACACTCTCAATGCTATCCCGATCGAAATACCGTATATGACATTTTTCAAAAGAACTGGAACAAATAGTCCTTAAATTTGTATGGAACGTAGAAACGGCCCGTACGCAAGGAAACTCTTGAAAGGAAAACAAGCTGGGGCATCACAATGCCGGATTTCAAGCTATACTACAAAGCTGTGATCACAAAGACAGCATGGGTAAACTGGCACAAAACAGACACAAGACCAATGGAACAGAATAAGAGAACCCAGAAATGACCCTCGGCTCTTTTGGGCACAACAATCTTTGAGAAAGGAAAACATCCGGTGGAAAAAGACAGTTCTTCCAATAAATGGTGCTGGGAAAATTGGACAGCTACATGCAAAAGAATGAAACTTGACCACACTTTCACACCATACACAAAGATAAACTCCAAATGGATGAAAGACCTCGATGTGAGACAGGAATCCATCAAAATCCTAGAGGAGAACATAGGCAGCAACCTCTACGACATCGGCCACAGCAACCTTTTTCATGACACATCTCCAAAGGCAAGAGAAACAAAAGATAAAATGAACTTTTGGGACTTCATCAAGATAAAAAGCTTCTGCACAGCCAAGGAAGCAGTCAAAAAAACTAAGAGGCAGCCCACGGAATAGGAGAATATATTTGCAAATGATACTACAGATAAAAGACTGGTATCCAAGATCTACAAAGAACTTCTCAAACTCAATATGTGAGAAACAAATAAATAAAAAAAATGGGCAGAAGATACGAACAGACACTTTTCCAGTGAAGACATACAAATGGCTAGCAGGCACATGAAAAAATGTTCAAAATAATTAGCCGTCAGGGAAATTCAAATCAAAACCACACTAAGATACCACCTTACGCCAGTTAGAATGGCAAATTTGACAAGGCAAGAAACAACAATTGCTGGAGAGGAAGTGGAGAAAGGGGATCCCTTCCTACATTGTTGGTGGGAATGCAAGTTGGTACAGCCACTTTGGAAAACAGTGTGGAGGTCCCTTAAAAAGTTAAAAATTGAGTTACCCTATCACCCAGCCATTGCACTACTGGGTATAAGATAGAGACGTAGTGAAGAGAAGGGCCATATGTTCATAGTACCACCCTAATGTTCATAGTAGCATTATCCACAATAGCTATATCGTGGAAGGAACCAAGATGCCCTTCAACAGATGACTGGATTAAGAAGTTGTGGTCCATATATACAATGGAATATTACTCAGCTATCAGAAAGAACGAGTTCTCAACATTTGCTGCAACATGGACGGCACTGGAGGAGATAATGCTAAGTGAAATAAGTCAAACAGAGAAAGACAATTATCATATGATTTCTCTCATCTATGGAACATAAGAACTTAGGAAGATCTGTAGGGGAAGAAAGGGATAAAGAAAGGGGGGTAATCAGAAGGGGGAATGAAGCATGGACTCTGAGAAACAAACTGAGAAATAAACTGAGGGCTTCAGAGGGGAGGGGGGTGGGGGAATGGGCTAGGCTGGTGATGGGTAGTAAGGAGGGCACGTATTGCATGGTGCACTGGGTGTTATATGCAACTAATGAATCATCGACCTTTACATCAGAAACCAGGGATGTACTGTATTGTGACTAACATAATATAATAAAAAAACATTTAAAAAAAAGGAAAAGAAAAGAACACAGGTAACCTACCTCCTCAGACGGGCCCTAAGAAAGTAGCCCGAAGAAAACAAAACTGGTGGCTTTTAGCTTTTCAATCAGAAGGGATCCTAGGATGCAATAAAAAATACAGAGAATATTCATGCTTATCACTGCCGTACTTGGAAGAAAGTGGGACCAGTCAGTGCCTCAGTATTTGAGAGGAGAGAGCAGGCTTCTGCCCTTGAAGCAGCCTTCAGAGTGGGGAGGGGTATGCCCCAGAGCTGGGCCTCCAGGGGTGGACTGGAAACTTACACAGCCATCAGTCACCTCCTAGGCCAATAGGCGGGTATGCTGAAGATGGCTCAAGGTCCTAAGATAAATTCCTTTCAGCCCAGACTCAATGCTTCACATACACGCAGGGCAAACCCTTCAAGAATTCCACGAGGAAATAAACCTTTATTTCAAAAAAAAAAAAAAAAAAAAAAGTAAAGCTGCTTGTAAGAATTACTCCACCAGAAATCTAACTGGGGCTTACTATGGTTAAGTTTGATAACTCATTTCCTGCATCCCTATCTCTTTATGAAGCTCTCTGTCTCTATTATCTGTGAGAGATTAAATAATTTTGCTCTACCATAGTAGTAGTGGCCACAGTAGTAACAATAATAATAATTGTATGTAATTTAGGCATTGTCGTGTTTAATTATCATATCCTTAAATGCTAGTACTATTAATAATTCCGTTTCAGGGAGAATTTATTATATTGCCTAAAGTCACACAGCTAACAAGAACTGGAACAAAAATTGAAACTCAGTCAGTCTGATTAGAAATCACACTTTCAGGGGCACCTGGGTAGCTCAGTCGTTAAGCGTCTGCCTTCGGCTCAGGGCGTGATCCCGGCGTTCTGGGGTCAAGCCCCACATCGGGCTCCCTGCTCCACTGGGAGCCTGCTTCTTCCTTTCCCACTCCGCCTGCTTGTGTTCCCTCTCTCGCTGGCTGTCTCTCTGTCAAATAAATAAATAAATGCTTAAAAAAAAAAAAAAAGAAAAATCATGCTTTCAAACTAAACTATAGCAATAACTATGTCTCCCAATACTCTCAACCCTGAACCATAGGCTTGATAATTTGTTCCTGTAGGTGTTGTAACTTACCAGATTTTTGACTATAGCTTTCTGCCTACAGGGTGATAGCCAGCCTTCCTAATGCTAAGTATAAAAATGCCCTTGAGTGTTCTCATGGATTGACATGGCTATATAGGCCTTTCCATTGTGGGAGGTGGGGTGGCTTGAGAATTCACAGAACCAGAATCCACATGGCATACTAGTTATGCCACTAATAAGCATGAGGCAACTGAATTCACATATCTTCCGCGCCTTTTTGAGTAATTTCCATCTCATTCTCCTGTTGATGTTTCAATGTTAAGTCCATGTTGGAGAACTAAACTGCAGTTCCTTGGAGGGTTGTAGGTTAAGTAACAAGGCGAGAGAAAGTACTGAAAAGAGAAACAAAAAACATGGAATCAAAAATGAGCATCACTGCAGTAACACAGAACACATTTCCTAGATCTCACAGCCAAAAAATTCTGGCACGCAAAGGAATCTCTATATTATTCCAATCAAGTGGCAGTAAATGGATAGCTAGCTGTTTCTTGCCAAAAATGGCAATCCTGCTCTGGCCCTGAGAGATAATACGCAGTCCTGAACTGCACAGCCATTTCAGCTGCCTCACAATAATTGATGTACATTAAGCTATTATCATTGTGAAAGAAGTGATTACAATTTTTTCCCTGTGGCAAATCTAAAAACCCATAGAAGAAAACCATTGGCTTGTCTAGGTGTAAAAGCCATTACCTTTGTTGTCAGGATTTGAGACACAGACCAGCTGGTTTTCAAAATAGTTAAGACATTTAGGATACATGCAATGAGATTAGCTTTACTTGCTGGCAATGTAATTACTCTGTTTATTCATTTTAATGATCCTGTAAAAGAGAATGAGATATGATGCTAGTGCAGAACATGGAAAGAGCTCTGGAAAGGCAAGTATGCCACTCTTTAGGAGCAGAATGTAAAGCTGGTGAGCACAAGATAAGCCAGGATTTGTTGGAGGCAGCTTCCTGTTTTCTATGGAGTCAGGAAACCAAGCGGATATGGAAGTGACCGTTCCTCACAGGCATCTTTTGTAGCTCTGAGCCAGTTTATATAGGACTCTTCTTTGATGGGGAAAACCTGTGATCATTGCTTTTGGATATTACTTAATTCTGTCTGCTCTTGTTTTATAAACTGACCTATGCAGCAACAGAGATTTAGGCTATAAAGACTTACAGATGTTATTTAATTCAAACTTCAACCCCAGGGCAGAAATCTTTCAGAATAATTCTGATCACTGGTTATCCAGTGTCTGGCTGAACGTTGTTGATGGTGAATCAGTTTTAGTTTTGGAAGCATCCTTTTCAATATTTGGATTTATCTAGAGGTTTTAACATCTTCCCTTAAACAGCTGAAATTCACGTCACTGAATCATCCATTCAGTCGGTTCTAATTTGTTCCGAGCGTTCCATATTAATTTCAGTTCTTTTTGCTCTACCTATTCCTGTTTTGAATGTACCAAACATATTGTCCTTTAGATTTTTTCTCCCCAAAAACCAATATTCACCCATGTAAGGAGAAAATTGTTGCAGAATTAATATGTGAGAGACACTAGGGATTCTATAGAGAATAAGACACATGATGTATTACAGAGTTTACAGTTCACTGTGGTTATGGGGAAGTCAGCAGTTCAATAAATTAGGATGAAATGCTATAGGTGCTGTGACAGTACTTGGGAGGGGCAGCTAACCATCTAGCCCTTTACCTGTTCGTCATGTGTGGCTTATGGATATAGTCCAGATATTTTCTAAGTTTCCAGCCCTCTGTTTTAAGATGTAGTTAAAAATAAACCTAATACTGCAATGCGGATGTACCGTCTACTGTAACTGAACACGGTCATGTATTTTATTGAGTTAGCCTAAGAAATTACTTTTAACAAAAATAACTGCTAGTCTTTTTTCACAGAAAATTTATCCAATTACCAAATTTAGGTAATAACATTTACCTATGTTTAAATTTGTCTTATGTATTTAGACCAAGAAATAGAACCAACTTTATATTTTGCTTCTATCGTACTATGTATTACTTACATATTTCATTTTTAAATAACCAATACCACTCCCATAATGATCTGTTGTAGGTTAAAGTTCTGTATTTCCCCGATTAATCTCTGCATCTTTTCTCCTGTTCCTGCCTTTTTGTTTCTAGGTTTTGATTATTTATTTATTTGAGACGGGGTAGGAGGGAGGAGCGGAGGGAGAGGGACAAGCAGACTCCATGAGTGCAGAGCCCAACCGACTCTGGGCACAGCCTTGGGGCTTGATCCCAGGACCCCGAGACCACACCCCTGCTGAAACCAAGAGTTGGATGCTCAAACAAGTGAGCCACTCAGGCGCCCCCTTCCTGCCTTTTAAAAAAATATTTATTTCTACCCAATGGATATGAATAGTACAGTGAACATTTAAAGACATAAGTATGGCACTATCACTCATACCTGAGTATAAATGCTAACATGCAGACACAGATTATTTTTAAAATATCAAATTGATAGAAGCAATAACAATGGCAAATAACAATAATAAAGCTATTATATCCCCTATTTTGAAGTTCTGATTTCTGAAAGATTATTATTAATATTTAATGCTTTGCCTTCACTTTTTAAAAAATTTTCTGAAACATTTCCATATATCTTCTATCTTTCCACTGTCCAGAGGCTAAATAGTACCATTATTTTATAAACAAAAGCTGAATCAGGGGCGCCTGGGTGGTGCAATCAGCTAAACGTCTGACTTTTGGTTTCAGCTCAGGTCATGATCTCAGGGTGGTAAAATGGAACCCCGTGTCAGGCTCCATGCTCAGCCTCGAGTCTGCTTCGGACAGTTTCTCCTTCTCCCTCTGCCTCTTCCCCACCTCTCTGTCTTTCTCTCTCTCTCAAATAAATAAATAAAAACTTAAAAAAAAAAAAAAAAGCTGAGTCATAAAATAGCAAAAAGCCAGAGTCACACAGACTGGTAGATCCAGGACTAAGAATCATACTCTTGACACCCTATGGTATTTAAATATATCCTAGAGTAACAAGAATTTAAGTATGTGTGAATGGTACATAATATGTGTACGGGCAAAACTATTAATCTTGGTTTTCTTGTTATTGACAAGTTCATGCCATTGGCTTATTAAATAACAGCTCAGAAGCAAACACTGACCACTACTAACTCAACTTATGTGATTGAGAGAGTATACAGTGAATTTGATTATAGTGAATTTTAAGCAAAATACAAAAATGGGAAAAGAATGCAAAATTCAGTAAGTGTAAATTTAGAAGTTTCAGTTTGGCTTGCAGTGTAAAAATCATAATGAACTTTACATTTCTTGGCAAAATTTCCATGTTTAATGAAAGTTAATCATTCCTTAAGTATAGCTATGTGAGCACTTCGACATACTATAGAAGTCTAAAATCAAACCACTTCAATTGTCACACTTTTCTTTTGCACCTTTCTAATAGGAGAACTATAAACTTGGACTTTCAATACAATTAGAGTTTTGATGTGGCCATATATTTTTAAAAGGCATTCTATAGCATACTGATGGCCGAATCTAGAAGCTCTCCATTGATATTCCATTTAATAAACTAGCAAGCCAGACACATTTATTTTAAAGTTCAGGTTTAATTAAAAGATAAGACTAGAGTGACAGAATGGCAAGGGAAAGAGGAATGTTGAAATTTTTTGTTTATTATTGCAGAGCAGCTGCTTTTATTTTTAACTAATCTCCATTAATGTCAAATCAAAAGGCAGCACTTCTTATAGGCTTTCGCATTTGCCTTGTTACCAGCTTCCCTTAGGAAATTACAAAGCATTTCCTCATTCTGGGTTGAACTCTAGTATGAGCCCATTATTGTCGAGCTAAAAAGTGCTAGGAAATAATTGACATAGAGTTTATTTTTGAAATTAAAACATTCATTTATTTGATCAGCAATATTTGCTGAACACCTAGTAAGTGTTAAATTCTGTTTTAGATTTTGGGGGGTTAAGCAGTAGATAAACAGACTGACAAACAAAAATAATAAGCATACAAATGAAAGAACAAATAAAAAACCTGTTGCTGGAACTTATGTTACAATGAATACACATTTTTTTTTTTAAATTTTTATTTATTTGACGGGGTGGGGGAAAGCAAGAACACAAGCGGAGGGAGCAGCAGAGGGAGAGGGAGAAGTAGGCTCCCCACTGAGCAAGGAGCCCAATGTGATGCAGGGCTCTATCCCAGGACCCTGGGATCGTGATCTGAGCTGAAGGCAGACACTTAACGGACTGAGCCACCCAGGCGCCCTGACTACACATTATAGACTCAAGGAAAGCTACATACAGATATTTAAAAATTAGGACAGAGCATTGCAGAAAAATAACTGATCACATTTTCCAAGTAGCATATATGCTTGGGCAAAATTATCCTGTATTACTCCTTATACAGCGGAACTGCTATTACTCACGTTTACTGAACCTTGTAGGACCCTTGATCATTGCAAGGCTTCCCTGGCCGTTTTGATTGGTTGTTCTGTAATCATAAGGGCCAGTGATGTAATATGGGCTTGCTCTGCCTTTTAGCAACAAGTTCTTTACCAGAACTTTGACTGGAAGCTGAAGCAGTAAAAATGTGAATGTAGGATGGTATAGATTTCCTGTAATGAGGCTGGGAGGTAGTAGGTGTGGGGTAAAGAGCACAGGCTTTGAGGTTAAACATACATGAGTTCCTATCCCCATTCTGGTAGCTGTGGGCATTCTGAGAATAGAAATTTTAATTACTCTCTCTAGGCTGCAATTTCCTCTAATAATAATAATAATAATAATAATAATAATACATAAGTCATGATATTGTGATGATTAAAGAAGTTATAAACAAGTACACAGAATTAGATTAATTGCATGATATTCAACATATTATTAACATTACAAATCCCCTTCTCTGCTAGTCTAAGTTCTATGCATTCTCATTAATGCATGTTTCTTTTTAAATTTATCTGGGATCTTAGATAATCTATACTTATGTCACACATAAAGAACAATGAATTTTTTTCTAGATATAGAGTAAAATTGATGGAATTGATACCCTTTGCATAGTCTAAGTATCTATATGTAGACTACTTCTTAAAGAACTTGAGATAGCTTAAACTTTTGTCATAAGGCTTAGTAGTATAGTTGAAGTTCTAAAGAGAGTATCTAAGAAAAGCACATGGCATGTGCTTTATTTCCAGACACTTGAGATGAGATAGAGTCAGGCATTGCTGATGACCCTAAGCTTTCTAGGTTCCAGGTCTTCTAGGATCTGAAAAAAAGGAAAATAGGATTCATTATATAAATTTTGCATTCTGACAAAAATCTGTAAATCAAATTCCCTTATAGAGTTAAAAGATTTCCTTGAAATAAAGTTAAGGAGAAATTTATGTCAAACATCTTGGTTTAAGAGACACAGATTAACACCGTGGAAAATCTATGGTTTAATAAAAGCCAGAACTGCTGTTCAAACGCATGCATCTAGTACTGAATCTTTATAAAGGAGAAGGCTTATTATTAAATGTAGCTCAGTGGGAGGCTGAGATAATTGTGCCTTTCGTTCTGTTGTATTCTGGTGTTCTAAATCAATGTACGAATACTACGTTAAAAGCCTAATGGGCATGTTGTCTCTCCATCCAGTTAGTCCTCGTCTCAAATATCCTATGTCTTAAGCAAGCAGGTGTTAAACTGTAGTAAATTCATGATTGAATTCTCTAGCAGGTACCTGTGATAGTGATAATCTGTTGCACTGGTTAAAGTGTTAGCCATATACTTTAATCATTTCTGACATTGGCACTATATCCACAAAAAAGGCAGATGAGACAGATTTTCCCACGTGGTTATGATAGCAGAATGGAGGTGGGCAAGAACTGTTCCAAGTCAACTAGTAATGATTAGTCTGCATCTCCACCCTTCCCAATTCTGCCCTCAGGAGGATTTCAAGGGAGGCCCATGGACCTCTGCCCCTCCTGTAGTCTCAGCTTCCTAGCAGTCCCCCCAAAAGGCTGCTTTTAGAGCTTATTGCCTACATTTCTTTTAGGGACTATAAAACTTATCCCTCTATATCTAAGTCACCAATAGAAGCCTGAGCTTTTTAGGTCATCCCATATCACTGACTCTCATATCCATTAGACTGTATACAATCAACTGATTCAGGGTCTTATACTTTCTTTCCATCATGCTCTCTGGACCCCAGTGCCCATTATCAGGAAAACATATCAACTGCTTCTCTGGTTTTCCTTTTTCTTTTGCTTTTTCTTTTTCACCTCTCTCTAATGAAAAGCAGATGTTCACTGAATGTACTACTGAAGATACACTGATTTCTCCAGTAACCCACCCACAGCTAGACTTGTAGATGTCTCCTCACTTCTCATTGCCTCCTCCCTAAAACAAAACACAATAAAAAGACATTAAATTATATGCCATCAGATACATCATCTGTGCTCCTTTGGAGTCCCCTCTCTATTGCCTGGGCATATATTCTTTCACTATTTTTTTTTTTTTTTTTTGCACTTGGCTTACTGCTCTTTCTCTATTCTGACTTCTATCATTGTTCTTGGTGCTTTTAAAAATCCATCCATCTCTCTGTTATTCTCATCATTGTGTTCCTCAGTGCCAATGATTTTATCCTCCATCCCATCTCAGTTGATCATTCTCAAGGTCGTTGGCTAGATGGTGTCTTTTCCAATTTCTGTTGTACCTCATAATACTCATTTCACTATCCCATCTGTGGTACAATCTATCTTTCCAACTCACCATGCTAAAATCCCCCAACTCTATCAGTGCTCCAGATTCATTGAACCTACCAACTTTTCTCTGTCCATTATTCTCTTCATGTCCTCAATTCCATCCATATCCACTTCACTTTCATGTGTCATATTTATACTAATGCATTTTCAGACATTCAACTCTCTTGGTTTTTTTCTTCTTCCATCATATTCTGCTGGCAAAGACTAATTCTGGGTACAGCTTAGTCTTTCCCTACTCTACAGACAAACACAAAAGCCTCAAAGAAAAAAAAAAAAAGAAAAAAAGTGTGACCTAACTGGACTCATTACCAATCAATGTCTTCAATTTCAAATGAGGAGTCTGTGCTGCCTGACACTCCTATTACATTTTTCTTGTCAATTCATTCTCCTCCTGTTCCAGGCAACTATTTCACACTTAAGCTGATAACCTTTATTTTCATTTTAGTGTGGAAGGAAAAGCAAACAGAAAAGAACTGCAATGTTTCCTTGACCAAATCTATTCCTACCCCTATAACATGTGAATTCATCGACTGTATCTTCTCTCCAGTTGCTATGGATCTTCTTTGATCATGTCAAAAGAACCCTTCCCTTGTACAACTGAATCCCATCCCCTTTTGCCTGTGTAAGGAAATGGATAATACAATTCTCTCTTTCTTCTAAATATCTCTTTCTTTTCCTCTATCCTATATCCTTCCCATCAGAATACATGTATTTTGATTCCAGTATCTTCCTTTATGTGCTACTCCATTTCTCTTTTCCCCTCAAAGGAAGTGTTGATACTCATTATCATCTTTATCCTCCTCCTATTGTCTCTTGAACTTTCTCCAGTCAGCACTGTGTCCTCATTTGTCCTTTGGAACTGTGATTGCAGATGTTTACCAAAGGCCTACACATCACCACAGTCTCAGTCATCATTGTACTCATCTTGTCAGTAACATTTGACATAACGGAGCATATTCTCCTCCTTGAATCACCTTCTCTTCTTGGCTTCTGAGATACGGCACTTTCCTAGTTTTCTACCAACTGCCTCCTTCCCTGTCGTCCTTTACTGAACTTTTTTTCTTATCCCAGTCTATAAAACTTGGATATCCCCAGAGTGCAGTCTTCAAACTTAATCTGTTTTGTGTCTACACTGTCCCCTTTGGTGGGCTCATTTAAGATTGTGGCTTTAAAAGTACCATTTCCATATTGATGACTCAAATTCAGATGTTTAACCATGACTTCTCCCCTGTATTTTTACATTTTCAAATAACTACTTGATTGACATATTCACTTGGATTTCTAGTAGGCATCTCAAATATAATATGACTGTGTTACTCCCCCAAACATGCTCTTTTTGCTCTCATCACCATCTCCCTAAATGACATAACCTTAGGTCAGAGACCTTGAAGTTATTCTTGACTCTCCAATAGCAAATGCTGTTGGCACTAGATATGTGTTTATAACTGATATTCAGAATTTGAACTCTTACTATCACCAGCACTGTTGCCATCTAATCTAAGCTGACCACCTGTATTTCACCTAGATTTCTATAACAGCCTCTTAATGGCTTTTCTTGTCAACATTTACAACTCTCAGCCAGTCCACTTAATAGCAGTGAGAATAATCTTCTAAGGGATGACCTAGTCATATTATTCCAAGTAAGTCAGATGCCTCCAGTGGCTTCTCATATACAGGAAGTAAAATTTAAAGTTTTTGCCACAGCTTGCAAAGGGTATGGATTCTGGCTTCTGCTATCTCTACAACTTCATATTTTTCACATTCCTGTCATATCCTGCTTTTCTCCCAATGTTCCAGTCACACTGTGTTCTTGGTTGTTCATCAGGGATCCCAACCACATCCTGCCTCAGAACACCTGCACTTCCCACTACTTCTGCCCTGAACTCTCCCTCTGAATATCAGTCAGGTTTCTTCCTCAACCCATTCAGGTCTTTGTTCAAATATCACCTCCCTAGGAGTATCTCCCCTGGCCACCTCAACGTATTAGTAGCCTTGATATCTCTCTATCCTCTTATACTCTTTTTTTTTTTCTTTAGAGCTCAAATCCCAACCTGACACTATGTATCTACACCGTTTTTTATCTACTTATCCCAATTAAATATAAGCTAAATGAAGGCAGCAACTTTGTCTTTTAAAAAGATATTATATCCATAGCAACTAAAAACATTAAGAAGCATTGCAGTTTCTTAATAACTCTTTATTGATAAGTAAATGAATAAATGAAAGAACTAAAGCAAGAGAAAGCAAACAGTTGTCATTCCAAATATGCAGGTATGATCTAAGGGTCAAGATGGGAGGGAGAAAAATGAGAAATTACAAAGGGAATGGAGAGCCAGCTAGGAAACTAGAACAAGTACTTCAGAATCTAGGAATATGGATAAATTTATCTAATATTTAAACTGTAAGGCTGTTGATCCAGAGCAGAGATACTCACTCGTGGGTCTGGTTGTGAGTAGCTCCCTGACATGGAAAGATATAGGTTGGAATTAGGGATTCAGAGTTTTAAATGCCTGTGATTGCAGCAGAGATCTAGGACATCCCTTAACTCCTCACAGGTCTATATATTAAAACAAACAAACAAAAAACAAACAAACAAAAAACACCTCACATTCTCAGTGCTAGGGTTAAATTAATTTGAAGATTTGTGTTAAGTGAAGAGATGATGTGTGTACACGGGTGTATGTCTGACACCTGAATATGGATGACACAAGAACCCAAACATAAGAAAAGTCAGTTCTGATGGAATCATCTTTGAGTTTAAATTTGCTGTTTTCTGATTAGAGTATTTAACATGAAATTTAAAGTAAGTCATGTGGGTGGTATCCATTAGTGCCTACTAAAATCTCCTAACTCTAACACTGCAGCTGGAAAGTGGGAGTAGACAAACGATAAGCAATCAATGCAATGTTATCCTATTCCGATGGGTATACTTGTTGGAGAACCATAACACACTGTATTCGCAGATTCCTAGTGACACCTGCAGTAATGTGTGATGAAAAGAGCATGGATTTAGAGAAGAGTAGAGTTGTTCTATTTCTGGTCCTTACTATCTTCATGACTTAGAGCATATTGTTTAATTACTTTGACAGCTCTTTCTGCATCAGTAAATGCGGATATTAACATTTACTTATGAGGTTGTTGTGAAGATTGAGATGCTATATGGAAACATCTAGTTCTGTTCATCATTGTAATATGTGCTCAAAAATTCTAGTTGCATTCTCCATTTACTGTTATACCCAATAATTTTTCGTAGTCTGTGACATCATATTTTCAAATGACAAACAAATAAAACTTCATAAGTTCTAGGACGATCCTCCCTAATAATCATAGCTTTTTGAAAGTCCTATATTAACTTAGAAAACATAGAGTAGTTAGTAATATCTCAGAGACTTTTACTACCCCAACAAAACCAAGAGACTATACTGAAGAGTAAAGTGATGTTTTAAGCTGGCTAAAGAGGATATCCTGTGATTCAGATAGATCTGGATTCCAGAAACCCATTCTTCCAAGTGTATGGTGAAAGTGGGAACTACCGAGATACATCTTTGTCAGTTACATATACATTATGACATCCTTAGAACCTCCCCATTTTTCTACCTCAGAATTTCTCAAGTTAAGTCTCTCTCACTGTTGAAGTTAAAACTTTGGCTAACTTTACACACTAGGATTATTTTTAGAGATGTAGATATCAATTAACAAAAAGATAAACACCACAGCCTTGTAAGAGGAGAAGATTTTCATTGTGTGTCCACAGACTGCCCATGAGACCAGGGAATACACAAACTGTACCTCTTTCCAATGACCTATAAAAGTGTAAACGCATCAGCATCTAGCGCCAAACTCCTTGACTGTTCAGAAAGAGTGAATAATGATTATTCCAGGAAGAAGAATTGATCCACTTTTAAATAACCTTGTGTCAAAAACACTGTCACATCACTCCAGGACACTCAGCTGCCCAAGTCTTGGGAGAAGGGAAGCTGGACTCCTACTGAGATGTTGGAAAAACCCCCTTTCTATCTAAACAAACTCAAGACCCTCTCTTATGGGCTAAATTGTATCCCTAAAATTCATATATTGAAGTCTTAACCCCTAATACCTCAAAATGTGACTGCATTTGGAGATAGGCCTTTAAAGAGGTAATTAAGTTAAAATAAGGTCACTGGGGTGGGCCCTAGTCAAATGGGGCAAGAAAAGGAAATTTGAAAATAGAAAAGGCCATGTGAAGACACTGGTAGAAAATGGTTATCTATAACCCAAAGAGAGAAGTGTCAGAAGAAATTAAACCTGCTGGCATCTTTATCTTGGAGTTCTAGCCTTTGGGAATATAAGGAGATAAGTCTCTGTTCTGTAAGCCACCCAGTCCGTGGCAGTTTGTTATAGTAGCTCAGGCAAACTCATACACTCTCCAAGGTGGACCAAAAATGTACAGTGCACTCTAACATCGATAACTCTTAAATAATGAGTAAGTAGTGAATGGTGGAAGTTGGGGAGAGAATTCTGAAGTGCTCTGGTTTGCCTGCATGGATTTCTCTTTCCTTGTATCCTTATAACCTGAAGATATGGTATTCAACTAATAGCTACGTATTTTATATAGTTGGGTTTTTTATTTGTATTTATATATTCTAAACTTGCAAGGTATATTTTATCAGCAGATAGAGTATGTACTTATTTGCAACTAATTTTCCCACACACTATAATAGAAAGAAAATGAAGTCTAATAAAATCCTAGGCAGAGACAAGGACTACCATTCGATAAGGAGTAGCAGAACCATACCAGTAATAAGGGCAGTGTTTTGTCTTTGGTTCAACCTTGTTAAAATTTTGCCTGTAAGTTCCTTGTCCCTTCAGATGTTTGCATGCTGTGGCCACTCTGTTAATCAGCCAAGGCAAAATCTGGTAAAAGCAGTCTTTGAAGAGACCTATGATATCAACTTCAGCGGCTCTGTCAGACAGTCTGTATTCCACTTCAAAAAGCATCAAGGTCCAAAGAGTGATTGATTTTATTTCATTTTATTTATTTTTTTCAGATGATACAATCACCAGGTAAAAGCTGAAACCATTCATGTTGCTTTCTATGTTCCCAACTGAATTATTAATCTTTCTGTCAAGTCTAATTCCTGACCCTCAATTTAATTCTATTTCAGCAGCTGATGCCTCTATTAGCCTCACTGCACTTGAATTCTGTTGCTCCCTTGGCTATAGCCTGCTGAGAAACTGTTTTTCAAGTACTTAGCAGCAAAGCTCTATGCTTTATTGACTCAGATTTTAATTTCAAATACTATTCTTACTGATCAGGTACTTGGAAACAAATGTTCTGAGAGGCTTTCCTCATGCACTGAAAGGTGATTGCCAAATTTGATATACATTCAAGGACATAAATTATAACAAAATCTCTTGTTCTTTATACCATTAATAGACTCCTGGAGGAATCATTGGTTCTGAAGGTGAAAACAGATGGATTGGTACCAAAAAGAAAAAGAAAAAAAAAGAGAGACTAGGGCCAGAATTCACTCTTCCTAAATATTATCACCTATTCTAACAGAATAAACATAAGCAAACTAAAAATAAATTCAGTGTATCAGTGAGACTATGATGCAATTCAATAATTAACGAAACATGGTCCCGAGGTGAGAGATCAATATCACTGAATGAGATGACTTTGTATTTCGGGACTGCCTCACTTTAGCATACACATAATTGATGACAGTGCGATCTGTTGAACCAATCCACTAAATTACCCTGATTCTTATTAGTGTGTCAACACCCATAGTAACAGATTTCTAAAGTGTACAGAGCAATGATGCTTCAGGAAATAGTGTTCTTCAGCATTGCTGAGTATATGAATCAATAAAATGCCTTGCCGTGTACCTCAGTGGACATTAAAATGACCAGTGTCCAACCTCTTGCTGAACAGCACTGACATAAATGTCCTCAAAGTTATTTATCCCAGTCTCTCTCCTCTAATGAGAGAATACACACCTCTTCACAAGAAAGGTCATTCCTGTTTTGGATAAATCTAATAATTAGAGAATTTCTTCTCACAGTAACTTTTTTTAATAGCTCCTGCTTCCCATTGATAGCATGGTGACATTGGAAACCATACAGTAAATACATTTCCTGCCTTCAGTCTGGGATTGCTCTTCAAATTACCTGAATGCTCCATCTTTGGCTTTGCCTGTCCATTTCCTTCATTGTTCTTCACTTAAAATGCTTTATCTTTCCTTGATAAACCTGATGACATTTATCTGGACATACTCTGGTGTGTTTATATGTTTATAAGCTGTTTTCTCCTGATAATATCAATATGCTGATACTTTCCAACACCAAGGGCTTCTTCTCTGGGATTTTCTGTGCATTATCTTTCAGTTACCTCAATTAAATCATTCAACAAATATTTATTGAATTGTCACTAGGTGCCTTTTTTTGGGGTAGTCAGTGGAATTGGAATGAAACTAAGGCAAGTTCTCTATCCTCCAGAGCCAGTCAGTCCAGAGAACAATGCAGAACAGACCAGTGATTATAATGCAGTATAATGGTGAGATAAACACAAAATACTGTAAAAAAATCCACTGCAACTTCACAATTCTTGCCCAGAAAGACTTCCCAGTGGATGTGACATTAAAATTGAAGTATGCTGGGGCGCCTGGGTGGCTCAGTCCGTTAAGTGGCCAGCTCTTGATTTTGGCTTATGATCTCAGGGTTGTGAGATAGAGCTCTGCTTTGGGTTCCCTGCTTAGCAAGGAGTCTGCCTAGGATTCTCTCTCAGGCTCTCCCTCTGCCCCTCCCCTCATGCGCTCACTCTCTCTCAACAAACAAACAAACAAACAAACAAGAATGAAGTATACTGAAGGAAGTGGCCACACAAAGAAAGGCTGGTGATGTCTTTCAGGGATAGTGGGCAAACAGAACAAACAGCGAGGAATAAGAAGAGACACGGTATATCGAGACACTTGCAAGTAGTTTAGAGGATCTGGAACACAGAGGATATAAAGTGTGAAATGAGGCTGTGGCAATAAATAGGGCCTGACCCTTGAAGACGTTTGTGCCATGGTAAGGGTATGCCTTACTCCTTTCAGACTACTATAACAAAATGCTGCAGACTGGAAGCTAATAAACCACAAGAATTTATTTTCCACACTTCTCAAGTCTGGTAGTTCAAGATCAAGGTGTCAGCATGGTTGGGTTCTGGTGAGGGCCTTCTCCCTGGTTGCAAGCTGCTGACTTCTTACCGTGTCCTCACACTGTGGAAGGGGCTAGGGAGCTGCGTGGGTCCTCTTTTATAAGGTCACTAATCCCAATCATGAGATTTCCAAGCTGTGGACCTAATCACTTCTCAATGCCCCCACCTCCTAATACCATTACTTTGTGGGTTAGAATTTCAATATATAAATTTGGGGGGATGGCACACAAACATTCAGACCATAGTAGTGTATTACTTTCCCGGGTCTGCCATAGCAAATTATCACACATTGGGTAGCTTAAAACAGCAGAAATGTATTCTTTCACTGTTGTAAAGGACAGAAGTACAAAATCAAGGTGAAGACACTATTTGAAAATAAGGCTACATCCTGAGATTCCAGATGGACATGAATTTTAAGGGGGTACTATTCAATTCACTACAGTAAGCAGTTGGTGTTTTATCATTATGCAGTGAGAAAATGTAAGATTATAGAGGGTTTGTAAATTAGAACTATCAGAAGTATCTAAGAGCTGCTGTGAGGAGAAAAGTGTTAAATTTAGTTTGGGATAAACTGAGATTCAAATATTTGTGCACATCAATATAGAGATTTTTTTGAAATTTTGAGTATAGGCACACAGTTATGGAGACTTAAGGCCATTAATATTCAAGTTTGAGCTTTAGTAGAGATATCTAAATTATGGGCTAATTAGACCTGCATGCAATGCCATGATGCTTCCCCCCCCCCGCCCCAATATACCTAGTGTTGGGCCGAAGCCAGAACTTACTGGCTCAAAGGAGCCAATTATTAAATATTCAGTAACATTTTGAGGCCCTGATAACCCTTTGGTAGATTACAGTCAGCCAAGGTGGAACTATTGAAATCATGGAGAGTTGGTGGTCACCAGAACATCACTGGATTTCACCCATTTGAAAAATTGATGAGCACCATGGACCCTCCCCAGAGAAATAACACACACAAGTTTTGTGATTGTCACAATTTAAGTTCTGATATTATTGGTGCTTTCAGACACAAAGTATGGGGTACCTTCTTTTTTTTTTTTTTAAGACTATAGAAATGTGAGCTTGTTTAAATGCTAATGGGAAAGTGTCGGTAGAGGGAGGAAAGTTGAAGATAAAGAGGATAACAGGACTAGGTTTCTAATGAGGCAGGAGAGGATGGAATACAGAGCATCATTAAAGGGTCCTCTTTCATTTCCTTTCTCTTCTGCTGAACATGGGCTTTTTCTCATTAGTTTCTATTGCCGGTGTAACAAATTGCCACAAACTCGGTGGCATAAAACAACATAAATTTATTATCTTATAATTCTGGGCATCAGAAATCCAGAATGGTTCTCACGAACTAACATCAAAGTGCTGGCAGGGTGGTGTCCCTTCTATAGGTTCTGGCAGAGAATCTGTTTCCTTCCCTTTTCCAGCTTCTAGAGACCACCCACTCTCCTTGACAGCGACATCAGCCCCGGTGTCTGTCATATTGCTCTCTCTGGCTCTCTTTCTTCTGCCTCTCATTTACTTTTTAGCATCTGTGCTTCTGTTGGGTTCACCTAGATAATCCAGGCTAATCTCCCTTAATTCCACCTACAACTTTAATTCCCCTGTGCCATGTAACCTAATACATTCACAGGTTCTGGACATTAGGATATGGACGTCTTCGGGGGCCATTATTCTTACTACTACACACTTGCCCCTCCTCCCCTCCAGTTCATGCTCACATTCCACTCTTTTCTATATTCCTCTGATTGGAGAGGATGAGAGAGGAACTGAGTCTTCCATTATATAAACGTGGTTGACCCTGAGCTGAGTGCTTTTATGTATATTAACCCACTTGACATTTACCAGTCTGTGAGGGGAGGTTTTTTCTTTAATGTGAAGTTGGCAGACCTATAACTGACACAGATTTATAAAATAACTTGCTTCAGATCACATAGGTAGTAAATGTTGGTCGTGGGATGAAAACCTAGAATTGTCTGATCTAATGCTTAGTGAGTGATCAGCTTAGTTGATACAGATAGGGGCGGTTTTATACAATAAAGACATTTACACACGCATATAAAGAGAGAAATAAAAATAACATACACAGATAATGGAAAATCGTTTACAAAACAATCATTCTATAATATACTTTCTTTGCTGCAATACCATCTTGGTAGCTATCACTCCTAAAGTACAAAGAACTGTGCATCAAGCAGTACACTTATTTAACAATGCCCAAACTATTGGGGTTTAAATTGTTTCTAGTTTTTAAATGGGCTATTACTTTAGGAAATAAATAAAATTAAACACACACACACACACACACTCACTCACTCCCTCCCTTTGTTCATTCCTCATTCCATTTCTCTTCTTAGTATCTCCTCTCCTTTTGGACTTTTTCTCTGCCAGTCTAAGTTAACTCAACTTTTTAAAAACTGGTCTTACATTTTTATTCTTCTATGCATGAAAATTTTACCCTTTGGGCTTTTGGTTTCCTTTATTCTCTGGACTCAAAGCCTTTGCGATTTGTAAAAATATCTTCTTAGTGTTATGTTTTGATCCATATATACTGCTGAGATTTAATGTTAATGGGTATTTCTCAGTAAGCATCTAGGGATAGGGCCCACATCAAGTCTAAATTTTCATTCCCCAGCTCCATGTACTGCAATGCAAACATACAGTCACATATAGGGCCTTCTTTGATGTTGTGCTATCTGCCTTTCAGCCAATAAATGAAAATTATCAAGCATTCTAAACATTTATTTTGTTAAACATGTATATTCTCAGATGTATATGAAAATAACTATGCCATCTAGTTGAACAGAATAAAATATTTTCAACAAAAATAATAACATCACATTCGAGTTTTGTTAGCTAATTCCCCGTTTCTTTTTGAATAAAGAACATAGAAAACAGGAGCTTACCTTCTTTACCATTTTCTCTCCAGATTCTAGAAAAGTGTCAATCACATAGTAGTTCTCAATAAATATTTGTTGGATGAATACATGCTTATTTGAAAGACATTGGAAATATTTTTAAAAATTTAAGATATGAGATAAGAGTATATTTACTGATTTGACTAGGTTGGAAAACAGGTGTGTCTTTTGTTGTTTTTGTTTTTCAGATGTGTCTTTCTAAACTGAGTAATACACCAATTTAAGCCCACATTCTTTTTTTTTTAATTTATTAATTTTTTAAAAAGATTTTGAGAGAGAGAGAGCATGAGCAGGAGGGAGTGGCAGAGGGAGAGGGAGAAGCAGATTCTCCACTGAGCAGGGAGCCACATGTGGGGCTCCATCCCAGGACCCTAGGCAGATGCTTAACTGATTGAGCCACCCAAGCACTCCCTCCTTTTTTTTTTTAAATAGAAACTACATGTATGTGTGTATTTGGTTCCTGTTTTTTTTTAAATGTATGTCTTTATATGTAATTTTTAATTTTCTTATTTGCATAACCTTTTGTTATTTTTTGAGGGACAGCAGGATTAAAAACTGTAGTAAAGCTCACACTCTCATTAGAATTGGCAAAGATACATAGTAACAGGTGAAACAGGAATATCCTAGGACTAAGAATAAAGACAGATCTTCATCAAAGTGGTAGAAATTATTTATTAAAATTTGGTTTAATTAAATCATTCTTATAAAAGGACAAGTATTAAATATCTTAGCATTCGGGTTTGATCCTTCTCCCCAAAATGACCTGTAACACACTAAAGGAGTTATTATTCACCAGGTTTCTTTGATCCATGTGAAGAAACACAAAATAAGACGTGTTTTCTTTTAGGGAGAGTCACTTTTAAATTTGCCAATTTTGACAGCATCTGTTGGTACCAAATAATGGAAAGATGAATCACCCATTCAATATAGTAACAGGAGTAGTGTGAAGAGAGGCACTCACCCTGTGTGTAAAACTTGAGAGTGCCCCCCAAAAGTTAATTAGAAAAAAATCCATGATGAACAAAATATTAAAAATAAATACAGGATTTGACAGTGTCAGACCATGTTGATCCTGAGGCAAAAAGAAAGCTGTATGCCCCTATATACACGTTTTTATGGATTTTTTTTAATCGTTAATTTTTCCTGAGTATTAAAGTAGTTGAAAAATATTTTTAAATGGAAACTAGATGTACTGAAACTCACATTATTTTAAGTTTAATGTTTTGTTTATACTAAAAATATTATGATAATTTTATATATTTTTAATGGTTAATTTTTTTCCAAAAGTAGATTTTGAAAATATTATTAGTGAATGTTCTTCCATTAAAGCCAGGAAACTAAAATTATGTATATATAAAAAATGTCATTTGTTTTGCCTCAGGATCCAAGGTTCATCACAGGAATGTCTTTAATAAAAAATGTTTATATTTTGAAATTTTAAAATATTCTGGTAAAATGGTATTTATCTGGATTACTTTTTTTTGACACCCTTGCAAAAATTGCACTTAATGTGAGTGCCTCACGCACCTACCCTACTCTTGACTGTGAAGGGAGAGAACTTTAATATACTGAACAAACGTGCCAGTAATCACAAATTTTTGGATGCTTAAGTTTGAAGCAAGCTCAGCCACTTTATAAGAAATGTTTATGATTACAGGCCTTTAAAAAGAAATATCTTCTTTGACATAAAGTCAGAAATCACATAATTAACCCATGGCGATTATTGAGTCTCCCATAGCTCACAGATGTGTTGTTCTGCGATAACTTTAGCTCAGAGAAGATTTTCCAGTAAAATCACTAAAGACTCCAAATCACCCACAAAAACACACACACATATACAGAAGTCTGACAATATTTCATCATTCTCTTCACCTGTACTGAATACTTCTGATGCACTTGGTACTGGTTCCTATGGGGGATACAAAATAATAAAATATACTTTTATGTTTAGTAAAAAGTTCACTTTTAACAGTTAAAATCAAGCTCCTTATTCATAATGCAGAGTCCCAGCTTCTAGTTGTGACAAGTGACCTGTGACACAAGGATTGTCTTCATCCCTATTCCGATCAGTGATAAGAGTCCAGGAACATGTCTTAGTCTATCCCTTCAGCTGGAAGTTCCTAATTTATTTTTTTTATCCCCTGAAGTCGTCCTCTAAGAGACAAATGTTTTGCTGTCTGTACCTCTTGGAGTAAGAAGGTAGTGTCATAGGTGGAATGTGTATTTTTTTCTCCAAATCTATTAAAATACTCATTAAACACATCTGTAGCGAAGATAGTGGGAGTTTTTTTTGTTGTTGTTGTTACTGAAGTTACCTTCACTATAGCTATTGGAAGAAGAGATGACTATTTCTCTAAATCTAGAGATAAACTATTTTGGAGATTTAACCATCTCTCTGATGGGGGGACTAAATAAGTTTTAGTTATAAACCTGGCACTGCATTCAATAAACATTCCTACAGTCTTTCATCTCTTTAAAAAGAAAACAAAAACAAAAAACCTAACAAGTGCTTTTGTCTTTAATGGAACTTTCATTACAGGTTTCCCCTTTGATAATTTCTGATGGCTTATTAATGATCTCAATACTCTATATTTTAAATGTATAATTTTATTAAAATACTGTCTATATTATTATTATTACATCTGAAATTACTATGTTTACTTCAGGACTATATATATCCACATGAATTGCCTTTTTAGTCCTGTATTGGAACTCAGGGCTATTAAAATATAACTTACCGTGACTCACCCTTTCCAAGAACATGTCCTTTCTTTTCTGTTTGAACGTAACCAGCCCACCTGGTTATATGTGCTGCTGTACTCCCCCCTGTATTTAGATGTCTTCCAAAGCCCCAGCTTGAAAAACATCTTTTTAAAAAAAATTATTATCATATGTTAGTCACCATACAGTACATCATTAGTTTTTGATGTAGTGTTCCATGATTCATTGTTTGCGTGTAACACCCAGTGCTCCATGCAATACGTGCCCTCCTTAATACCCATCACTGGGCTAGCCCATCCCCCCACCCGCCTCCCCTCTAAAACTCTCAGATTGTTTCCCAGAGTCCATAGTCTTGCGTGGTTCATTCCCCCTCTGTTACCCCCCTTCATTTTTCCCTTCCTTCTCCTACCGATCTCCCTGCTATTCCTTATGTTCCACAAATGAGTGAAACCATATGATAATTATCTTTCTCGGCTTGACTTATTTCACTTAGAAAAACATCTTTTTTAATACATGGCCAAACCCATAAAATTCTACCTGCTGAGTTACTCCCATGCTCTTGCATTAGTACTTCCGATCCTTATCAAGAGATTCACCTCTCTTGTGTATTACTTTCCCTAAACATGAGAGGCCACAAACAGATGAAATGGACATAGAATTGGACAAAATCTTGGAGACATAATATTCTGTTAAAATTGCAACAATGGGCAGCTTATTGCTGGCACCAAATTTAGAGAGCCAATTTACCATCTTTCATGCCCCTACATTTCCCTGGGTATTCCATGGGAATTTGCCAAGCAAGCTTGATGGCCAAACCAGACACATCTGCTGAGACTGCCTTAATTTGGGTTCTTGGCTTAGGATTTGAACACCTGGTTGTGGGTGATTCTGACACCCTGTGCTTATTTTCCCCGGCACCTGTGGGAGGCTGATAACACAAGATGATCCTGGAATAGAATCTGATAACAAAATCTGAATTCCAGGCCTTTTGGTTTGAGTCTGGGCTTCTGTGTTTATGGCCTGAAATCTTCACCTGATACTGTTGCCTTTGCATGGGTTTTTCTTAAAAGAAAAAAAAAAAGACTTTATTATGTTCATTTTATGGAATCTTCAGAGGATTAGAACAACCTGAGCTAGCATTCTACACTGTCTAATGATAATAATAATGACTATGTAAGCTGAGCACAAATGGTCAAGGAGCAGTATAACTTTTAAAAGGGTGGGCTGTAAAGCAAGACTTCTGTGGACCCTGACATGGGATTCCAGTCTCCCACGTATCAGTTGTTAACTGTGTATCTCTAGTAAGTTATTTAACCTCTGTGTGCCTCAGTCACTTCTCTATAAAGTGGTAATAAAAACAGTAGCTACTTCACAAGGTTGAATCAAGATTAAATGAGTTAATATATATATTATATGAGTTTATACATATATACATGGTATACAGATACATCATGTCCAGCACCTACTAAACCGTCAATAAATACTAGCCATGGTTCTGCAGTGGCGCTGAAGAATTCATCCATTATTCATACTTCCAGCAATGCAATTATGAAGATATCATTAACTCGAAAGTTGGTGTTAAGTCACTCTAGTGATGAAGAAAACTTGGTTTAAGAGGTTAAAATCACTTTGGTAACCAAGCCATTTGACTAGTAATTGGAAGACCTGGTTTTGAACCTGGTGTTTGTCCAGGTTGACCCCAGAACTGTAGAGAATTCCAGAATCATAATCATCATTATCATAATTCCCTACAAATGTACCGTCCTTCTCAGTTTACAGACTACTTTACATATACAATCCCATTTTACTTTCATAGCCACCGAACAAAGTAGGCAGAACAAATATGATTGCCCTTGTTTCAAATATTGGAAAAATTCTGAGGCTCAAAAATTTCACACAGTAGAGAACCAGAACAGACTTCTGTGATCTCTCCAAGACGTCACTCATGCTCCATTCTCTTAAGGGATGCTAATCAATAAAGAAGTAAGATAAATATCATTATTAATACTATTGATTACTGGTGACATTGGCTTTGATTCTCAGCAAAAATAATACTTTCTAATATATTCTAATAAATTTACACATAGACCCTATACTAGTCAACTTACACCTTGAAAAAGCTGAGTGGAAGTTCACTAAGGTTGTCTCCTGTATTTTCTTCTAGAGTGTTCATAATTTTAGCTTTATACATTTAGAGCTCTGACCCATTTCAGTTGATTTTTGTCTATATTGTGAGGTGTAAGAGTCAAGGTTCATTCTTTTTTTATGTTGCATATGACTAATTGTTCCAGCACCATTTTTTTTTTTTTTTGAAGACTATCCTTCCTGCAGTGAATTGCCTTGGCAACTTTGTCAAAAATCAGTGGCTTCCATCACATGCATACTCTCACACACTCTCTGGGGCTCTTTTTGGCTCTATTCTGTTATCTTAATCATGATAGCTTTGTAGTATGCCTTCTTATAAGGTAGTATACATCCTTCAGCTTTTTCTTCCCTTTCAAAGTTATTTTTGGCTCTCCCAGGTCCTTTGCTCTTTCATTGAAATATAGATTCACTGTGTTTATTTAAAAAAAAAAAAAAAACTGCAGGGGCGCCTGGGTGGCTCAGTCGTTAAGCGTCTGCCTTTGGCTCAGGGCGTGATCCCGGAGTCCTGGGATCGAGCCCGTCATCAGGCTCCCTGCTCCACTGGGAACCTGCTTCTTCCTCTACCACTCCCCCTGCTTGTGTTCCCTCTCTCGCTGGCTGTCTCCTCTCTGTCAAATAAATAAATAAAATCTTAAAAAAAAAAAAAAAACTGCAAGTTTTTTTATTTTATACTTTGAATGAGGTTATCATATGATTTTCCTTTTTATTTTTAATGTGGTGGATTACATAGATATATGAATGCTAAACTGTCCTTGCATTCCTGGGATAAATCTCAGTTAGTCATAACACATTATTCTGTTTTATCTATTTTACTGAATTAAATTTGCTAAAATTCTATTAAGAATTTGTGCATCTCTCAGTGAGGTCAGTTTGCAATCCTATTAATCTCCTGAGTTTTTTTGTGTGTGTGTTTGTTTTGTTTTCAAGATTTTATTTATTTTTTTGCCAGAGAGAGGAAGAAAGTACAAGAAGGGTGAGCTGCAGGCAGAGGAGGGAGCAGGCTCCCTGCTGAGCAAGGATCCCGAGGTGGGACTTGATCCAAGGTCCTGGGATTATGACCTGAGCTGAAGGCAGATGCTTAACTGACTGAGCCACCCAGGCATCCCTCTCCTGGGTTTTTTTTGTTTGTTTGTTTATTTGTTTTAAGTCTTGCTATTAGGATAATACTAGCTTCATATAACAAGCGGGGCAGTATGCCTTGCTCTTTAATTTTCTGGAAGAGTTTTTATATCAGTTGGATCATTTCTTCCTTAAATGTTCGGTAGAATTCTTTAGGTAAACCACATGGGCCTGAAATTCTATTTTGGGAATGTTTTAAAACAATTTTTTTAAATATATGGAGTGATTTTAGTTATCAATTTCTTCTTGAGGGGGGTCTTCTTAACTTGTGTCATTTAAGGAATTTGTTCATTTCAACTAAGTTGTCAAATTCATTACATAAAGTTGTTCATTATGTTCTCTTGATACCTATATGTCCTGTAGTGTTGTTCTTTCTCTCGTTCTTGATATTGGTCATTTGTGTCCTCTGTTTTCCTACTCAGCCTCACTAGAGATTAATTTGTTTTATTTATCTTCTAAAAAAGCCACTATTGATTTTGTTAATTTTTCTTTTTTGTTTTTATATGTCTTCCTTTATTTATTTCTACTTCTAGTTTTATTTGCTTCTTCTGCTCACTTCAGGTTTAGTCAGCTCTTCTTTGTTTTCTTAGAGTGAAATTTTAGGCTCTCTATTCCCCTGATTTGTCTTCCTGTTTTCTCTCTAACGACATTCCCCACAGCAGTAGTTGTCAAACTTATATTTTACTCAAACTCAAGAATTTTTTGCTCACAAGAAATTAAAAACATAATTTTTTAAAAGATCTAGTCAGTTGAAGAAGGGATATGGACACTATAATTGTGTTCTCTCCCCTGCACCCTTAATAGCAGCCTCTGGAGTCTGTTAAACACTTAAGGCCTCAAATGCTCTGATATATTCTCAACTCCTAGCATCTAAGAAATCCTAAATTTCCAAAATACGTAATTTGAATTGATATTATCACCCTTAAAGTAGGTTGTATAGATATATCTGGTGCTCATGTGATCTGATCCATTGTTCTTTTATTAATCCAGCAAGAAGTGTTTTCTGGAATCATTGAATAAGATCACAAGGTGATAAAGAAAATTTGGGTCTTATACCTTGTTCTGAAACCTCTCTGATGTTTATTAGCTTTGTGGCTATAGGGAGTCAGAAACCACCTGTATCTATTTCCTAAATTAAGCATAACTATATTAGTAGATTTCTAAGTTGCCTTATAGCTTTAAATTCTATGGTTCTCTTTACTAGAATCACAGGGTTTTAATAAATTTACCAGAATTTCAAAATAAATAAGTCATAGTCCTGTGTTACATACATATCCATTCTAGTGAGGGTGCTAATAAGTAATATGCTTTAAGTTAGATAACTATGTAAATCAACATGGACCCAAAGTAAGTGCTGCCCATTGTAGGATAGAAGGTAAAATCAGTGTGGAAGTTTACTGGGAAGTACTGGTTGAAGACAGGGAAATTTACCTAAGTTTTTGAAAACAGGAGGATTGATACAATATCATAAGGCTTTAGTGAAAGAATTCTAAGCAGAAGTAATGGCTTGAAGAAAGACATGGTTTAGGAATATTTGGGAGCTAGTGAAGCAGTTGTTTCTCATTTTCATTTGTGTAGTCCAGTTGAAGATAAAGTTGGAGAGAAAAGATGGTCTTCACTGCCGGATGGAGAAATTGACTTCATCTTTGCATCTTTGCTCAGTGAATATTTATGCACTACGTTTATCAACTAAGAACTAGCCTCTCCACTGAGAATAAATGCAGGGCTTTCAGGCAGCTAGTGAGAGTGAGAGAAATAGGCATATGCAAATAAAGAAATGATAGCCTTCAGAAAACTCAAAAATCAGTAGGTAGTAAAGGCTCATCCCCTAAAAGCTCAGGAAAACCAATGCTAAAGTCCTGTTTAGCAGAATTAGAATACAGAATAATATATAAAATGTAGTGAATGTGTGACTATGTGGCCAGTGGAAGTTTATATTTTAAAAAGATGTGGGAATAGCTAAAACTAAGAAAAAAATAGAAATTTTAAGTATGAAGAGTATAAAATAGCAATAAATCTGTTTCTCAAACACAGCATACCTAAAATATTTTGTGGTGTATGGATTAGCTGAATGTGGCAAAAGCTATTTTTATTTATAGGCTTGATTCATATTTTATTTAGTATTTTGATGAATATTTATTATCTTAAAAATACTGGGTAGATTTATATGCCTTGCCCTCACTGTCATACCTTCTATATAAATACTATTGCCAAGCATATGGCATGGGATAAGTAGGCAGACACTTCTGAAATAGAGATAATTTTTTGAAATTAATAGATCTTATTTTTCACGACACTTACAGATTTTCAAAAGAACTAAGCCAATAGTACAGAGTTTCCATGTACCCAACCTGTGTTTAAAGCTTCCCCTATTATTAACATCCTACATTAATATGGTACATTTGTCACAATTAATGAACCGACATTTATATTGTTACCTTAAGGTTATTTATTTTTCCTTAGTTTTTACCTAATACCCCTGTTCTTTTTCAGGATCTCATTCAGGATGCCACATTACATTTCTTTCTTATGTCTCCTTATCCTTCTTATAGTTGTGACACTTTCTTAGACTTTCCTTGTTTTTTGTTGACCTTGACAGTTTTATGGACTAGTGGCTCAGTTGTTACATAGGTTGTCACTCTGTTGGAATTAGTCTGATGTTTCCTCATGTATAGACTGAGGTTATGGATTTTGGGGAGGGAGAACATAGAAGTAAAGTACATTTTTATTATGTCATATAAAAATTACATACTATTAACATGACTTATCACTGTTGATGTTGTTCTTGATTACCTGTCAGTTTTCTCCATTATAATCTTTTTCCCCTTCTCATACTGTACTCTTCGTAAGGAAGTAGTTATGACTAATCCACACTTAAGGAGTGGGGCTTATGCTCCCCTCATTTAGGGTAGAGTAGCTACATAATTTATTTTTAACTCTCATGCATTAGAGTTTTATCTCCTCTCTGCCATTTGACAAAGCAAAGGAATATATTTTTTATATACTAAAACATATACGCATATCTTAAATATTTCTATCTACGAGCATCTGTATCTATGTTAAGCATGAGTTGTTACTGATATCACCAACTTTTATCCATTATGACACGAATTATCCCAGACTTTTGCCCCGGATTATCTCTAAATTTCTCAGTGGCACAGTGAGAAATCTGGCTCCCACTATCCACCATACATTGACCTAACTCTTCTTCTCCAGTATGTATGGATAACAGTTATCAGAATTGTTAAGTCGTGGCTCATGGAAAACACCCATATCACTGAAGTACTTAAATGTACTTCTTTTGTCTTAATTCCATGGATTCCATTCTGTTCCAAAGTTACTTAGGCCACCCCTTTCTTTCACCATTTTTAGTAATGTTGTTTCATTTTAAATACAGTTAGATTTTCTTGTTATGATCTACATTCTTTCCTGGAATTCCTCAACATTCTAGATGATTTTTTTAAGTGGCACACATAAGGTTCACCTTTGTTGTAAATCTCTATAGATTTTAAGAAAAGTATAATGTCATGTTTCCACCATTACAGTATCATACAGAATATTTTCACCACCCGGAAAACATTGTACTTCACCCCTGCTCCCTCCCATTTCCCTCCATCTCCATCCCTCAATCCTCAGGTAATTCTTTCTTGTAGATTTTTTTTGTTTTACAGTTTTGTCTTTTCCAGAAATGTTACATAGTTGGAATAATACAGTATGTCGCCTTTCAGATGGGCTTCTTTCCCTTAGCAGTATGCATTTAAGTTTATTCAATGTCTTTTTATAGCTTAATATCTCATTTCTTTCGAGCAGTCAGTAATATTCCGCTGTATGGATGTATCACCATGCTTATCCATTCACCTTTTTTTTTTTTTAAAGATTTTTATTTATTTATTCGACAGAGATAGAGACAGCCAGCAAGAGAGGGAACACAAGCACGGGGAGTGGGAGAGGAAGAAGCAGGCTCATAGCGGAAGAGCCTGATGTGGGGCTCCATCCCATAACGCCGGGATCACGCCCTGAGCCGAAGGCAGGCGCTTAACCGCTGTGCCACCCAGGCGCCCCTATCCATTCACCTTTTTAAAAAAAGTTTAGACTAACATTGTATTGATTCAGAAGATAGCACATTTTGCCCTGGGTAATAGATAAACATTATTTTTTTGTCTGCTAGCATTTTTTTTCTTTGGTCTTTAACTTTTCATTTAAATTCTAGTTAGTTAACATATAGTGTAATACTGGTATCAGGAGTAGAATTTAGTGATTTATCACTTACATATATTGCCCGCTGCTCTGTCCATTCAGCTATTAAATAAAGTTGCTATAAACGTTAAGTGTGCAGGTTTTCATATGGATATAAGTTTTTAGCTCAATCGGGTAAATACCTAGGAGTGTGATTGCTGTATTATATGGCAATACCAGGTTTTGCTTTGTAAGAAACTGCCAACTGACTTCCGAAGTGGATCATTCCCACAGTGAATGAGCGTTCGTACCGCACATCCTCACAAGCACTTGGTTGTATCAGCTTTTTGGATTTTAGCTGTTCTAATAGGTGCGTAGTGGTAATCCTTGCTGTTTTCATTTGCAATTCCTTAATGAAAAATGACATGGAGTATCTATTCTTAAGTTCTTTTGCCTTTAGAATTTCATTAGTGAGTTACCTGTTCAGATCTTTTATTCATTTTTATATTGGATTGTTTGCTTTCTTATGGTTGATTTTTAAGAGTTCTTTATGTATGTTAGATACAAATCTTTTATCAGATCTGTGTTTTGCAAACAAATCGTCCTATTCCGTGGCTTGTCTGTTTATTATCTTAAGGGTGTCTTTTGTGGAGCAGAAGTTTTTATTTTAATGAAATCCAGCTTGTCAAATATTTTATTCCTGGATCATGTTTATGTTGTGCTAAAGGGTCATCACTAAACCAAAGAGTACCTAGATTTTCTCTAGTGTTGTTTTCTAGAATTTTTATAGTTGTGTTTTACATTTAAATCTATGATCCATTTTGAGTTAATTTTTGTGAAAAGTTTAAGATCTGTGTCTGGACTCTTAAAAAATATACTATGTTCAGTTGTTTGAGCACCCGTTTTTGAAAAGGCTGTTCTTTCTCTTTTGAATTGCCTTAGCTTCTTTGTGAACATCAGTTGACTATGTGTGTGTATCTTTCTTTCTTTCTTTTTTTTTTTTTTTTTTTTTTTTTGGATTCTGTCTTCTGCTCCACTGATCTATGTGTCTGTTCTTTTGACAATACCATGCTGTGTTGATCATTGTAGCTTTATAGTAGGTCTTGAAGTTAGGTAATGTCACACCTCCAACTTTGTTCTTCTTCAAGCTATTGTGAGGGTTTTAACATCTCATGCTAAATTTAGAATCATTTCTCCTTTTTTTATTCTTTTTGGGTGTGGTTAGAGGTTTATTAATTTTATTGGTATCTTCTAACTGAATTTTTGGTTTTACTGATTTCTTTGTTTCTTGTTTCCAGTTTCATTTATTTCTGGCTCTAATTTTTATTATCTTTTTCTGCTCTCTTTAGGTTTAATTGCCTTTTTTTTCCTCTAGTTTTCTAAGGTGGAAGATTATATTGATTTTAGGGCTTCTTGTCTGATATACGCATTCAGTGATAAGAATTTCAAACATGGCTTTTACTTCAGCCCACGAATTTTGATGGATAAAAAATGAATTTTGATAGATTTAAACAAATGTTATTCAATTCAAAATAATTTATAGTTGCTCTTGCAATTTCTTCTTTGATTCATGTGTTTTTTTGTTTTGTTTTGTTTTTTTTTAGATGTGTGTTGTAAATCTTCAGTTTTGGTGGGGTGGGACAGTGATTTCTAATTATCTTTCTGTTACTGATTTCTAGTTTAAATCCATTATTTTCTTGAATAATTTGAAAGATTTCTATTCTGCTTAACTTGTCGAGTATATTTATGGCCCAGGATGTGGTCTATTTTGGTGAATGTTTATGTAAGCTTGAGAAGAATGTGTATTTTTCTGTTGTTGGCTTAAGTTGATTGATGGTGCTATTGAATTCATCTATGCCCTTATTAATTTTCGTCCTTCAGAAACTTCCAATTACTGATAGAAGAGTGTTAAAGTCTCCAGCTATAGTAGAGAATTTATTATTTCTCCTTGCAGTTCTTGTCTAAAATTAATATAGTTACTCCACCTTCTCTTTTCTTATGCCTTTACTTTTTGTCTCTGTCTTTTTTTATGCACTCTGACAATCTCTGTCTTTAAACAGACAGTATTTAGACTATTGATGTTTGAAGTGATCATTGATATGGTGGATTAATATCTGCCTTATTTGTTACTGTTTTTTATTCATTATTCCTTTCCATTGTTTCCTTTCTTCTATACTTTTTCTGCTGTCTCTGGTTTTAACTGAGCATTTTATATGATTTCATTTTTTTCCTCTCAGCTTATCAGTTATAGTTTTTTTGTATTGTTTTTAGTTGTTGACTTCGAGTTTGCAACATATATTTGCAACTAAGCCAAGTTCTCTCTCAAATTACACTGTCCTGCTTCAAGGGTGGAACAAGTACCTTATAATCAAGTATTCCCAATTCTTCCGTCTTATTTCTTATGCATAGTTGTCATTCATTTCAGCTATCCATAAGCTGTAACTGATCAACTAGATTGCAGCTGTTATTATTTTGGATAACCTGTTATGTGTTAGAGCAATTAAGAATAAGAAAAATAAAAGATCTTATTTTACCTTTATTTGTTCCTTCTCTAATACTCTTTCTGTTGTCATGTATGAGTTTCTGACTTACATCATTTTCCTTCTCTTTGAAGAAGAATATTTCTTGTAACATTTCTTATAGGGCGGTCTAATAGTGACAAATGTCCTTAGCTTTTGTTTATTTGAGAAAGTCTTTATTTCACCTGCACTTTTAAAGAATAATTTTATATTTATAATATAAATTTATATGCTGGTGTCTTGTTTTTAATTTCAACTTTTAAATATTTCATCCCACTCCCTTCTTGCTTGTATGCTTTCTAAGAGAACTCTGATGTAATTCTTACTCTTTTTCTTCTGTAGGTAAAATGTTCTGCCCCTGCCATGACTACTTTGCATAGTTTCTCTTTGTTTTTGACTTTCTGCCATTTAAATATGATATGCTTGGATGTAGATTTTTAAAAATTTATCCTGTTAGGGTATCTGGGTGGCACAGTTGGTTAAGCATTGAACTCCTGGTTTTGGCTCAGATCTGATCTCAGGGTTGTGAGATTGAGCCTCGTGTGGGGCTCCGCACCCAGCATGGAGTCTGCTTGGGTTTTTCTCTCCCTCTCCCACTGCCCCTCCCCCATGTGCATGTACTCTCCCTTACAAATAGATAAATAAATCTTAAAGAATCATCCTGCTTTGTATTCTCTGAGCTTCCCATATCTGTCATTCACTGTTTGCCGTTAATTTTGGTAGATACTTAGCCATTATAAGTATTTTTTTGTGCTTTTTCCTATCTTTCTTCTTCTTGTATTCTAATTACACCATTTGTAGTTGCCCCACAGTTATATTGAACATTCTGCTCTATTTTTTTTTTTTATTCTTTTTTCCTCTTTGCAGTTTAATTGCGTAAGTTTCCATTGGTATATTTCAAGTTCACTGATTCTTCAACTATGTCCAGTCTACCGGTGAGACCGTCAAAGGCATTCCTCATTTCTGTTACAGTGATACTGATTTCTAGCATTAACTTTTTATTATTTTTAGAGTTTCCATTTACACCTCTGCTTACATCACCCTTCTGTTCTTGCATGTTGTCTACTTTATCCATTACAGTCATTAACATACTAATCATAGATATTTTTAATTTTTATCTGTTCATTACAAGTCTATGTCACATTTGAATTTGGTTCTGATGCTTGCCTTATCTCTACAGTATACAGAGGTATGTATACTGAACCCACTCTTCATTCTGTTTTTCTTTCATAGTCTGCAGTCTGTTAGAGCCCTGCTGTACATCTGGACCCACTTTCAGTTTCGGAAGGTATGGTTTTACAGTACACCTTCTGATTATTTGTCGAAAGTGGACCTGATGTATAGGGTAATAGGAACTAAGGTGAAAGACCCGCAGTGTGTAATTTTATGTTAATCTGGCTAGCAGCTGGTCTATTTGATGGTTGCTTTAGCTCTAGGTACCAGAGACTTCAATTTCCTTTAGTGTTGTTTTATTTTTGTTTTTTTAATCCCTGTTGCCTTTGGTTTCCTCAAGAAAACCCTCCTAATAGAATCCATGTGTATCAGCTCTTTTAGTTGTAATCCACCATTATACTGGAGTCTTGTTAACGTGGTGTTAGAGTAGGGGCAGATAGTAGCTTATGATTTAATGATTAAATCTCAGTCATGTATTGGACCTAGCTAGGTTCCTGAGCTGTGGCCTTCAGAAGGGTTTTTTTAGCTTTATTTTTCTCCTTTACATGAAACCAGGAGGCTAGAGTGGACTGAACTTACCTTTCCTTCAGGTAGATAATTCCCCTTTCTTCAGGTAGATAAGGCTCAGAAAAGTCACTTCCCATAGAGAGTGTAGGCTCTGTGTTCAAGAATGCTATAGTCGTATTTCAAAATGATTACTTCCCCCTCCCCTACCCCGCCAGCCTCTCCCCCCTCACTCCCCACCTGAAATCAGCAGGGACTTTTCTAGGATCTTTACCAAGAACCTAGGGGGAGTGATTTCTGTGGAGGTAAAACTGACAAAAGTGTAGTCTTGCCCCTCACCAAAGCCAGGAACCCCAGGAGCTTCTCAGTCTCAAACTAATCCATACTCAGCTTCCAGCAGTTCATCAAAATTACCATTTATGTATTTCTACTAGTAAATGGCTCTGGGAATTTCTCTACCAGTTAAGCTGATCTCAGGTGTAACTCCTTGTATTTTCCTTTTCTCCACATGGTCAAGTAGCAAAGTCTTATAGTTCTCTGATGAACCTAATAAAAGTAGTTTTAGTTTAGCTCTTTTCTTGTAATAACAGGAGTGATGACTTCCAAACTCTTCGTGTATTGGACCTGAAACAAAATTCTGTACCCAAGATAAGTAACCTTAAGGCTATATAGCGTTGATCCTATTGATCTTGGCTTTTAGGGGCCTGATAAGTGGTAGATTTGAGACTTTTTTTTAAGTTTGATTTATTTATTTGGGAGAGAGCGAGAACAAAAGAGAGTGAGAGAGAGCATGAGCTGGAGGAGTGGCAGAGGGAGAGGCAGACTCCCTGCTGAGCAAGGAGCCCCTGAGCCAAAGGCAGACACTTAACCGACTGAGCTTCCCAAGTTTCCCAGATTTGAGACTTTTACCCAATTTTTTTTCTTTTTTTTCTTTTTTCTTATTTTTTTGAGTGAGCATGTGCATGGAGGAGAGGGAGAGAGAGGGAGAGAATCTTAAGCAGGGTCCATGTCCAGCTCAGGGCCTAACACAGGGCTCAGTCTCACAACCCTGAGATCATGGCCTGAGCCTAAATCAAGAGTCAGATGCTTAACTGACTGAGCCACCAACGTGCCCAAGACTTTTACTTAACTTCTAAAGGAAGTCCACATTCTTCTTGCACATAGTTCCCAAAGACATATCTTTAAATAAAATAATTCTGAACGGATTCTGAATGTAGATAATCTTAAGGGCAGTAGTAGGTGATAGGTATATATATAGTTGATAATTAATTAAATGGATCTATCAATTGATTTCCTAACTGAATGGATTTTCAGTTCAAATCCTTCATTATATAAATAGGAAACAGGTCTCTTGAGAGGCAACAATTTTTCTTAGTCCTTCATTATATAAATTCAAATCCTTCATTATATAAATAGGAAACAGGTCTCTTGAGAGGCAACAGTTTTTCTTAGTCCCTACCAAAGAGCTCAGCCTGGACTAGAAGTTAAATTTCTTCCCTTCCAATTTAGTTCTTATTCCACTATCCTGTGCTGTCACCCAAGACTGTCTGGGTATCTTTTACTACGTTTTAAATTTTGTTTCTGGCTTAATGTTTACAGAAAGACACTTATATGTAGTCTTACCTTATCATTATGAATACCTCAGTAGTTCTCAAAATTTAGAGAATATAATATCCAAATAAGCTTTTCCTTAAAAAAAAAATGAACATATAAAATTCCCCTTCTGCTTTAAAAAGTCATAAAAACTACAATATTTGGTAATAAATGGGAACCCATTACATAGTTCTTTGAAAGGACAAACATGAAGAATTAAACCTAAAAGTGTTAAAATACTTCCTGAAGCCTCATTTATATAATGCACAAAATCTTATCTCCCATTAAAGCATTTCTTTTATTGCAGACCTTATTTGTATTAATGAGGACTAGGGATTTTATAAAATAGAGAAGTTTCTCTTTATTATGTCTTACAAATGTGTGTATGTGGTTATTATAATTTAATGTAAAATATATATGTAGGTACACACACACAAAATGAATACATGTAATTCATGTCATAGAATGCTTCCTGGGAACTTCGATTTTAATGATGGGATACTTCTCCCTTCTAATAATTGCTTTTTTTTTCTTGATACCTTAGAAACCTTAAAATATCAATGAATAATTAAGTTGTATTTCCTGAACTCTGCAAATGGCCATAGTATCAATCTGGTGTCTTGGAGCTTTATCTAAATTGGGACTTCCGAAACTGAAAGTGGGTCCAGATGTACAGCAGGGCTCAGACTGCAGACTTTGAAAGAAAAAGAGAATGAAGAGTGGGTTCAGGAGCAAAGATAGTCCCAAGAATCATGGAACAGCAGGGAGAAGGGTTAATCAAAGGGATTCAGGAAAGGAAGGAAATGGGGATCTGCAAACAGAAAAGGCTAGTTTAGAAAGAAAAGCTAAAGAAATTTCCTGAAGCTGCATAGCATTACATTATGCTTCCTTTATGGATTGTTTGAGGCATAGGAAGTATCTTTAAAAAAAAAAAAAAAAAGATTGATAAGCACATGGGATTCTACAATTCAGTTTCCAAATTTTTTGATCTATACCTGTCCCCGCAAACAGCAAGATTCTATTGTAATTTCACACCTACCTCCCCAATTTGACTTTGGGTATTTTTAGATAAAAGAGATGGTTTGATTTATTTATTTTTATCTTGCATATTAATTTTATTTTATTCTAAGATCCCCACTGCACCATATAGAATGCCAAAGATATAGTAGAAACCATGATGAATGTTAAATAACTGAATTTCTACAGCCATGTTTTTCAATCCTGAAAATTCCAGTTCCGTTACAACAAACAGGAAGATGACCCCATGTACACATACCTTCTATCAGATTTGAAAACTCCTCATGTACTTCACCCGTACTGTCCTGAGTTTTAACCTTCCATGTCCATTTTATATTGCTGCACTATTAACAAAGTAATAAAGCCAAAGTAAATTTTATTATATCACCTCCTGCTTTAAGCTGTGCAATGGCTTCCCTTTGTTCTTAAGGAAAACTTAATTTTTGCCCATGTATGGTGCGTGCCTCACTTGCCGGTACTATCTGGCCTCCCATTCCCTTATGCTGAGCATTCTATTTTTAACAGTAAAAATGAAAAAAAAAAAGTGATGTAATCAGTAAATATCTATTGAATTATTATTGAAGCAAATAATAATCCTCACAGGAATATCTCCTTTTGAAATATTTCTATCACTTAAATTCAAATGTTAGAGAAAAACAAACAAAAAAGCCAAATTCCTAAGAAAATGTACCTAAATGTGAAATGAAAATTTCTTATCAGATCTAAATTTGAGCAAAGAGAAAATCCCCGTGACCCTTCCCATCCCAGGGTCTTCCTTTGTTAACTTAAATGTCACTGTGAGTCAGAATACCTGGGATAGAATCCTCTCTGCCTTGTTTACACGTTGAGTGACCTTGGACTGTACTAAACCTCTCTCTATTTCTAATTATTTTATCTTTAAAATAATTACAACTAATAACATTTACAAAAATACCATTGTATCATGGTTGTAAGAATATAAGAATCATTCAATACAGCAGTTGCTACAGCATTCCATGTACTCAGTATAGGATAAGTACAGTTATTTCCTCTTTTTTACTGTTTACCGTTGAATCCTTTTCAAGTGACTCTAACTCCACATTTAATGAATACCTATTTTATTTATGTATGTAAATACACACACACACACACACACACACACGACATGTATGTATCTCCAAATACAGTCACACAACATCTCTTTGTCCCATTGTTCTCTTTGGCCATCTTCAGTTGGACTCTTTCACCATGTCTTTGACCATAATTTATATTCTTTGCTACCTTTTGACAGTTCATGTAATCTTTTCTCATCTTCTAAGCCATACACTCTTTTTCCTCATTTAGGTCCCGAATTCATCTCTATCTTGATTTTCCCTGGCTATCTACTCCTGGATTTTTCTTTTGTCTTCTACTAATTTACCTGTAAGAAACTGGATGGGAGGGCACCTGGGTGACTCAGTCAGTTAAGCATCTGCCTTCAGCTCAGGCCATGATCCCAGGGTCCTGGGATCGAGCCCCACATTGGGCTCCTTGCTCAATGGGGAGCCTGCTTCTCCCTCTGCCTGCTGCTCCCCCTGCTTGTGGTCTCTCTCTCTCTCTGTGTCAAATAAATAAAATCTTTTTTTAAAAAATTTAAAAAATGAGTGGGAACAAGAGCTGGAATTGAGTGAAGAAATGGAAACTGAGGGAGTTGAAAATGTTAATTTTCCTTAATACTAATTTCTGAGAACTATAGACCAACTTAAATCATCTTTGCCATTCTTTTATTAGATGGTCTAAGTAATTGCCTGGAATCTCTAGGAATTAAAAAAACCAAAAACACTAATGCACCTGAAGATTGAAACTTTCTGATACAAGCATGAAGTCAAAGCTTATTTATTTATGTGCAGATCATTGGAAACAATTATCTCCTTGCCTCAGCAGTGAGCTCATTCAGTGACTATGGCTTATTCAGGAATTTTTCATGCTTTGTTAACAAGCCATTAGCATCACTACTAGTTCATTAGTTCTGACTTTGAAAAATACTTCCTCAAACCTCACTATTATTTAAAAGGATTGTAATCACAATAGGATATTTGAGAATATCCAGGTTGGGAAAAAACTCACCCCAACCAAGCATTGTGGGGAATATGGTTATAGAAATATTCCTATACATGAATAACACACCTCAAACTGATCTAAGATAAGGTTACATATACAAATAGGAATGTTGTAATGGCTTTTTTTTTTTCTCCTGTATTCTTTTCTTTTCTTTCCTGAGCTGTTCAGCTCAATTCTCATATTCTGTGCTTCGGTTAGTGGTGGTGGTGATGATGATGATGGTGGTGGTGATAATGCTAGTAATGTTAGAAGTTGCTTGATATTCTTTATTTAAGATGAATATTTGAAATAATCCTTTTCTAAGTGACTCTGACTGCCATTGACTTTTCATGTTGCTACCTCCTAGTGCTCCTCCTCCTCTTCCTTCTTCTCCTTCTTTCCCTCCTCCTTCTCCATCTTTTTCTCCTTCTCTTTCTTCTCCTTCTTCTCTTTCTCCTCTTTCTTCTGCTGCTTCTACATAGTCATCCTCACACAACTATAGTAATACATGCATAGCATTCATGTTAGTTTTCCTATGTACCTTGCTCTTCTTCGAATACAATCAGTGCTTCCGAGTCCAGACAGCCCGTAATGGTTCAAGAATACAAGGCTAAGAGAGGGACATGATAAATTGGGGCTTGCCACTGTTTCAATTAGGATATCATTTTCCCATTGTATCATTCCTGCCTCCTTTGCATTGCCACAGTTTTCATGAGGCCACTGTAGTTTAGTCTGATGCCATGGCTTCATAAGTTGCTTGATGATGATGTGATGCTTATTTATCTCTGCTTACCTGAGGTATCAACACTTGCTTTCCTTCTTTCTTCCAACTTTCCCCCTCTTGATATCATTTCTCCTGCTTAGAACTCTGGATTAGAGAAAACAAAGATGCCAAATCTGTTCAGTTTATTCTGTAGCCCACCTTCCCATGGCATTTGGTACAGTACAGTAATCACTATAGGGATATTCCTAACTTTGCTTAATTCCTATAGATGTCTTTAGACTCTATTGATTAAAGCAAAGGATAATTGGTAAGGTCTTTCAGGAAACATCTGTTCTCTACTCTGGTGTTAGAATTAATCAGATCTGATTGTTCTCTTCAGACTGGACAAATTAACACTCTATTGGGCCCACTGAAGTTTTTATCATTTCATGTTTCATTAGAGATGTTAGTTATTTTTTATGTAGCTTGTCTCATATTTTTAAACTAGATTTCTATGTGGTGACTTTAACCCACTAATTTTTATATAAAGTCCACCCCAGTCAAGTTAACTATTGAATGCTTAAAACCTTATAAGCAGGCTGGACATAGTAGATTTTCAATAAGTGGATATTAATAAATTTAAAAATCAGAAGTTTGGCGATTTTTTTTAAGGTTACTATGCCCTAAAGATTTAACTACACTGGTAGTCTCTTTTTCTTCTTTCTCTTGCACACAAAGTATGATTTCCATGTATTAGCAGTGACATTAAGAACCTAGGGTTGCATTCACATGGGATCAATCTACATTCATCCAATAAGAAGCAAGTTTTGTTAGCTGTCACTGGTAAATAATTAAGAATATCTCACTGATATTCCTGGTGATATCTTGATTATATGTTTCTTATTTATATATTCAAAATTTTCTTATTTTGACATTTGGTTCAATATTGCTCTGAGACAGATATGGATAGTGTAATTGTTGCTATCTATAAATCAGAAAACAGAGTTAAGTATTCTTTAAGTGATATACATAGGATCACAGAAACTGATAGATAAAATATTCATTTAGTATATTATTTTTTGAGAATGATTAATAACCATCCATAAATAGAATGACTTTTCTTTGTATTTTCTCTCGAGGATCTGTTATTAGCAAAGTAATGAAATATTATAAAAGGAATTACAAAGATACCATGAAAATGCCCAGTATTTGAAATCACATCATTGTTATTTTGTAAAACATCGTATTTAGGCTACTTGCTAAATCGGTATCTAGACAACTTTAATAATATATAAGGAATTGCATTATGCATTATCATATATAGGGAGCAGATTTCTAGTAAGCATTCAATAGTGAATTATGGAAAAGATAATACATTAAAAGAATCCTTATAGATAATTGCATAATGCAGTATTTTATATGAAATATTTTATTCTCTGGTTTTATGTGTCGCTAACAAAATCACCTATACTATTTCTCTAAGGAATATTTTTATACTTTACCTATTTTGTTGATATGTTGTTATAAATGGTACAGCAGGTATCCCCTTTATAGATGAGATGGTACAGCAAGTATCCTGATTAACTTTAACAATTGCTTCTGCCTTCGTTAGTGTTATCTGTTACTCTAATTGCAAAACAAACTTTTCATCTTACCTTTGATACTATCTAGTTTCTCATCAGGAGGAATAAATTTGCATGAAGATATTACCCATGTACATGCTTCCAAATTATTGCAAGTAAAAAATAAACCACCGAATCATTATTGAGCTCATTAGAAGATGCTATGTAAGTGCACAATATTATCATTTTGTCTGACAAATACCATTAGTTCATTATGAAATATAGCATTAAAGTACCTACAACATGCAACAGAAATGGGAAGCTTTGTTAGGTTCTGCTAAAGTGTTATTCTGAAATTGCTTTTTAAATTTATCTGCTACTATACTTTTGTTATTAAAGAATGAGCTTCATTTAATTTAGAAAATTCATTGTTTCCTTTCAGAATAAACTGATTAGAAGGCATAAACAACATGGTGAATAGAAGCTTCCTTGAATATAACTTCTATGGCTCTGTAGTATTACAGTCATGAAAAAAATCGGGTTCATGGTATGCTTTACATGAAATGATACATGGTTAATAATAACTGGACTATGAAATACTAAGGATGGATGGCTGTATATTGCAATTACTAAGGGAACCATTATTTTTTAAAAAGGAAAAAACAATAGCTAAAAGCCAACAAAAAAAAATGGAATTCTAAAAAAAAAAAAATCAAATAAAAAAAAAAGTATGAGATAAGGAACCAAAAACAGAGAGGATGAGTAGAAAAAAATATAGACCCAAACCTAAAAATATTAATAATTACATTAAATTTTAATGGACAAAACTCACCACTTAAAAGAAAGAGGTATCAGAATAGATAACTTTAAAAATTCACATGCTGTTCATAAATGCATGTTAGTTGAAGGTAAAAAAAAAAAAAACTCCTATTAAAAAAGGAATAGATATAAACTTTCACAACCTGGCTAAGGACATCTGCAAAAATCCTACAGCTAACATTATATTCAATTCTGAAAGGCTCTGTTCCTACTACCTATGATCAGGAATAAGCAAGGGTAACCTTTCTCACAACTTTTATGAAACATCATAGTGAAGGTTCTAACCTATCTAATAAGAAAAGAAAAGTCATAGAAAGCATATAAATTGGAAAGGGATAAGTAAAACTCTTTTTTACAGAGGAATGATCATACATGTAGAAAATACTAAGAGATTTAAAAAAAAGCTATTAGAACTAATAAGATTAGCAAGGTTTCATAATGAATGTCAATATATAAAACCATTTATTTATATATTTTTATACTGGGCACAACTAGCAAATTAAAGATTCACAATAGTATCAAAAGTACTTAGAGATAAATTTTTACAAAAGATAACCATAAATTAAGGGTTGAAGTGGAAAACTACAAAATAATTGCAAAGGGAAATTAAGTAAAACAAATAAATGGGATGACACCCCATTTATATATTCTGGAAGACTCAGTAAAATGAAAATACTCTCCAAATTGACTTATAGATCCAATATACTCTGAATGGGGAACATATGGAGGGTCTATTCTTAAGACCATCTCAGAACATCTTGTAGATACTATCCTCCTAATCACCTGCATTCAAAAGACTGTTCTGTGGTAGAACTGAGACTTTGAGGGTAGCAGCAGCTCTAGTGTCCTCTAAAACACTGATGAAAAGGTCTGAAAGAATTAATAACTTTTGCTTTCCTTGGCTGATCCTCACTTGAGCATCCATAAGTAGTTGTAGTAAACATAATTATAAATAATATTTGAATAGCATTTTCTAATTTACAGATCACATACATAGACATTATTTTATTTGATGGTTGTGTATGCCACTTGCCATGATTCTTCTGAGTATTCACTCTGGATCTCTGTGCAGATGTAGCCTACCTGCATTAATACACATAAGAGGAGGGGCGCCTGGGTGGCTCAGTCATTAAGCGTCTGCCTTTGGCTCAGGGCGTGATCCTGGCGTTATGGGATCGAGCCCTGCATCAGGCTCCTCCACTGGAAGCCTGCTTCTTCCTCTCCCACTCCCCCTGCTTGTGTTCCCTCTCTCACTGGCTGTCTCTCTCTCTGTCGAATAAATAAATAAAATATTTTAAAAAAATACACGTAAGAGGAGATCAGAAAGATACATAAAAGTATGAGAATTGTCAAGACAGATATTTCTTTTGAATTTATTATTTATTTCAGCAATAGGCTCTGTGCTAGAAACAGTGATGAGCAAAACCTGACTTTCTTCCTTCTTTCAAGGAGATCATAATCTTGCTAGAAAAACCAACATAATTCAAATAACATTAAAAATATGTAATTACTCATTAAATATATTTCTAAAAGAGTTAGAATAGTAAAAGTAGTGTTTGCTGAGAAAATAAAGCTCTGAGATTTAAAGATGATTAAAAGTTAATTGGACAAAAAGAACAGGAAAGTATAATCTGCCCAGAGAGAAGATGTGCAAGAGCTCTGCAGTATAAGTGGTCAACATAATAATATGAAATTGACAGAAGGCCACAGTGGCTGAAGCATGATAAGGCAGGGGAGTATAGGCAAAAATGAGAATTATGTTCATAACAAGTCACATAAGAATTTATAGTACAAAGATCCTCCCCCTTTATCCAAGACTGATGGTAGAATCATTAAAGATTTTAAATATGAGAAGCACTTGACTGGAGCTGTGTTTCAAAAAGAAAAAATCAATTCTAGATGGGTTGTAGAGAAGATAATCAATGGGGAGAGAAGTAGGTAGAGGTATAGAACTATAAGAAGGATAGCATTAACCCAGTAATATTTGAGTGTAGCAGTACTGGGATGGAGAGAAGAGCTAATGAAGAGATAATTAAAAGTGGTCAAGCCAAGAGACGGGAAGTGTTTTTAGGAGACAGAATGAATAGGAATTAACATAGGCTTGGATTTCAGTGATGTGACGGAGGTTTGACAATGGTGAAAGGCACTGAATTGGGAAGGGAGGTGTCTTAGAATAATCGTTCAGTAGAGCAAACAGGACTGTTTCACTGAGCAAGATAACCTAAACAGCATCAGAATATCAACACTGCTCCTAAGCAAACTTCAGAATAAGGATCACTTCATTATTTTCATCTTGCACTAGTCTCTTCTATTTTGTTGATGCTGATAGGTGATTATCAGAAGTCAAAAGCACTGAACTAATTTCCTGCCAGTGAAAGTGTATTTCCTACACTTTTCTCCAGCAGAAAGTCAGTTTAATAAAGGTAAATAATTTTTCTATCTTGTTTTCTTCACTATCCTCAACCTCTGAACCAAAGCCTGCCTTATAACAAGTACTCAATAAATATCTGTCGAAGAAAAGACTCCTTGAATGTGTCCTCAATTACTTCACATTCTTTCTTGCTCCCATGTAAAAAGGGAAGTGAGACAGTAAGACAACTCACTAAAACTGGGGTTTCTTTTATGTAAACATAACTAATTTTTTTGTATGTTTTTTGTACTCTGCAACTTTACTGAATTTGTTTATTCTAAGGGTTTTGTTTGTCTTAATCTTTAGGGTTTTTTATATATAATATTATGTCATCTGCAAATCAGGGACAATTTTACTTCTTCCTTTTAAGTTTGGATACTTTTTTTTTTTTCCTTGCCTAGCTGCTCTGGCTAGTACTTCCAGTACCATGTTGAATACTGGCAGTGAGAGTAGGCATCCTTGCCTTGTTCCTGATCTTAGAGAAAAAGCTTTCGGAACATACAATGATGAAAGATAGTCTTCAACAAATGGTGCTGGGAAATTTGAATATCCACATACAAAGAATGAAATTAGAAAAAAAATTTTAAAAGAATGGAAAAGAATAAAATTGGACCCTTATCTTACTCCATATACAAAAATCAACTCAAAATGGATTACAGACTTAAATACGAAACCCAGAACAATAAAACTCCTAAAAGAAAACAGCATATGGGAGAATCTTCATGGTGTTCTATCTGGCAATGGATGGCATGGATATGACACCAAAGCACAGAAAACAAAAGAAAATGGACAAGTGGAATTATATATAACAAAATTTTTGGCACTTTAAGGATTCAGTCTCCAAACTATATAAGACATTCCTACAACTTGATAGCAAGGAAAAAGAAAAAAAAAAGAATAACCTGATTAAAAAATGGGCTAAGGACTAGAATAGACATTTCTCCACAAAGAAGACATGGAAACATCCATCAGGTATATGGAAAAATATTGACCTCACTAATCATCAGGGAATTATTAATCAAAACCACAATGAGATATCACCTCACAGCTATAAGAATGGCTATCAATAATAAAAAAAATCAAAGGACAGTAAGTATTGGTTAGGATGTGGAGAAGTTGGAACCTTTGCACTCTGTGGTAGAATATAAAATGGTGCAGCTGCTATAGAAAACAATATAGAGGTTCCTGAAAAAGTTAGAACTACCGTATGATCTAACAATCCCATTTCTGGGCATTTATCTAAAATAATTGAAATCAGGATCTCTAGAGATATTAACCCTTCTGTGTTCATTGCAGCACTATTCACAATAGTCAAGAAATGGAATAACACAAGTGTCCATTCACAGATGAATAAAGAACATGTGGCATATACATACAATGGAATAGTATTCAGCCTTGAAAAGGGAGAAAACTCTGCATTATGCAACAACATGAATGAACTTTGAAGATATGCTCCATGATTTGCTAGTCACACAAAGACAAATACTACATGACTCCACTTACATGAGGCCTCTAAACTAATCAGAGCCATAGAATCAAAGAGTGGAACGATGGGTACCAGGGGCTGGAAAAGGGGAAATGAGCAGTTACTAATTAGTGAGCATAAAGCTTCAGTTAAACAAGATAAATAAGTTCTAGAGATCTGCATAGCATTGTACTTACAGTCAAAAATATGGTACGGTATTGCAGACTTAAATTTTTAAAGAGGATAGATCTCTTGTTAAGTGTTTTTACCACAATAAAACCACTTTTTTAAAAAAAAGGACAAAGAAAAGACACTCTCCTAGTAGCAGCATGGACTTAGAAAAGTGGAACCCGATTTTTATGCCATTCAGGAATTAAGTTTTCTCTTTTTCTCAAAAATATGAGCAAAGACTTCTGTCCATAATATGAAAAAAAATGATATGTGTCTTCTTCAAGCAATGCAGATTTTATAATTTATGTCCTAAGCAAAATGGATTTCAGAAGTCCAGATGATAAACATAAAAAGAAATTCTAGTTGAGTCGAAGTTGAGCTGGCTAATAATGTGAGAGCCCACATATTAAGGACTGATTGGCCCTTAGGATGATATTACCTTGGATAGGCTCAGGATCTGACTACATTTTTCTATACTCCTCTCTTCTGTCTTTTGGGTGTATAGACATTATTAACTTCTCAGTCAACCCACTAAGACTATTCCGGTAAAACAGCAGTACAATTATTTTTCTAAATGATTTCATCGATTTATTTTGACAAAGAATGACTTTTTAACTAAAATGTAATTCTTAGTTTCTGAAATCTCCATGTCAAAGTAAAATATCCAGAGGGGAGGGAAATAAGCTTCCCATAGAGAAAGAATGAAGAACAGTTCACATTCATTTTCCCAAATGCCATATGCTCTGTGGATTTGGGCTGCAATCTGGAGCTGAGGGCTATAATGGCCCCTGCTGGGTAAAACATCCGTTAAGAACAGACATTTGTTGGTGTGCAACTGAGGAATGCAGACACTTGGCACTCACAGATCATAGTCTGAAATAACAGTGAACGTGTTTTAGCAGGGGGGAAAAAAAGAGAAATATCTTGGCAACTCTGCAGCATTATGCAAAAAGTAGTTCCAGCCTTTGGAATTATGGTATCAGTAAGGAGAGTCTAAGTGATTTTTTTTTCCTGAGCATCCCTCTGCCCTTCTGTCTCATGGACTTTGTTGTTACGAAAATGCTTCCATTTGTGATTATATGTGTACAGAAAGAGGTATGAAAATTCACTGATGCTATAAATTGAAAAAAATAGTGCGTAAACATTCATACTCAAAAGCCCCTATTACTGGAATCCCAACTATATGTAAATATGTAGGTAATTATAATTATTTTATTTATATATAATAGTTACATAATTACAATGATAAGATATAGATGGCTAGATAGATAGATGATAGATAAATTTTACATGTTAGGTTTAAAAAGATTTCTGTGATATTTTATTTGTGTACCCAGCAGACTCAACTCTGTGTGTCAGCTACTAATATGAGTTTTTTGGAGGGGGTGGTCATTGAGGACTCCTCTTATTATAAAGTTAATACTGATAGAATACCAAAATGCATTAAAGTGTTTTTCTGATTAGGGCTCTTAAGGTCATAAGAAAATACAATTATGCTACTGAGAATTCTTGGTCGAACATGAAATACCTATCACAGACAAGTGGTTTTCAAGGTGTGGCCCCTCTCAAAGGTTTACGAAGTCAATAATACTTTCATAATAATATTAAGACACTGTTTTCACTCTTATTCTCTCACAAGTGTACAGTGGAATTTTCCACGAGCTATGCGATGTGTGATATTGTTACAGACTGAATGCAAAAGTTTATGTGTCTACTTTTTCTCTCTCCCCTGCCCTCCTCTCCGCCTCTCAACCTCATTCAGGGCAGGAGCACTCCTTACTTTGGGTCACCTTTGATTCTGGAGTGCTGTTGGGATCAGAGTGGAGTGCAAGGAAATGCAGCATTTCTCTCTACTGGTTCTTCTCTGTCTTTAATCTAACAAAGTTTAGGGACTCAGGAAAAAACTCTTTACAGGAATGATGTATATCCAGGAGATAGAGATCTCTCACGTTCTGACTCAGAACCTCAGCATGCAGTTTTAAGTTCAGGAGAGCAAGATACCTTAATGAAAAGTACAGCACAATACACTGTTACTAACATTCAGTGTTTCATAATGAGTTTCTTACCAAAATGGTTAAGCAAACATGGCCTCAAACAGAATGCAGAAATCAAATTGTGAAAGAGACCAGGAGAGTTGAAAAGAAAAAAAAAAAATAGAGGAACTAGAGATATTTTGGTGAAATCATGGTCACACAGGGGAAACTGCCAGAATAGAACTCTTTGTAGCATTGGGTAACAAGGGGGAGAGGAAGGGAAATGGGAGAGGGGATATAAAACAATTTAAAATAAACACCGTTCTGCTTAGATTTTCCTCACATGAGTTTACATAGGGTTACACGCATTTAGAAATGTTTATGAAATTGTTTTTATGATCTCATAAAGGAATATTCTGGAGAGATGTATTTATAAATTCATTATGTGAATTAACCATTGACATAGGGCATCGAGCTAATGACATATCCTCTCTAGAGTTCACTGTTCTGTTTGAAGTAAGGACAAAACTATTTGTCCTGACTACCTCATAGGATGGTTATAGAAATATCAGCATGCTTCCTTATGCCTTAGAGCATTGCATAAATGTACGATACTATTACCTTCCCTTTACTTTTTACCAGAAGTACATTCCATATTTCATACCATTAGGTTATTAAATATTTTCTTACTAGAAGCTACATATACAATCACATTTAGTTTTATTTTAGATCTTTACTCAATGTTTATAGGGTGCTTCAAAAGCCATAGAAATGTCAATTCTAACTTAAATAATGGTTTATAAGTTGTCATTATCTCTACAGTATTAGATTCTCTACCACAAATATATGTTTTAAGTAAATCTAATTTTTCCATACGTATTCACCTGTATAATAGCTACTCAGATCAAGATTTAGAATTGGGGAGACAGAAGGCTTTTTTCTGCCCTCTTACATTCCAGTAGCCTCAAAGATAGACACTATCTAATCAAAGATAGTGTTTTTAAATATCAAGTTTATTTATGATAAAAATATGGACTGACTTATGTACATCAGATTCCTTGATGAAAAATTGTGTATACTGCATGTGTTAATTAACAAAACCATCCAACAGGCACCTGCAGTTGGCTCTGTTTTCGATTCGATCTGAGGTTTTTTTGAAGTGTGACTTTATCTATCTAGTTATAAAGAAAGTGGAATAACCCATTCTTTGCAAATTTAGAGTGTAGAAAGAGTAACAAGACTAACACATATGACACCAAAAGAATGATGCATTTTCACATTCACTATCCATTTAGGTAAACAAATATATTTTGAGTGTTCAGGTGCCAGTATTTGAATGCTATTTTTTTTTTTAACCAATAGTAGATGCTGGTTCAGAGGGGATAGAGATCAATAAAACTTTGAGGAGGAGGAAATCGTCTATCACCCGTGGACAAGTGAGTGTTGCATTGAGATTGAACGTGTGCTCCAGTTCAGGGAGGCAGAGAATAGAGCATTTAGTAGTAAAGGAGAATTAAAATAGAGAAGTAGTATGAGTTTATGAAACAGCATAAAAGAGCATATGAAATAAAACTGAATAGGCAGGATGGCAGAAATACACTGAGCACTCATGGAAATTTTATATATATAGAAACAGATAGCCTGGAGAAGACCCTGAAAGTATGGCAGGGATTTTGAATGGTGGAAAACTGAGCTGCTGGGAGGTTTTGAGATGAGATCTGATGTTATAAGAGTAGCATTTAAGGAAGCTGGATGTGCAGAGGCCAGCGGGCCTTTGCAGGACTCTCACTCTGAGATGGGTGTGCTGACCCTAGAACTGAGAGGAAAGTATGGAAGAACAATTAGCATTGTGATGTGGTGATAGATATTAACAAGACCATCACAAAGAAGGCTGAGGACAAGGTGATGCCAAGATTTTGTATCTGGCTGTCTGGAATTATGAACTTCCCTCAGAAGAAAGGAAGGTAGGGAAGGGGAACTAGTCTGCATACATTCTGCACTGATTGAACACAAACTTGCACATCCAGACATCCCTCCATCATTTTGAAGTCATATGACCAGAGCCCCTGTGAGAAGATAAGGCCAGTGGAGGATGGGGTGTGAATGACTCTAGGACAGAGTTTACCAGGAAGGGACATTGGAGCAACACAGAGTCAGAGATGGTGCTAGCAAATGCTTCATTTTAAAGGGACAAAGCGGACTGAGGGATGGTAAACCCAGATGAGTAAATGGTTTTACCTCAAAGACAGTCATATGATTCAGAGCAGGCAGGCTCAGAACACATCTTTCTTAGTCAATAAGACAGATGCCCCCAAGTTAAAGGTGCCCCCCAAACAGAGAGCTATTTTAATCCTAGGACAGTTTGTTCCTTGTGGGAAAGTGTCAAAGTCTTGAGGTATGCAGTAGACCAAAGGGGGGGGGGTATCCAATCAGATCAGTTTGCATCTGGTTAAATCAGAGTGAGAAGGATAGAGGAAAGAGCTTTTCTTATAAGTGATGCTTTATTTTTTTTAATGTTTTTTTATTATATTATGTTAGTCACCATACAGTACATCCCTGGTTTCTGATGCAGAGTTTGATGATTCATTAGTTGCGTATAAGACCCAGTGCACCATGCAATACGTGCCCTCCTTACTACCCATCACCAGTCTATCCCATTCCCCCACCCCCCTCCCCTCTGAAGCCCTCAGTTTGTTTCCCAGAGTCCATAGAAAGAACGAGTTCTCAACATTTGCTGCAACATGGACGGCACTGGAGGAGATAATGCTAAGTGAAATAAGTCCAGCAGAGAAAGACAATTATCATATGATTTATCTCATCTATGGAACATAAGAACTAGGAAGATCAGTAGGGGAAGAAAGGGATAAAGAAAGGGGGGTAATCAGAAGGGGGAATGAAGCATGACAGAATAAGTGATGTTTTAAAATGGTATTGAATGAGTTCTCCAAATGGAGGAGCAAACAAGAGACAAAACCATGAGACTAAGCACATTCTTGGTCAAGAATGATACCCACAACTGGGTATGTTAAGAAACATAGTAAAGAATGGCTGATAATAGAAGAAAATTTCTAGGAGTATAAAGTTATAGATAAAAATGACAATAGTAATTAATATATCATACACTTACTATGTGCCAGGCACTCTTCTAGAATTTTATATAAAGCTAATTATCCCAACAATGGGAAGCATTACTATTCTAATGTTACAGGGAGGAAAATTTAAGCACAAGAAAAGCAAGTGATGTGGCAGAAGTGGCATAGCTGAGAAGCTGCAGAACCAGGGAATGAATCACGTAGCTGGAATCTATATGGAACAGAAATTGCAAAATGGAATGGCTAACAATGTTACATAAAGCTCAGATGATAAGGAGAATATGTTATAATATTCCCATTTATACGAGGGCCACATTTATTAATTACATAGGGCTATTAGGTTTGTCAAATAGATCTTGAAGATGATCAAAGAAAGAGTTTCAAAGAACCAAGAACAGAAGTTAGTTTTGAAAGGGCAAGCTGGGCAAAAAAAAAAAAAAAAAAAAATCAAGAAATTATGGAAATACATTCTCAATCTGTGAAGGGAAGTACTTGTATACCGGATACTCCACAAGTCAGCAGGCCAGACTGTCAGTGAGTCGGCTACTCCGGAAATCTGCAGTAAAGCCCAGGCCCGAATTGAAAACTGGCTGCTGACCCTACCTGCAGGCAGCTGATCGACTAAACTGTGGGTAGAACCAGCTGCTCCTCAAAACTAAACCCTAGGAAAGTAATATAAAATTATCCCCATGTGATAGAACCTGCTAGCTAATTCATTATCTATTAATTCCTCGTTCTTTACGAAAGAGACCCATTCCCTGCCCTCCATGGAAAACCTTTTTTTTTTTTAACTTTTAAAAATTTTGGTAAAATGCACATAACATAAATTACCAACTTAACCATTTTGAAGTGTACAGTTAACTGGCATTAAGTACATTCATATGGTTGTGCAACCATCGTGACCACCATGTCCAGAATTCTTTTCATCTTGCATGGCTGAAACGCTACCCATTTAAAAGCAACTCCCCATCCCCCTTAATCCCAGTCCCTGGCAACCGCCGCTCTGCTTTCTGTCATTATGAATTTGACTACTCTAGGTACCTCACACAAGTGGAATCATGCAGAATTTATCTTTCTGTGACAGTCTTACTTTACTTAGCATCACGTCTTCAGTGTTCATCCATGTTGTAGCATGTGTCAGGATTGCCTTCCTTTAAGGCTGAATAATATTTTAGTATATATATGTATACACACACACACACACACACACACACACACACACACCACACTTTGTTTATCCATGGACACTTGGGTTGTTTCTACCTTTTGGCTACTGCAAATAACATTGCTATCAACATGGGTGTACAAATATCTCTTTAAGATCCTGCTTTCAATTCTTTTGAATACATACCCAGAAGTAGAATTGCTGGATTAGATGGTAATTCTATTTTTAATTTTGTGAGTAACTGCCATAGTGTTTTCAAAGGGATCCAATTTTGTTTGAAGTTGCAATGGAGCCAGGGAGAAAAGCAGGGACATTATTAACATGAGATTTAGGGCAATGTTTACTTCTTTGGCAGAGACAGGAACATGATAATATTCTAGTTCATACATTGGGTTTAGTTCATTCATTATCATTTTATATATTTTAAATTTGTATTTTATAATATTTCAGTTTTCTTATGTGATTCATATATTCTTCTGCATACATCAAATATTATGATTTTTTTAGAAGTACTTGCTAAAAAGATACATGTATAAAGAAACAAAAAAAGGGGGGGAATCCATGGAAAGCTGGAAATTCTTGGTTCTGGCTTTCCAGTAGTTTCAATTTCTTTTTTTTTTTTTTTAAGATTTTATTTATTTGACAGAGATAGAGACAGCCAGCGAGAGAGGGAACACAAGTGAGGGAGTGGGAGAGGAAGAAGCAGGCTTCCAGCAGAGGAGTCTGATGTGGGGCTCGATCCCAGAACGCCGGGATCACGCCCTGAGCCGAAGGCAGACGCTTAACGACTGTGCCATCCAGGCACCCCCCAGTAGTTTCAATTTCTAAGAGATCTCAGTACATCTTATCTCTGTTCTTGAAGAATATGAGATTAACTCTTAAACAAATTCTCTTTCTTACTTTAGTTTGAGTGACTTTATGTTCTATTTCTTGCTCTCACTTATTTATGATATTTAATCCTTTGGATATATCACTGACTTATTTCACATCGTTGTTCAAAAGAGAGATCTAAAATTTTACCGAGTTGTTCTTAGATTTTGCTGTTGAGGTTATGCTACTCTCCTAGAAGAAATTAGCATGTTCCTTGGAAGAGTTTGGGAAAGTATATTTGGAGAAATCAGTGAAGAAATTTAGACGCGGCAATAAATTTATAAATTTTAATTATAGATTCAAATTATTTAATAGATATAGACTATTTGGAGTTTCTATTTCTTTTGACATATTTGATGTTACCTTTCTTCTTAAAGCAATTTTTCCATTCAGTATAATTTGTTGACTTTTTTGAATATAAAGCTATATATTATTTCTCATTTTTTCAATGTTGGGAACATCTGTGGTGATGGTCACATTTTTTTAATACTGGCAAATTGGTTTTGCTATTTTTTCTTGAGTACTGATTTTTTTGGTGGAATTTATCAGTTTTATTATTGCTTTTATAAGACTTTTCCTTCATTAGTATTTGCATGGAATATTCTTCCGTTCTTTCACTTTCATGTTTTCAGCGTCCTTGTATTTAATGTTTCTTATAAGCAGCGTATAGTTTTTAAAATTTGTATCTAACCAGATTATATTTCATTTCACTTGCAGTTATAGCTAATGTACCTAAAATGTAGTTTATATTTTTAATCTTACTATTTTAAGGACCTGCTTTCTTTTACTTTCTCTTTGTTCTTTTCTTTTTTAACTTTTTAACTAATCAAAAAAATTTCTCCAGTCTTCCTTCTATAACCTTCTAAGAAATACATTCTTTACTATTTATTTAGTGGTTTCCAAGAAATCACAATATACAGCACCGATGTATTAAATTAGGATTTTTGCTATTTCTCACATAGTGGAAAGGCCATAAAAATTTTAACTTTGCCACCTACCTGCTTTGTGTACTACTGCTGTCAGTAATTTTTATATTTAAGTGATTTTTATTAGAGTTGTAAATAGTCAGTAATCATTTAGAGTTGCCCATATATTTGCTTTTTCTAGTGCTCTTTATTCTTCCCAGCTATAAACTGACCTTTTACCAATGTTACCGATGCTGGGAAGACAGTTCAGTTCCAGCCCCTTTGTCGTAGCCAAGGGTAGCACTGTTGTAGTGAGGGGGTGGTTTTTACATATACCTTCTATCAAAGGAGTGAAATCCCTCAGGTTTACTAGCTTGTGAACATTTTTAATTAAAAATGGGAGTCTAATTTTATCACTGTTTGGGGCATCTATTGGAATGCTCAAAGGGTGTTCTCTAATCTCTATTCTGCTCAGGTACAAACTTGGGCTCAGAGCTTCCCTAGTATTAAACCAGTTACATTTTTAGGATGCTACTGAATTATCATATAGTATCTTTTTCTTTACATGGCTAATTTCAGATTTTTTTTTAAAAAGTATATGCATATGCATGAATGAGATCAACTGGTAATTTTCCTTCCCATTTCTGGCATAGTTATTGTCAAGCAGTGGTAGTATTGTTGTCATTATCAAACACTGAAACCTACTGTTTCCATTCCATCATGTACCTGCCTTCCCCTACCTGAATGAAATGGGATCTTTAAAATAATTTAACTTCCTCATTTCCTTTCTTTGTTTCCCTCAACCTTTGATGAAAACTTTGGATTTTTTTTTTTTTTAAATACCTCTCTGGACTCCAAACTCCAATCCTAGTTCTAGCTAAGGTGGATTAGTACTTATTGGAAATTTCCTTATAATACAGGCCTTGTACAAGTGTCTTTTCTATTAATACAGTGCTACTAATTTTCAGAAATTGCTAGCAGTTGGCAGAGGGGGCTTGAACGTAGGCCCAGCTGACTCCTACACTTGGATTCTTCCCAGTATCCAACAGCTTCTATACAATAAGGATAGTAAGATTTATGTCACAGAGTTCTTTTGAAGATTTATTAAGATGGAGCACATGAAATATCTGTCTCATGGTCCTAAATTAAAATTTTTAAAGCAGCTCTGGGAGTTAAGTGGTCTGATTAGACACATGGAGAAATAAGGCTCCATGAGGTTAAGATATTTCCTCAAAGACACAGAGTCAACATGTAGAACTCAGATTCAAATACACACCTGCCTGACTCTAAAAGGAGGTCCTCAACCACAGTGTGCTGCATTTTCATTTGGTTTACAGGGCTTGGTCCAGGTCCTGTCACCCAGTAGGCCTAAAGTAAATGAGGATAGCCTAAATGGCCCAGTGGTCTCTGTGTTAGGGCATAATGAAAGAAAATCAGGCATAACTTCAAACCATTTGGATTGAAGAAAGATTAATTGTGGGGTTTTAACAAATAAGTAGATATCAGTTTCTTCTTCTATAAAGTTTATCTGTAAAGTCCAAATATTCCTTGAAATTTCTTCCTTATACTTGTCATTCTCTGTATTCTTTTCTACAAAAAAAGGACAGTAGTATTTAACACATGCAGTAGTATAATAATTTAAAAGGGTTATAAAAAGGAAAACACATGGCACAGCTTCTAGGCCATAGAAGATTTCCTTTTTAAAAAAAAATTATTTGAGAGCGAGAGTGAGCATGAGTTGGGGGCGGTGCAGAGGGACAGGCAGACTCCCCGCTGAGCACGGAGCCCCACATGGAGCTCGATCCCAGGACCCTGAGATCATGACCTGAGCCAAAGTCAGATGCTTAACCGACTGAGCCACCCAGGGTGCCCCAGCCATAGAAATTTTCTTAATGAATGTTCTTATTTGTCCCTGAGGAATCAAGGGGCATCGTGAGGGTATTGAAAGCCTGAGAAGCAATGCCTTCACCCAAGATTATCTTGGGACTAGGGAGAGTGTGCTAGGGAGAGGCACACTGATGAGTGCTTGTGGCAGGGGAGGGAGTTGGGGCAAAATGGGATCCTCAGCTTTGTGATCTTCAGCTCCTATGCTGTACACTCTTACTGTCATATACATATATATATATATATGAGATATATTTATCATGTATTATATATAACTATTAAACTATTATATATATATATGTATGTGTTTATATTTTATAGAAACATGAAAAAATTTCAACCTGATGAAATTCTAAAGCATGTTTAGAAAAAAGCCCCTTGCTATGTACACCTGTACATTACCTTCCAACAAAGTCAGCAGTCATCCCCTTGAAAACACAGTGCTCAAATGAACTGTTCCCTTTATCTGGTCTCATAAAGCTAACTCTAAGTTGAAAAAGTAGGTATCATTAGCCCCAAAACAAACAATGTATGTTGGCAGCTCTTTCTCCATATAGCATTCTTCCTGATTTATTTGATCTGAAGGGCAGTCCAAGTTCCCTGGGAAATATCCATAGCAAAACTAGAGAAGTATTTTTTTCTAGGGCTTCAGACACCCTAAACCTTCAGTTCCACTTCTTAATAGAAACAAGCTTATAAGCACAGGTCAAATGCTTTTTCAAATCAGAGAAGGCAAGAGGTCAAGACAGTCCTTGGAAACAATAGCATTACACCTGCACTTAAAATCCATAATCTGTGAAATTGCACACGAACTGGTGAGAAAAAGGATGCCTTCCTCTCCCTGCCTTGCCCCCTGTCCTCCTGCCGTTCCATTCTCAAATTGCTGAATCCAGGAGAAATCTTTTTAGTTTTTCACAGGAGCTGTTGTGGCTTCCTTATTTTTGTTGGCTGGGAATCCATTCCATTCAGAATCCACTGAAGAATATTCCCCTAGCTGCTATTATCCCTCTTCCTGCATTATTTTTCTACATAGCACTTTTATAATTCTCTAGCATACTGTGGCATTACCGTCTCTCCTGCTGGAATGTAAACTATGCAAGAGTAGTGATGGTTTGGTCTTTCTTTAGTTGTTGTTCTTTGATATCCGGCATCTGGAAAAGTGCCAATGCATAATAGGTTCTTTAAAAATTTGAACGAATAGATAAATGCATATTTTATATGTGAAGAGGCTTTCACTCTCTGCTTAGTGTGGAGAAACTAGCAGCTGACATCAAAATGTTTCTGTTTCCTTCTTTTTAATTTGTTGTATATGTTTATGTTTAATTTGTGAAGAAAATTACATGGTTCTCGTTTTATGAATGCATTCAGCCGTTCATTTGGTAAACTGAGCACCACTGGGCAATAATCATCCTCTCATATGGCTCTTCTGCTGTCTTCACAAAAAGTTGAGTAAGAAACAAATTCAAATATTATAGAAAAGCATAGTCCCCTCTAGTTAAGATCCTGATGTGCCAGGTGGGAAATCCTGCTAAGTAGCGTCCCTTGGTGGATGTCATTTTGGCAAGGGTTGTTTCTTAGGATGCAGCGTGGGGCACAGGCCTGCTTCGTGGTCATCTGCTCAGTTAGTAGTGGACCATCTGGCCAGTTACAGCCACTGGGTTATAAGCATAAATATTACTAGTCAGCTTCCTGGGACTTTCCTTAGGAGACGTCTGGAGTTTATCTTTTGTCCTTTCTTAGTCTGTTCTCTCCTTCAGTCCTGCTCCGTGGCAGGTGATGCCACCTGGCACACGAGGACAGCAACTATACCTGGAGATAATAGAGAGCTGCTGATGACCAGAGCCTGGAGCTCTGAGGATGATTCGAGCACATTCTTCATCCTAGTTCTGTGAACTACATAGTACTAGAACTTAAAGTAAAAAAGAAATAAACCTGTATCTTGTTTAAAACTTTATCACTTGAGGATTTTGTCATAACCGTAAACAAAATTATTCTTAACAAACACAGATTCAATCCAAGCTCTGTCATTTGTTAACTTCATGAACATGCACATAAATTTAACATATGGCCTTTAGTCTTCTTGTCTTTCGAATAAAAATGGAATACCCAATATACAGGTTTATCATGAGGATTAAATAAGATACCTGATTTTAAAAAGCATTTAGCATTGTGTCTGATGCCAAGTAAATCGTCAGTAAAAATAGCTGTTATTTCTATCGTAGACATAGTAATCCCTGTATCACATGGCTTGAATAAAACCTCAGGGGATTTTTTTAAAGGTTTCTAGTAAAATATATACTATTATTTTGCTTTTAAAGCATGTGCGCTGTCTTTGTATCTTAGAGGATCATAGTATCCATTTTATTAGAAGAAAATTTAAATTTTCTGTATCTCCTAGCAGAAGTGACTTTCTCTGGCAAGTTACCAATCTTCTCCACACAAGTCTGATGATCAAGAACTTAACCAAATATCTTAAACCAATGCAGCTATTTTAGTTTGTGCACATTAAAGCACACAGGCATGTCTTGAAATCCAGTGTCTCTAGCATACAAGAAAGGGGGACATAGCATTGATTATTATAACTACAACGTTCCAAGACAAAATAGAGTAAGTTAGGCATATTATCAGAGCATTGAAAATATGGCTAGAAAATAAAGATAAGACCAAACAGGGAAAGTTAACATGGAGGTCATGAGATTCAATTCAAGAACTGGTATTGGGCAGCAGATGTGTTTCCAAGTTTCCTAGCAGACAAATTATAATGGGAAACCATACCAGTCCATGAGAAAAAGTATATGTTTCTCTGGAGAAAAAAAAAAAAAAGTTCTATCACATAAGAAATTTATTTCACACTAAGAATTAAAAAAAAAAAAATCTTGCCTCTAGAAAGTTAGGATGTTGTGAGCTATCAGCAGTCTCAGAAGAGTAAAGAATTAGGACTCAACTTGGGGGGCACCTGGGTGGTACAGTCTGTTAAGCCTCCGACTCTTGGCCTCCGCTCAGCTGGTGATCTCGGAGTTGTGAGATCGAGCCCTGTGTCGGGCTCCCTGCTCAATACGGAGTCTGCTTGGGACTCTATCTCCCTGTGCTCCTTCCCCCACCTCAAATCAATCAATCAATCAATCTTAAAAAAATAATTAGGACTCAACTTGGGTTCTCTTTATCATCCCACAGTACTAAGTAATCTCAGCTATTCCTGCAGAAAACCTTTTTTTCCCTTTTAACTAGTGAAAGCTTTTATAGATATGTGTACTCCAGGGGATGTTTATCTGGGGTGTGTGAATGTGAGTGCGTGTGTGTGTGTGCACGCGTGCACATGCATGTGTGTAGTATGAAAAGTAACATGTAGGAGAACTTTAGTTCCATTAAATGATGTCACATGTGTTGAGAATCCCCTTGCCAATACTGCTTCTGAACACACACACATATTACACCCTAACACCAAAAGCAAACAAACCAACCCAGTCAGGAAAATTGAATTCAGGATAATCACAAATTTTAATTTTACATTACGCTTAAAGTACAAGAATTGAACCTTCCTCATCCCCAAGACATAGGCAATATAGTCAGTGAAACTATCAGTAAATAGCTAAAGTAATCCAAGCTTCAAGATTCTGACTGAATTCAGGTAAATAGAAATTTGGAAGTTGCATTAATTTAAAAAGCTCATATGGGTTCTTTACAGATTGGGGAATATTTGAATATATATTATTTATTAATATTCATTTATGCTACATGAAAATGGCATACACAGGAGGACAGCTTATTTCCAAAAGTTATTTTTAACAAGGTGGTTAACAGTCCTAAAGGAAACTGAACTCAGTTCTTCTATTTGAATTAGAATTACATATTATAGCTATTTGGACCTTTGTTTTTCTTTTGGGACTTATTAAAATGCTTGGGATAAAATATATATGTCAATTCCTATATTCTTAGTCATGTTCAAAACTGGAAAACCAATTGGTTAGGGAAGTGCTTCTTTTCATCACACTCAAAGGGAAGAGACACTCCACAAACCAGCATAAAATAATAAATCTGCTGCAAATCTTCTCTATTTACTCTCCTCCATCAGGAATTTTGGAAAAGCTTTCCACTGTCTTCTCCATTTGGTTTTGACATGAGAAGCCAAAAAAAAAAGTTGCTTGGGGAGAAGTCACAGAAATAAATCCATAAACTTCTATTTACCTCATAAGAAAAACACACACACCACACATACACAGACACACCCGCACACACAGGAAGAAAGAGAAGGGAGCCTTTTCTCCTAGATATTGTCACGTTCATCAGTTTTGGGTAAACCTAAAAATTTAAGTTTCCAATGAACTTTCTGTTTTAAAGTATCTGGCCATCTGCTGAAAGACATAGGAAGCCATCTTTCCAGATTGTATAATTGAAGGACTCATCATTTGCTGACCTCTTTAAATTCTGAAATTTCTCAAGAGATACTAAAGGCACTGAAGCTTTCAGGCAATCTTTGTTTTGTAAGTGTTATATTGGCTCATCTTTACCTTTACACTGAATCACAGCTCTGGACGCACTGGCAGTGAAGTTCTGGAAGAATTTAGATCTTTCCCAGGCCTCCAAAGCTCTTGTACAAGATCATGTACATCTGAGTACCAGCAGCCAGAATTGTGCCTGCCTGTTCTTCTGTAGTTTGGATACAAGGCCACCTGACCATTTTTTAAAAAATGAAACTAAATATGTTTGTCTGTTGTCCTTTGGGGTTCTACCTCTACCAGAGTGCTTGGCTGGCCAGCAGAAGATTTGAATCTATGATGGCATATTCAACTCTGGGAGTGTATATTTCTCCGTGCATCCCAGCCCAAGTGTTTAGTATCACAAGGGACTGGTGTGCTGCTGGAAAAAAGGAGATCACAGCCCCCAGAGCAGCATCTCCTAAAATGGAGCGTGGTCAGTCCTCCTTCGTGTATGGGTGATTGCGTGAGAATGTTCTTAGCCCAAAATCTAACAAGCTAAGACTACTGAACACCATGGATATACTCGAAGCATAAACAGAGAAAGAAGTGTGACAATCTAATGAATGGAGATCTAATTTCAAACCCACATACAAGTAATTATTAGCTGTGAAATCTTAGACAAAGCATGATTTCTCTCAGTACAATTTTTCTTCATCTATAAAATGGGTGAGGTGATACTTGCCTTATTGGTGTATCTCAGCTGAGGACAAATATTATTTATCTTTTTAAAAGATTTTATTTATTTGAGAGAGAGAGAGAAAGAGTGCAAGTGGGAGAAGAGGCAGAGGGGGAGGGAGAGAATCACAGGCAGACTCCACGCGGAGCCACCCAGGCACCCCAAGGACAAATAATATTTAAAATTGCATAATATGAGCACCTGGGTGGCTCAGTTGGTTAAGTGTCTGCCTTTGTCTCAGGTCATGATGCCAGGGTTCTGGGATCAAGTCCCACATCAGGCTCCCTGCTCAGTGGAGAGCCTGCTTCTCCCTCTCCCTTTGCCTCTCCCTCCTGCTCGTGCTTCCTCTCACTCTCTCTCAAATAAATAAATAAAAATCTTTTAAAAAATAAAAAATAAAGTAAAATTGGGTAACATATGGCCCAAGACTATAGTTATTATAGAGATGATGTAGCCTGTTATTTGGGACATGGTGAGTACTCTGTAAATATTTGCTAACTTAAGTGGGAGGACAGATGTCACCTAAAGCCTAAAGTTAAACCACTGTATTAATGTGCTGCCTTGACATCTGGTAAATGTAAGGGGGCTACAAATGACCTCATGACAAGTTCCCCTCCCTACTCTGTGGATAAGGCCCCCTAGCCAGACAGCCCTCCTCTCATGGGGAACTGGGATGGTTCCTGCTTGTCTCTGAGTGGCAGGTTTCAGTTCATTGCCAGCCCTTTGAATTATTCAAACAAGCTAATTCCATCTCCTGTGGGCATCAGGAGTCACCTCACCCTCTTCATACTACAAAGCCTGCCTCCCACAGTGTTTGTTCGCTTTGTTTCCAAGTGCAACGCCATGTGGCCCTGCATGGTGTGTGGTAGCCTCTTTTCCAGAATGAGTGTCTATGTGATTAATAGATCAGTGATTAGTAGCAATTATGGTGATTAACAGTTGGTGTTGTGTGTGTGACCGTGGCCATCCCCATAGCCATAGCATGGGAATCCCTCCCTTATCAACAGGGTGAGTAGGAAGTGATTTTAAAAATGGGTAGATAAAAGAAAGTGAGGAAATAGGGAGAAAAAGAAGGAAAAGCAGGAGAATGCAAATAATGGGAGGCAAAATAGAGTTAGACTCTAGGTGGAGTGGTATTAAATGGCCAGCCAAAAGTGACTCAGAAGTCGCCTCATCTGAAATATCTGGCATATTCAAATGAAAAGGGACAGGGACCTAATAATATTTTTCAACATAAGTCTGTGTATAGATTGATAGGAACATTTTCTCAAATACAAAATTGAAAATTGGCAATTTGGTTTCTTCATAGATGAAAAGAAATAGAAGTAAGGTCTTGCATGCATTTATTTTAAGACAGATTTCATAAGATCAGCAATATAACTGGTGTCATTTGGTGTATCAGTGTGGGTTGAGGAATGTGGGCAGAGAGCCTGGTTCTCATGAAGAAATCTCACTTCTCTGGAGGCTGACATTTAGCGATTTTGTATTAGTTATGTGTTCTTTGAATTGCTCGGAGGACAGGAGGGCTTCATAAATACAAACTTAATTAAATGTGAAGACTTGGTGGCGGATTTGAGATGAAGAGGTGGGGAGAGCTGACACTGCCACGTTCGTCAAAGAATCAGTATGGTTAAATAAATGGGAAAGTCATGGTGAATCCCCTGCTAACGTTCACTCTCTATTTTGGGAAGGTGCTGCATATAATTAAAGTACTTGTGAAACAGTCCTCTCTTTCTCTACAGGGAATAATCAGGACAGGAGCAGCAGAATTTTCTTTACTCTAGCTTCCTTAGAACTGAATTAAAATAAATAACTTTTTGACTTATAAAATTTTAGATTATCACATTAGTAAAGTAACTGTCCTGTGAGTCAAAACCCCTTGCATTTATATCCCTAATCTGCCATTACGCCAGGATATGACCATGGGCAAGTAGCAGTCTCCTTCATGTAACTGAAGAAATAGGCAGCTTATGGGAGGTCACTGAATCACCCTTAACCCAAATGTGCAATCACATCTCTGTAGTTATTTTTCTGCTTTAGATCATGTCTGTGTATGTATTCATCAGTATCATCCAGAACATCCAATGCTCAATAAGTATTTCTTCTTTTTCCTTCCTACCATTAGTTCCTTCCTTAAAGGATTCCAGGAAGAACAAATATTGAGGTGTCCTAGTTAGAAAGGATCACCCTCTTCTCCCCATACTAATCCCTTTCTCATTCTTCAAGTTTCCTCAGGATATGGGATTTTCATCCTCATTTCAGGAGGTCAGAGATCCTACTTCTGTAAGTGGCATCTGATCAGAATTGATCTGGGCTGTAGAGTGACAGTGCTGGATGCTGGCCTGATCTTTTAACTGTTTATATGCTGTGAGTTACGTTTAAGGGAAGCATTACCCAATCTCATTCCACTGCTCTTTGATTGCTTATACATTAATTTTTTTGTTTTTGTTTTTAGTTTAAAGAGATATTACTAAAACAGCTCAAGAGAAAGCAAGGCCTTGTGAGGAAACAGAAAGTAAGCCAAGTGAGTTTTTATTACAAATATCAATTGTGTGTGTACATATGCACATTCGTCTGTCTATCTGTATTGGGGTAGGGCTGAGTGTGGTCTTGAAATGAAAGAAGGGATAGAGAAAGTAGGATGGAAAGGCATCAAAAGTCATACCAGTTACAATGCTGTTTTGCAGAGGAAGAGCTCTGGTTTTGAATTTTTTTGTGTGTAGTTTATTTCTATGCATTCTCCAGTGATTATATCAACACTCTTAGCATTCTCTCTCTGTCTCACTGTTCCTTGTCCTTACCAGAAACATCCAGCAGCATATACTTCAGTGCTTAATTGTTTATGAATGTGGTTGAAATCTGTTAAAAACAAAACAGTAACAAGAACAATGCATAACACACCTGCACTGCTGCCTGACTTAAAACCAGTTTCTAGTCTGTTCGAAACAGTTCTACTTGGGTTTTTTTTGACCCTTTCATGTATAGGAAAGATCCAGATACTCTCTTTTCTTCTCCTGTGTTACAGACTTCAGAGAAACCAGAAATTAGCAAGAGCCTAATGTCAAGTGGCCCTAACATAAGCTTATGATAGGGATGGAAAGGAAAATGAAAGTTTGGTGGGAAGCGCAGAAATAGAGACAGTCTTTTTTTATCTTTCTTTATTTTGCTATTGAACAAAAAGAAAATAGAATTTCTTTGAGAATAGTATTTTTTTGATTGACCAAAGTTTCTTGAATTTGCATATAACTATAGTGGAACAGGGATTTTGTATTCTTTGGGAGTGTCAGGCTGGGGGAGGTGAGAGTGGAGGCCATTATTATTTGAAGCCGGATTTGGTGCTTGATAAAGATCATTTTATTTCATTTGGTAACATATATATTAGTGTTTCCATTTTTGAAAAGGTAACTTCTTCTCCTAGGGGATAACTTATACCTCCAAAGACCCATGTAGCCAAGATACTAACCTCAGATATTGGGATTCCAGAACCTACGCTCGCTCCTCTTGCAACCCCACAAATGCCCCATTGTGAGACACTGCAAAGTCTTTGTTCACATTACTATCTGGCCCCATTAATCCATTCTGATTAGCTTACTTCCAAAAGTAGATTTTCCTGAGCACTTGCAAAGGGATTAAGCACTTTCCTTCTATTGCAGTATGACTCTAAGCAGAGCATAAAGCTAATCTATTTTCCCTTGAACTGGATTCTTCCCCAACTGGAAACTGATTATTTAAGGATCTGGGTGGGCTCCTAAAAAAGACCAAAGGAAGAGCAGCTGACTGTGTGGTGGATGGCATTGTTCTTAGCCTATGCCTATGCTGGGGCATCACCATTTTCAAGATGCTCTTAAGCAGTCCTTGCATAGAAACATTTTCATCTTTGTTAATGCTTCTATCAATTGAAATTACTTCTAAAATTCTATACTGAAATAGATGTATTGCACTCTAATGAGCAAAATAGAGCATATAAAAATAAATAGGATTAGGGCTTTGCCTTCAAAGAGTTACAGTGTGGTGGAAGAGTTGTTGTCTTGTACACAAACCCCAAACATAATTTCCTGGAGATTCTGTTTTACATCATCTACATCCTTATTCCTTCTCCCCAAAGTAAAACCTAACCAACCTCATAAATAATTTATTACAATGAATCAACCCTCTTTTGCAAGCTAACAATTGCTTTTTAATAAGAACGCTCCAGAGAAAATAATAACCCAAATGAATAATTCCAGAAAAAGGGAATTCAGGAAATCTAGGGCATTGCTTATGGAGGTTTGGTATAGATCGCTAACAACACAGCATCCCTCAAGTGACGTCCACCTGTTTTTGTCTATGTATATGACTAACTCTGATATGCAATATGTCCTTCTCACATGCAGTCAACTAAATTTTGATCCGGAAGACTTGACGCACTTTCTGAGTGAGACAGTGACATTATTTTAATATACACCTTTTACATATAACCTACTGTGTTTGGTATCTTTACAAGGTGGTATTTCGGGGGCGGGGGGAGCAGTCTTTATGTGGCCTGAATAACGTCAGACTTTTCATATTAGTATGCAGGCTCTGGGTTAGGGAACAAGGTTGCCAGCCGACTCGAGGATGTGTTTAGAATACATGCAGTGGCAAGAGCCCTGTCTATGATTCACAGCAGTTGCAATTTTTGCTTTTATTAAGCTAGAGCAATTGAAGAGGAAAGATGCCTTGCTTTTTCTTCAGGGAGGAGTGGGTGAAGGGATGCCGCATATCTTAACCCAAAACCAAATATTGAGTATATGCAAATTTGCCCTTTTACAATATCAACCAAAATTGTTCATTTCCACACAAAGAGAAGAGAAAGGGACTCCCAAGGTCATGTTTCCTGAATACTTTATTGTACAATGACAATTCAATGACCTTTTTGAAATACAGGTGCATTAAGATCAACCTGATTTATTTAGTCACTGGTAATGTTATCATGGTGACACATACAAATCAATGAAATAAAAAAAATTAGATACTAATTCAACTACTTAAACTATCATCTCCATTTTAGTAAACTTCACATGAATATCTGAATAATCTGGTTTTCCTTCAATCCTTCCTTAGAAGTTAATGATTAAAATCCGATTATCTTCTGAAAACAAAATCATAAGATGAGGAAAACAGATGCTTTCATGTTTGCTTTAGAAAGCTAGTAATTTGGGAGGCACTTTAAGGATAAAGGGAAAAGGAATATGCTATATAGAAAAGTGAATATTGCTGTGAATATTTTGAGAAAATTGGAAATATATAAAATATGTATAATAGACTAAGACTACTTAAGTTTTATACTTAGATATAGTTGAACTGTAACTCTGAGCAAATGTCAGGGTAAACATTTTTTTAATTACCTTAATAAAGCTTTCAGAAACAAGAATATTTGTGCCACAAACATAGCCTTTAAATATTAAAATTAGCATTTACATGTAGTGAGTTTTCGGGAATGTTTACCTTTTGAGAGGGTATCTGGAATCTCTGGTTCAGAAATCACTCAAAACTCAAAAGTCTGTAGCAAAGAGAGAGCAGCTCCTGAAAATGTGTGTCAGAATTTTTTCCTTGATTATAAGAACAGTAGTATCCATTTTGGTCCATTTATGTATAGATATAATTAAATATATTTCCTTCAACTAAAGATGGCCACTATTAATAGTTTAATTGTATCTTTTAAGATCTTTGAACACAGTTATGTTATAGAAAACATGTATTTTTATCTAAATGTAAATAAATAGGTATTTCTTTATAAATGAAGGCTGTAATACAAAGAGATCCCAAATTATGTTTTCTGTAAAGAACTCAAGAACAAAAACTCACCCTCCATTTTGGTTTAGACTCAAGCAGTGTCTTTGATCCTGGTCACCAGAAGCTTAGAGGAAACCATTACTGTGTCTGAATTTTTTTAATAAGTAGAAATGAAAGATTTGAGGAAACAAAGAAAGGGGGATAAATCCAAAAGCATGACATAATAATATAAATCCTTATGGTAAAGGGGCTGTTTTGGTTTGCAGTTCAGCGCTCAGGAACTGCTTAAAAACTATTCAACACAATAAAATAAAAAGCAATCTCACCCCCTGCTTCTTATAAATGGGAGGTGCACCTCAGTGGATGCATCTGCCATGTATTATGACAGAAAATTTCTCAAATATAACTTAATTGAATCCTCAAACAACCTACATAAATTATCACTCCTAATATTAACGCTGCCGCTCAATAGCTAATAATAAGAAGAAGGAGAACAACCATTTTAGTACCTGCCATTCAAGTATAAATCAGGTACTTACTATGTGTTTGAAATGTATTATCTGATTTAAATTTTAATCTCAAAACAGTATCATGGAAATATTTACTGTTTTACAGAGCACTGAGTCTTTGAAAGATTAAGTAATTTGTCTAAGGTCAAACAGCCATTAGATGGAATTGTCAGGATTCAAACTCTGTCTGGTATCAGCATCTGTATTTTTTCCTTCAAAGCATCATGGTGCGTGAGTGTCCTGAAATGCAACAGAGTAGGCAGGCTTTCGACATGATATGAGACTTCTGCCTGGAAAATAAAGATCAATATACCTACCTGAAACCCCACTCGCCTAGCACAATCTCTTTTGTTGTTTTCTTGGCTCAGAAACCTCTAATTTTAATAAAATTACTTTAGAACATGAAAAATCTTAACAAGCAACACTTAAGGTTGTAGAGGAGCAGAGGATTGTAATTGACAGAAAGACAAAACCTAGTCCCCTTGAAATGGAACCAGCAAAGGGCATTAAAAATCCATGGGAGATTAAAGAACGTTGAGATACCACTACACACCTCTTGGAATAGTCAAAATCCAGAACATTGGCAACACCAAATGCTGGCAAGGATGTAGAACAACAGTTTCTCTCATTTGCTGCTGGTGGGAGTACAAAACGGTATAGCCGTGGTTTCTTATGCAAAACCAAACATACTCTTAGCATCTCATCTAGCAGTCCCACTCCTTGGTATTTATCCAGAGGAGCTGGAAACTTACATCCACGCAAAACCCTGCACATGGGTGTTTACAGCAGATTGATTCATGATTGCCAAAACTTGGAAGCCACCAACATGTCCTTCAGTCGATGAATGGATAAATAAACCATGGCATATCCAGATATTGAGTATTATTCAGTTCTAAAAAGAAATGAGCTATCGAGCCATAAAAAGACAAACATGAAGGAAATATAAAGATGTATTACTAAATGAAGGAGGCCAATATGAAAAGGCTACGTACCATGTGATTCCGACCATTATAACAGTCTCGTAAAGGGGAAAGTATGAAGACAGTGAAAAGATCAGGGTGGCCATGAGTTGGGATGGGGGAGGGATGAAAAGAAAGGCATGTGGGTGCCAGAAAAGAGGAAGAGGTCGGGAAGGCACTTGTCCACTCTGCCTTGGCTTCGTCATGTGTATGTATGTGCAGGTAGATGAAGCAAAATATAGACTATGAGCATTATTTAGCTATACAAAATTTGCCCAGTACATAAAATATTTATCTATTTTTTCCTGTTTTTTATTTTTTATTTTTATTTTTTTTATAATATTTTTTTATTCTTTTTTTATTTTTTTAATTTTTTTTATTATATTATGTTAGTCACCATACAGTACATCCCCGGTTTCCGATGTAAAGTTCGATGATTCATTAGTTGCATATAACACCCAGTGCACCATGCAATACGTGCCCTCCTTACTACCCATCACCAGTCTATCCCATTCCCCCACCCCCCTCCCCTCTGAGGCCCTCAGTTTGTTTCTCATACTCCATAGTCTCTCATGCTTCATTCCCCCTTCTGACTACCCCTCTTTCTTTATCCCTTTCTTCCCCTACCGATCTTCCTAGTTCT